>NW_005365325.1:1414089-1485878 GCF_000412655.1 Myotis brandtii
CTAGGCCTGGCCGGCAATTGAAGCATGAGCGTCTGGCATGGAAGGGCAGGTCCCAGCTGACCTCTGGGCCCTGGGCAGCACCTGGGCCCCCGGGCCCCCACGTGCCCCCCTCTGCCTGAGTCACAGTGCCCAAGTCCCCACTCAGAGATGTGGTGAGTGCAGCTGGACACTGCAGGCCGGGGTGCAGCGTGGGCCTCTGAGCCACCTGGCAGCACCGCACAGAAGCCAGGCAGGCAGCGCACTCTCTCCCAGCCGGCCTCACAGACTGGCTCCTGCGCAAACCCACCGGGAGCCCAACCGGACCCATTCAAGCTCTGGTGTCCTGGGGGAGGGTAGCAGGAGAAGTGACAGTGAGCTCAGCAGACACCCTGCATTCTCACCACACCTCCATCCCCATCACTCCCACCCCCAGGTAGCAGCAAGAGATCGCAGCATATCACTCATGCCCGCCATGTTTCATGTCGTCCCCTGGTGATCAGTGCACATCATAGCGAGCACTCGAACTTCCGGTCTCCTGGTCCAATGACCTCTCATGGGGACAATTTGCATATTAGGCTTTTATGATATAGGATAATATATATATATATATACACACACACACACTAGAGGCACAGTGCACAAAATTTGTGCACAGGGGGGGTGTCCCTCAGCCCAGCCTGCACCCTCTTCAATCTGGGACCCCTCTCACAATCTGGGACTGCTGGCTCCTAACCACTTGCCTGCCTGATTGTCCCTAACCACTCCCCTGCTGGCCTGATCGCCCCCAACTGCCCTCCCCTGCTGACCAGATCGCCCCCAACTACCCTTCCCTGCTGGTCCAATTACCCCTAACTTCCTACCCCTGCCAGCCTGATCTCGCCCCCAACTGCCCTCCCCTGCCAGCCTGGCCACCCCAGTGGAAGCCACGTGGAGCAGCAGCCAGGACCCGCCCCCCGGCGGGGCTGAGGGAACTCTGGGGAAGTGGCCCCGGCGGGGCTCAGGGAACTCTGGGGAAGCGGCAGGGAGCAGCAGCAGGGACCTGCCCCCTGGCGCGGCTGCAGGAACCCCAGCAGCAGGCACACAGAGTGGTTGCCAGACTTCCTGCCACCCCCACCACGGGGCCATGGGAACTGCAGCGGCAGGTACACAGAGCAGCCAGCCCCACCCCCGCTGTGCACGCCACCATCTTTTGATGGCATTATGGCATGAGGGTTAATTTGCATATTACCTTTTAGAGAGAGAGAGAGAGAACAGATATAGATACTTGTTTCTGTGTGTGTGTGTGTTTATGTATTCTTTTTTTCTTCAGAAATTTTCTGTCTGTTCTGTTTAAAAGCAATATCTTAAAGTTTAGAGATTATGGCCATAATTTGATATCCACAATTTAAAATCTTTTTTTTAAAGACTCTAGTGAGGTCTTTGCTGCAAATGAAGCCTCTCTAATCTTCACCTACAGTTCATTTACACATGAGTAAATATGTTAAACTGTTCATAAAATGATAAAACTAATTCTGAAGATAAATGCAAAATGACTTTTACAAAGACATGAAACAGTACATTACAGTCTACTCTGGGTAATGCCTGCCAACATTCCAGAGGCCAGAGATTTGATAAAATACCAATTTAAAGGATGGAAAGAAATTATATCTTGAGTGAAGAATTCCATTTCCTAGGGATGGGAGTCTAATTCTGAAGGAAAGGCAAAACATATAATTTTTTCTCACCTTTGTAATTTGGCAATTCCTAAGCTAATAAATTAGAGTAAATGGTTAGTCTGAGACATGGAGAAAATTGGATACAGCATGAAAAATTAGCAACAGTGTTAATGAGAAAATGGTTGGCTTCTAAGTCCTGTGCTTGAATTTAGTATGCAGGGTGATTAGGTCTTCATTAAGTTGTTTATTTTTAAAAAATAGAGAATTTGATCTTTCTTTAATGTCTCCAAATTCTGCCAAGGTCAAAAACGACAACCTCTACGTTGTTACATTAGGTTCTGGTGTAAGGGTTGATGGTGTCATGAAATTGTGGTGGAAGAGCCAGCAGCCAGAGTACATCAGACTCGTGTGTCACTGGGAAAACATCTTTCACAAGCAATTAGTTCTTTATAAGACATAGAATAGTCCTCACATTTACCACATATGTCCCATGCCTCCTGAATAAAAACACCATTTACAACCAACCAAAATTAATCTGGGCCCAACTGAAGTGAAAGAAGGCAACCCTTTGGTGCTTTGTGGGCAAGATAACTCTTTCAAGTCTGACACATACCATTTTATGCTCTTTAGGGGGTGGACCTTTACCCATTTGTACTTCCAAAGAGTTCTTTCTGATATTAAAGAAAGTTTAAAACATCTCTCTTTTCCGGGTGACATTTCATTACAAGAAACCCAAATTTGCTCCAATTCACTAAAAGAAGGATATAGGCATTAAAAATAGCAAGAAACAAGCAAGTCTAGGGAGGGAACAAACCAAGAATGTCTAGGTACCTCAGTAGTAGTTGTTCATGGGTCTTCTATCTGATATTCAGTAAAAAAAAAAAAAAATCATTTGATCAGCTTCTTCCTGGTCAATGAATTGGGACCCAGGTCATGTGACCACCCCAATCTAAACAATAGCCAGGTTTATGTAAGACCTAGAAGTATGCCCTTTTGGGAATGAGTGGAATAGGTTGAGTTTAGGTCAGAGCAGTGTGTTAATGAGGACAAGGACAACAATTTTAGCCCTACCATCTTACTAATAACTCATGGAGATTGGTTGAAAGAATATAAGTAAATTGATGCCAATCTACCTTTTCTACTGAAGGGGGAAAAGCTACAATAATTTATAGGCTTTTTATGTACTGATAGGAATCAATAGTATCATGTTTCTTTGCAAGAATAATGACTTGTTAAGAAATCCCCAGCCCAGTTTCCTTTGTTTCCTACAAATTGGAGAAATGAATTGGTCAAACTCAGGAATGAATTAGTCATGGTAAGCTGTGAAGTGCTTCTTAGAAGTTGTTTGAACCTGCCCACATTAAAGACCCATAATTGACTGATCTTTGGTTATATGGTAAGCTAGGTCACAGGTTGAAAAGATGAATCTGAGATGATAATGGTGGTAAATAACTCATGTTTTTAGTGCCATGTTTAGAGCATGGGATTAGAGTCAAACAGGCAGATTTGGTTCATGTCAGGATTCTACCACTTTCCTGCTATGAGGTTTTGATCAAATTATTTAAACTCTTTGAGCCTCACTTCCCTCATCATTAAAATAGGAGTGATAACAGTATTGATCTCATAGGATTGTTGAGAAAGTCAGTGAGAAAATGAATGCAGAGAATAGTGCCTGCATGTGAGCAACCATTTTCAAATAAATTACATATGCATGTCAGTGGTTGCTGTATGACTTATCTCCCCTGTATTTCTCTACGCTCTAAATTCTACTTTGCATGTGCATAATTATTTTAATTTTTAAAATAAGCCAACAAAAAAAATCAACAAATGATTGATATGGAAATAATTCTATTCTGGGCATTCAAATTGAAATGTTAAGAAAAGAAAGAGTGGAAGCTGATCACATGTAGGAAGCTAAGACTCTGAGCTTGCAAGTAAACCTGGGATTTCCTTTAATAAATTTGGTTTCCTCTTTTGTCTCCTTGTTTTGAGCTTAAACTCAGAATTAGAAGACAAAACTCTGAAAAGAAAACCATCAGTCACTTGCAAGACTTAAATTTATATCACCCAGCCCAGCTGGTGTGGCTCAGTGGTTGAGCATCGACCCATGCACCAAGAGTTCACTGGTTTTATTCCTGGTCAGGGCACATGCCCAGGTTGCAGGCTCGATCCCTAGTGGGAGGCATGCAGGAGAACAGCCTATCGTTTTTTATGTTTCTCTCTCATTGATGTTTCTATCTCCCCCTCTCCCTTCCTCTCCCTCTAAAAATCAATTTTAAAAATATTAATAAAAGTTATAGTTATATACAAGCATGAGGAATAAGCAGTCTAGAGGATAAGAAATGTAATAAAAATTACAGATACGTACAGCTAACTGCTAAAGGCTGGAATGGGAATATTTTCAGCAGTGATGTATGCTGCCACTGAATGCTTAAATCGGCTCAGGCGGGGCATTCAAAAAGCTTCTGAGGGGTCGTTGCTCCAGATACTTTGCAAGGTTATGTTGTCCGTGAATAAATGATTTGCACAGGGGAGTCAGGACAGAATACTCTCTTAGTCCCATGGATTCTCATCTATTGTGACTAGCAAAAACCCCAAGTAGGAGGATGGGTCAGAGCTCTGAAATCCAGAGCCTTGCTGGAACGCATTGATCCTTAGAAGTAAGCGTCTCAGTATGATAAATAGGAACTCCTCAAGCCCGTTAGGGAATGGAAATTTAAGAACCAGTTAGGTCAAAGATCAGGAAATTTATGACGATTATCTGCGGTTACAGTGTAGAGTGTTTGAGGATGGTTTAAGCCAAAGAGTCCAGTGCCTGTAAATCTTGAGTGATATTAATACCTCTGTGAGCATGTGTGTACAACGTTTCTGAAAAGATTGATTGCAAAGGCCAGTTCCCAGGAAAGACAAGCAGGTAATTGGCATTTAATTAATGAGAATAAGTTATATTAAATTAAAGACTTATAATCCTTGATTATTTATCTTCCTGCAGCCAGTGTGACAATCTACTCTTAGATTATTAACTCGGCACAGTCTTTCAAGAGGCCAAACGAAACCTTCTGTTCAGACTGTATAAATAAGAATATGTTTGCATCTTAACCATGGGAACGAAATAACTTTGGGAAACCAGAGAGGGTGTTTTTTTTTTTAACATAAGTGAGTTCTTAAAAATTAAATCCAGCAGAACATCCAAGGTATTCTCAGGCGTATTCCATACCTCCAGAATTTGAAGAGTTGGCATGAACTATTGTGCAGTAGAAAGGGCGTGAGCTTAAGGGTCACTCTGACCTGTGATTAAGATCTGGCTCTGCCTTATGTGAAATACACAGTCTTGTGCATATTATTAAAATTCTCTGAGGTTCAATTATTTTCAAAAATGGGAAAATAATATCCACCTGGAATGCATTGTTTTAAAAATTAAATATTGTAAGTTCCCCTGATCCACTGCCTATGACATACACATTGCTCAGGTAAAAGTTATTGTTTTTTCTTTTTTTATTTTCTCCTTTCTCCTGTGATGATAGAGGTTAGAAAACTATTCCATAACAAAGTTGGAGGATTCATTCTACCTGATTTTAATAATTACTATCAAGATAGATTATCAAGACAGTATGGTTATGGTGAAGGGATAGAAACATATTTCAACTGATACTACTAGTAAATTAAAACCACAGTGAGATACCAATACATGCCCATGAGAATGGCTAAAAAGTATGCAAAAAATGAAAATCTGATAATGCCAAGTGTTGATGAGGATACATGCATTACTGATAGGAATGCAAAATGGTACAGCCACCTGGAAAATAGTTTAATAGACTTTTTATAAAATTAAAAATACATTTACCATATAGTCTAGCAATCCCACACCTGGGTATTTACCCTAGACCAGTGGCCGCAAACTGCGGCTCGCAAGCCACATGTGGCTCTTTGGCCTCTTGAGTGTGGTTCTTCCACAAAATACCATGTGCAAGTGCGCAAGTACAGTGCAATTGAAACTTCGTGGCCCATGCACAGAAGTCGGTATTTTGTGGAAGAGCCACACTCAAGGGGCCAAAGAGCCACATGTGGCTCACAAGCCGCAGTTTGCTGACCGCTGCCCTAGACAATGATAACTTAGGATCACACGAAAACCTGTACACAAATGTATGCAGCACTGTTTCTCATACTCACCAAAATCTGGAAACAATTCAAATGTTCGTCAACAGGTAAATGGATAAACAAAGGGTGGTATATCCATACATTGGAATACTCCTTGGCATTAAAAATACAATTTGGCCTCCATACAATGGGATGCTACTTGGCAATATAAAGGAACAAACCTTTAATACAATAACATGGATGAATCTCAAAGAAAGTTAGTCTCAACGATTTCATTCTGTATGAATCCATTTATATGATAAAAAGACAAAACTATAGTGATCCATGGATGCCAAGGATTCGGGGTTGAATATTTGACTCCAAAGGGACCATATATATGGGGGAGTGTTAGGAGGATGATGGAACTGTATTGTACCATGACTATAATGGTGATGGTTACACAAATCTATGCATGTGCTAAAACTCATAGAACAACATACCAAAAAAAAAAACTCAAATTGACTGTATGTTAATTTTTAAATAGAATAAAATAAAAAGAAAGAAAAATGAATCCATCAAGAAGTCATTCTGATTTATGATAAACAAGACATAATACCCTAAGATTCTAGGGCACTCTTTCTGTAACTATGATGTTTCATTTATTGCACAAATGTTTACTGAATACTTCCTATGTGTACACATTGTTTTAGGTGCAGGGACTGAAGTACTAAACATAACAAAAATTCATGGGAACTTGAATCACCATATGTAATGATTATATGGTATGGCAGATGGCATAAATACTATGGTAAGAGAAATAGGAAATTAGAGGTTGTGTTTGTGTTGCTGTTTTATATAGGGTGGTTGTGGAAAAGAGTTGAACTATTGACACAAAGGATGAGAAGGAGGGAGCTATGCAAATATTTTGGGATGAACAATGTGGACAAAAAGGGTGGTCTTAGATGGAACTCCACTATGGTAAACAAGCCTGGTCAGAGAAGAACTGCTCTTGTTGAAACCAAGTGTGAGATCCCCAGAGAATCTTTTGCAGAACCCTAGGGCATGGATGAGAAACACAATGTGAGAACCACTTAGCCAACCTATCCTTGTACAGAGCTTACTGGTTTAAGGTCAAGAAGAAATTTTTCTTGACTAAGAAAATCTCTTACCCAAGGCCAAGATGGAACTCTGGTCTAAAAATCCTATCAGTTGGAGGCATACTTTAGTCCTAGATGATAAAGCCAACGTCACCTAAAGACCACAGAGACGATGTCAAGAGCAAAAATCAGCTTGTCCATTGGCAAGGACACAGAGGGAAGGAGACTGGCCATTGGTATCTTTTAGGGGTGCCATGGATGCCCAGCAGGTAGGGAAGGGAGGTAAGACTACCCAGATTTGAGAAAGAGAACCAACTATAGATGGGACATGATCTCCAGATTGGCTACAAATTAAAGGTTCTCAGACTCAAGGCATGGATGTCAGAGAAGTGGAGGCTGGGAAAAACCTTAGGATTAACAGGCCAGCAAGAGGGACAGAAGGCAGACCAGAGCCAAGTCGATGAAATGCTTGGATCCAAGTGTAGATGGCAAGGTATTGGATAATGTGTCTGGCAATAAGCTAGTGGGCATAGTGCAGCCTATTTTTTTAAGCCCTGAGCTCAGCTGAAAATGTGCACTTCTTCACCAGGTATCGCTTCTTTAAACACAAGACTGCTCCTTGAGTTTATCTTGAAGATGAGCAAACCTTAAGTGAGGAGCATGAACACTCCCTCCCATCACTACCCCACTCTCTTCCTGAGCTGTGTAACTCAGAAAATCCAAGGGAATCTGTCCCCTTTAAGAACCACTGGCTTATAGGGACTGGCTTCCTGCCAGTGGGGAAAAGTAGAGCGGGAGACATTTAAAGCCCTGTTTGAAAACTGTCATTTTTCCAGCGGCCTCAGATGGGGTGATTAATCAAGAAGCAATTCCGGAGAGAAGCCATCTTCTTTACCTACTTAAATCTCCCAGGTTAAGTTGTATTTTAAGCCCTGGCTTATATTTAGACAAGTTGGTTGCTGTTGCCTAACCCTATGTTAAAGCAATTATTGTCTGTGAGGGTCACGCAGAGTTCACTAGAATTGAAAAAACTCACAGCCTTTAGCATTAATGAGGTGAGCAGCCTGTTCAGGGTCTTTTCCTTAAAGAGACAGAACAGTGAAAACAGTCAATAGGACAAAAACGTATTTGATGTTTCAAGAGAGGGGAAGCTTATTTTGTGGCTCCTGGCAAAGACCCCAAGTCAAACACACACAAAAACTGTGAGAGTCAAGTCAATCACCATCTTCTACGTGCCAGCACTCAAAAAATATTGTTGAATTTGTTATTTGAACTCAATTGGAAAATTAGAAATTCAAAAAGCAGAAGTAAGGGAACTGGTATACCTATTGTGTGCTAGGTGCTTCACACTTCACACCTTTTTTCATATCTATTCCTTTAATATAATAGTATGTGATATTATTGTGTGTACTTTGCAAATGAGAAAACTGAGACTTAGAGAGGTAAGTATTTTTCTCAAAATTACACAGTTGGTAGCTAGCAGAGCCAGGATTAGAACCCAGGTTGGTTTGACCACAAGATGCATACCATTTTCACACTACTCCCCAGCCCACATTAAAGCACAACAGTAGGGCTTTAAATATCAAGGTAACTGGAGAGGTTGAATTTTTCTTCGTTTGTTGTTGTTGTTATTTTTGTTTTGTACTGGCATTCTTTAAATATGCGTTAAGATGCTCATTTCAGACAACTCTTTTTGGTTTGACTTCTATGTCTTTGGAAAAATAACGAGAACTAATATTTAAGACTTAACAAATGCCTAACAAAAAGATATTGAAGCAAAATCACATTATCTCATTGAATCCACATATAAATACATACACATGATTTAAAATCTGTTAAAGATACAATAACCACCCCATTTTACAGAGGAGGAAGCTGAGGCTTAGAGTTTAGTCTCTTGTTCATATATTATAGCCAACATGTAATAGAATCTCTATTCAAACCTGGGCATTTTGATTTGAAAACCTACTTTTACCTACTGTATCATTTCGGGACCATGTTTGTTTGTTCTTTCTCCAAGCACCTGTCCGAGATTTCCTTGGTAAGGAATAGACTCACTACAGAGTGGATGAGAAGGACAAGAGAAAGGACAAAATGACCACTTGAGAGACCAGTGCCTTTTTAGCCAAATGCTGCTCAGCTACCCTCATCAGGCCAGCCGTTTATAAAGGAGAGGTTGGGCGGAGAGGTGGGGGTGGGGGGTGAGTAAAGCCACAGGGTCTGTGTTTCAGACCCAGTGTTCCTGCTTCTTGAAGGCTCTGGACACTTCCTTCTCGCTCCTTGGACCTATAGTCCATCTGTGGCGCGGCTGTGGTATGTTGCTTAATGGTTGCGAATTCCTTCCACTGTAGTGTTCAGACCCCTTTGCACTGTAACTCTGCACTCTTCCCACCCCCAGGAAGATGTCTATTTCTCCACCCTCTTGAAGCTGGACTGGTGGTATGACTTGCTCTGAGCATCTACTTCCACACCTTTTGAATGCTGCCCAGAGGCCACCATACAAAGAAGCTGACCTAGTCTACCCTTGAAAATGAGAGACCAAATGGGAGAGAAGTGAGGCTCTCAGCCAGCAGCCAGCACCCACTCCCACACATGCCACTGTCTCAACCTTTGAGTCCAGCTGATCCTCCACCTAGATGCGACTGCTTGAGTGAATGCAGGCAAATCTGGCAGAACAAAATTGGAGCCAATTTACAGAACGTGAAAAATAATGAAAATCATTGTTTTAAGCCACATTTTGGGACAGTCTGTTGTAGAGCAAAGACGAACTGGAAGTGTTCCTTTGAAGTTCAGAGCAATGTGAGGGTGCATACTCAGCAGACACAGCTCTGTGGCACACTTCACAGGCTGCCCCAATGCACTCAATGAAAATTATGTTCTCTGAATCCTGCCTCATTACCATAAACTCCGCCAGAGAACAAAGAATGGTTTCGGGACTCTTTAATCCTTTGGGCAGCATAGGCAAGGCACCCAGACTACAATGTTTGAGGTCTGGAAAATATTTTCAAAGAGTGCTGAAAATCAAAATTAATGAATATTTAGTTGAATATCTGCAAATAGTATTCCAACTAATTGCTTGCATTTCAACACTTAATATACAAATATGCTTAACGTGGACCATGAGGCCTGAATCAATGATCTGGAATGTTCTTTCCAAAAGGTAGGCGATCTGGGGCCCATGAAGATCTTGAATAGCTTGCACATTTTTTGTGTGCTGATGGATTAACTTCTACTCCAATGTCCCAAACCCTGGTTGTGTTATATTATTCTGCCTTGGGGAAAAGGTAAGCTGTGGAGTTCCTAAAGCTAAGGATGCCCTATCTACTCAAGTCAGTTACTGAAAAGTAACTGACTCATCCTCTTGGAAGCTCCTTGAAGCAGGAAAAGGCAACTAAACTCAGTAGGCAGTCCATAGAAAAACAATAGGGGACTTTCTAGAAAAACAGGGGAATGTGGAGGCACGGTGCCTGATGGGATACATTAGTGAAGCCATTAAGACTTATTGAATTCTTCATTAGCTAACTGAGAATTATTTTAAAAGCAAATCCCACCTGAAGACAGGAAGCAGGGAGTTCCTGAATTTCTGCCCATTAGAATCATGACCACAGCTACATGCCACATATTTTATGAAAACATAGAAGCAAACATTCACACGGCAGCTTAGCAGGGGCCCACAAAGTACTCATTGCCACATTAACCCGTAGAGGATAGGCAACCCCCATGATGCCATTTGCAAAGAAAAGGATTCGCCACTTCTGCCTCAATGGAGCTCTCAATTTGGTTCTGCGAGTGACCACACATTTGGTGAGGGACAGCCTCACTACATGCCAGCACTCAAAAAATATTGTTGAATTTGTTATTTGAACTCGAGTGGGAAATTAGAAATTCAAAAATTCACTCATATTCTATCTCTTGGATTGGGGGATGTACCCAACCTTAACCAAGGGTCTCCAAACCCAGTCTCTATAACTAAAGGCTATGTTAGAGGATGGGGTCAGCCTTGCCAGAGGTTGTTATGATCATAAATTAAACTCACGAATTACTCTTGGAAGGCAATAGCTTGGTGGAGAGGTTCTGTTAAAAGCCAAGATTGCTCTTAATTTAACCTAGTACAGCCAGTCCCCTGAAGAGGTGCCGAGAGGTTGTTTATGGGAATGGGGAAGTAATCAATACACCATCCGAGAGGGAGCCAAATAATTTAGGTCATGTTCATCTGAGGGAGGGCAGACCTTCTAGAAAGGGCATCTATAACTGTAGTTGAGAGAAGGAGAAGTGAGAAAGAATATATTAATAAGGGGAACTTAAACATTTTTATCCTAACCAGAGCAATTAGGAAAAGTTGACAGTTTTCTTTACAGATGTTTCTTGCCAGATTTAGTATTCCTCCAATTGAGGTTCATTAAATGCCCCTTTGGTTTCTTCCCTCCCGTAGTTGTCCATTCAGGAACAGGTAGCATCGAGGCCTCCCCAAAGCATCTCGGGCAGCTCTTGCATTGCACCGTTCAAGCTTCTCACCCATTGCTTCTTAGCTGATTGACGGTAACTGACAAATTCCTGTTCCAGCTCCAAATGTTCATCTGCATTGAAAGAACTCATATCATACATTTCCTTTATCTGTTGCAAATACCTTTGGCTGGACACATCCCATTGTTCTGGATCACGTTTGGACAATGCATAAGAGGAGTAAGACCAAGCAACCTGACCATAAGGTGTGTTTATGTTTCCATTCAACAAATACCTTTCTACATATGCAAGTGGATTTGTTTCCACCTCTTTAAAAGGTAATATTCACACATGCTAAAAGTTTCCATCTCACAAATAGGTTGAAAGTGTAAAAGTCGTCTCCCTTCCACCCATCATAACCCCTTTTCTAGTGCCCTGCCCAGAGGCAACTATTACTATCATATTGTCATTATTATTGGTTTTCACATAAGATAACATTCTTACAGTGTTTGGCACTTTGCATTATTTTCCCTTAACAATATGCTTTGGATCTCATCCCCTGTGACTGTGTAGATCTGCCTCATTATTTTCAGTGGCCACTATCTCCCACCCATCATAACCCCTTTTCTAGTGCCCTGCCCAGAGGCAACTATTACTATCATATTGTCATTATTATTGGTTTTCACATAAGATAACATTCTTACAGTGTTTGGCAATTTGCATTATTTTCCCTTAACAATATGCTTTGGATCTCATCCCCTGTGACTGTGTAGATCTGCCTCATTATTTTCAGTGGCCACTTAGGATTTCCATTATTTGCATTTAGGTTGCTTCTGGTCTTTTTTTTTTTAATCTTCAAGGTACTGTGGATAAAAAGATGAATCAGATATGGTCCTTGCTCTCAAAGACTTCCTAGTCTAGTGGAGGAGACAGGAATAGAAGCATTTAATTGATGATTTGATTAATTATGTCATGTGAGCAACAATCCTGACATGAATCAAAAACTAGAGAGGCACATAGCAGAAGACACATAAATCTGCGTGGGGGCACAGAGGCCTCACAGAGGAAGAGACAGGCAATCTCCCCAGGTGGACATGCAGGTAGAGGGCAGGGGAGGACCTGGCAGGAAGAGCAAACAGCCTGAGCCAAGGTGGCCCTAAAGCAGCTGCAAGAAGGAGTTGGAGGAAGGGCGACACCCATCAGTCCCTGACCATGGAGGTCTGTCTGCAGACAGAACTGGTTTCTAAGCCCTAGGGTCCCAAAATGCTCCCTCTTGCTCCTTTTCTCCCAATTTCTCAAAACAGCTCAATACATGAGTCACAGAGAGAGCATTCTCAAGCCCTGGTCAGGCCTCCTGGGTACAGAGTATTTGGAGCCCTTTGTGGGAGCATAGCCGGCCCACTTGGCTGTCCTCTGTCCCTCTGGAGCTGAGGCAGGCGAGGTGCACCTGCCCCTGAATTGTGCGTGGCAGTTGCCGGCCCAAAGCTGAGTGACACAGCAGGTGCCTCCAGCCTGCAGACAATTCCATATTTCAATGGAGCGTCGCCACCAAAGCTTATTATCTAGGGCAATAAAGTTTGGGATTAGGGGGATTCGGAATGATTGTGTGATTCTCCACAAAGCTTATCTTCTAATAGACCAGCTGCTTTATTAGACTGCCCCCACCCGCACCGGGCCCTTCCCAAAGCATCCCGAGTCCCAGGCAGCCGAGGGGGGCCTTGAAGGCAGCAGTAGCAGACAGCTGGGGGTATCATATCACCCTCAGTCTCCATCTGTGAGTGTTAAATTACTGGCGGCTTCCAGCTGGGCACACCCAGGCTCCCATCTTCTTTCCACAAAGCCCTCCCCCACATCAATGACAGGCATCTGCCAAGGACAAGACCTGGCTGTCCCTCCCCCTGGTCCCTACCTCTGAACTCTGAAAGGGCCAGGTCTGGGTATTGGCTGTCACAGGGTAGAGTGCAGTGGAGTGGAGGAGGGCTGTAAAGAAGGGGGGCACCATGGAAATTCCTGTTGCAGATAGGCCTCTGTTGAAACAAGAGAGGAGATAGAATTGTGCACTGTAGAATCCCAAAGAATTCTTAGCAAGCTCCCAAAACAGGAAATTAGTTATGGTTGCAATGGGGGTCATTCCCACCCCCTCCCAAGCCCGTTGCTCAGCTCCTTTTCTGGTTGGAGCAGAGCATGGTGACAGTGTCTCTCTAGTTCCATGTGGTCAGAGCACTGAGGCCACTCTCACTTCCTATCCCTCCAATGAGAGCCTCTTTTGTCCTCAGTCCCTGACAGAATAGCTGCTCAGAATAGGAGTTTATTGATAAGCATGCTGGGAGGAACATGGGAACCTGCACGTACTTTGGAGATATAATGAATATGTGGCCACAAGACATGGATTCTATCACTTACTTAGCAGGACTGTGGTGACGGTTAGAAATAAATGTGAGACGGGTGTAGAGTCCAGCATTTAGCACGTGCTCAATTGATGATGGTGATTGTTTTTACTGTTATTACGTGTGACCTATAAATACATTTATTAGTATGTTTTTTTATAATGATCCTCCTGGTATGAGTGTGAGCAAGAACAATGGACGATAAGTTCAGCACACAATCAGAAGGGCTTGACTTGTGAATGAGCTCAAGAGCTCAAGAGCAAGACAAAGGACTAGCAGTGATGAGAGTTACTGAAGTTCAGGAAAGTGATTTAAATTGTATTCTGTTCATTAATTGTTTTTACTGTTATTACATGTGACCTATAAATACATTTATTAGTATGTTTTTTTTATAATCCTACTGGTATGAGTGTGAGCAAGAACAATGGACTATAAGTTCAGCACACAATCAGAAGGGCTTGACTTGTGAATGAGCTCAAGAGCTCAAGAGCAAGACAAAGGACTAGCAGTGATGAGAGTTACTGAAGTTCAGGAAAGTGATTTAAATTGTATTCTGTTCATTTATTCAACAGCCAAATTTTGAGCCCTTGCTATGAGCTAGGCACTGTTCTAGGCTTTGGGAAAACAGCAGAAAATAAGAATTTAAAAGTCCTTGCCCCTGTGGAATTCACATTCCTTTGGGGAAGAAAGACAATAAAATGCAAGTTTAAAAACTGATTTCAAATTGTGATAAACCCTATGAAGAAAATACCAAGTAAGAAGTAGAAGGGTGAGACTGGGTAGGGTGGGTGGGTGATATTAAGGAAAGTAGCCAAAGAAAATGTCTCTGATGAGAGAACACTGAGTGAAGACATAAGTGATGAGAATGAGGCAGCCACATGAAGATGTAGAAGAAAAGGGCTCAGGAAGAGGAGCCAACAAGTGCAGAGCTCCCAGTAATAAAGAGGGAGAAAGGAAGGCCCACAAGGCCAGAGCATGGTGGGGGAGGAGAGAGGCAGGGAAATGAGCAAGTGCCAAATCATCCCAGTCCTTGCAGCTCTGGTTAGACTTAGGATTTCATTCCTTTTTTTTCAGCTTTATTTAGTTTTAATTGACACATAAAATTGTAAGATATTCAAACTGTGTTGTGGAGAACATGTAAGTTCTACTCACACAGCAAATTCCAGTTTAGCATTTTATTCTGATTCCGGTAGGAAGACAGTGGCAGGTTTTAAGTAGTCTAATGACATGATTTGATTTGTCTGTTGGACAGATTCTCTGGCTACTATGTCCAGCAACAGTGCACTTGCCTGAAGAGCCAGCACAACATCCATCAACATAAATGCCAACACTTACCATGAAAAGTCAGAAAGCAGGACAACAGGAGACTGAGCCATGAAAGACCCAACTCCAGAAACAAATATGAACAAGAAGCCCAAGAAAGGCCTGTGTTGAGCACAAGGTCACATGAAGTGAAGCTATATTGACATTGCATTCTCTCCAAACTTGGGGCTTTTGCTCCACCTAAACAAATACCTAGGGCAACTATAAAAGCTTAAGATTTGAGAATAGCAAGAGATTACACCTGACTCTCTTTTGAATTGGCTACCATGTCTGTTACTATTTATCCTTAGTCCTTGTCCCTTTAACACACATTGCAAAACTTTGCCTCAACTCTTTGTTCTTATGTGATTTGATATTAACAGATTCACATAAGACAGCTGCTTAATGAGGAAAAAGACAAGTGACTCTTATCCCCTATTTTAGAAAGCTACTGGGCGTATTACACAGAGATGCACACAAGGCTTACTCATGTGCCTTGTCATTTCATAACAAATTCTTGTGATTCTGTGATCTGGTAGGGAATATATAGAATTAGCAATCAAGAAAGGTAAAGTTTGGTTGTGGCCCTGCTTCTAATTAGCAATGTAAAGTCAGACAAGATATTTATTCTTTCAGGTTTCAGTTTCATTTCTACCATATGGGTCTCCTCTTCTAAAAAGAACATGGTCTCGCCCTAGCTGGTTTGGCTCAGTGGGTGTCTTGGGTTTGATTCTGGTCAAAGCCATGTACCTTGGTTGCAGGCTCTATCCCCGGCTCTGGTAGTGGCGAGTGTGGGAGGCAACCAATCAATGTGTCTCTCTCAAATTGACGTTTATCTTTCTCTGTCTCTCCCTCTCCCTACCACTCTCTCTAAAAAAAAATCAATGGAAAAAATATCCATGGGTTAGGATTAACAAAACTAACTAAATAAATAAAAATAAAAAGAACATGGTCTCCTAAACATGGTTGAGAATCAGATGCTATTAAACAAAGTCCTCCATAAACACCAGGCTAGATATTAGCATCCACTCCACACACAAAATCTCCTAACAGGACAAATAGAAGGCACCTTATTTCTAAACCTGCTTTCTTATACTTTACACACATTGCCAACACACTTGGTTATTAATTCCCAAACTCACTACATAACATTCATTACTGAGTCAAA
Source organism: Myotis brandtii (assembly GCF_000412655.1). Classification (NCBI taxonomy): domain Eukaryota; kingdom Metazoa; phylum Chordata; class Mammalia; order Chiroptera; family Vespertilionidae; genus Myotis; species Myotis brandtii. The sequence goes on from NW_005365325.1 coordinate 1,430,198, forward strand.
GCCGATTCAAATGAGAATTCCTGGGCACTGACATCAAGGATACACAATCACACGATCCCTGTGCATTGGAACTGTTTTTTTGTTTTGTTGTTTGTCTGTTTGTTTATTTTGTCTTTTATCATTATGACATCTAGCAAATAAGAGGCACTCAATATATGTTACTGCAATAAAATCGATGCTATCAACTGCCACTGACTATTAAAGTCAGAAAACGCAAGAATTTAAAAAATTAAATAAATGTCTAGGTCAGTTAAGGTAGAGGCAAAGACCCTGATATGTCTTGAGCCCTAAAATCATGGTGGTAAAATATATAACAAGGTAATTGGTAATAATTCAACAATAATTTGTACACCCAAGAAATAGCTAGATTATGAACAATATGCTATATTTTAAAAGGCAAGAAAGCCTTTTGTACATCTCAGCAATAAATTCATTTAAATTTTTTAAATCCACACTGTTAATTATCCAGAAAATAGAGCTACTTAGAATAAATTATTTATTATACACAAATATTTTTGACCACTTACTATATACCAGGGGAAACAGTGATATAGACAGGACCCCTTGCCTTCATGAAGTTTGCATTCTACTGAGAGACCCAGAAAATAGGCAAGTAAACACAAAGAAACATATAAGGAATTTACCTTAGGAATCTTAGTGTCTGAGGGTCTCCTCTAATAAAATCTCTTAGGTCCATCTGAGGAGCAATTAAGAATTAAGTGTGAATGTGCTATAAAACTTAAATGCATTCTAAAAATGTTAGGAGCTTAGTAGTTATTAATGTTCGTTTTACCACTATATATTCAGATTGTTTAAAAAAGTAAGTTAAAAATCAAAGCTCATTAGTATAAATATAGTGTGATTCAATTCTCAGTGGTGCATTCAGAAGAAATTCTATTCAAGGGCTTTCCCTTAAAACAACAACACTTCTATAATTTTTTATTTCATTTTACAAGGGTCTTGGATGGCTGTTGCAATTTAAGTGTTTTTAATGCAAAAATAGCCAGTGAGATGCTCATGGGCCTCTATAAAACAGGCATGTGTTCATTCAAAAGAATCAGAATGTGTGTAAGATAGTCGCCATTAAACATGACAAGTCTCTGCTGTAGCTAGCTTGGGTAATGAGGTAGAGAGAAAAATTCATCAAGATGAACTTGGAGATAATTCCTGTAGCACAGAAGGCAGAAACATTAATTGATGGATGCGATGCCTACGCAGGACAACACATTTAGCTCTCAAACATGACAGCTTCAGTTGGCCAATGTAAAAAATGAAATGAAATGAAATGAAATGAAATGAAATGAAAGCCTCCTGAATTGGTATGGTGGGTGAGAAGAGGAAGGACAAATTTATTGGGCACTAAATATCTATTTTTCACTAGTGCAAGAACCTTGGTACAATTAGGAGACCTCATAGTCATGATCCTTAGGGCAAAAATCAAGACAGGACCTTGCTTCCTTTTTTCCCCCTCATTAAATAACTTCATTCAACATGAAGTGTAAGAAGAAAAATGTTTTACTTTTCAAGAAAAACTTTCCACTGGAACACTACACAAATCTATGCCTGTGTTTTCTTAAGTGGATGGCTTGAGAAATATGGTCATGATTTTAAAGATCATAGTCAAGGTGAATAAACATTACACTGAACTCACCCCAAGCCTCACATTACTGCCGGAAAAGAAACAAGTCCTCTTGATCCTGACAAATCCAAATTGAAGACTGCCTGCCTACACAAATCCCGGCTTATCCATCAGGCTCCTCCAAGGAAGCTAATCCCCAGGGCCAGATCCCCTGCTGGACATTCCCCTCCTCTGTGTACACAAGTTATTCCAATGATGTGGCCATTTTAGACCAACTGGCAACTCAAACAATCACAAAGAAAACAGGCCAAGGTGAGAAGGATGCCTTGAATGTTTCTGGGCAAGATTCAAGATCCTGTCACTCCCAAGAGTAAGGATTTGCATTTCCTTGGAGCATCACAATGTTCCTAAAGCAGGAGAGGGAACAGGGGCTTGCAGTTATGCAGAGCTGGGTCCATATAAATACCAACTTCTGCGCATGGGCCACGAAGTTTCAATCGCACTGTACATGCGCGCCCGCACGTGGTATTTTGTGGAAGAGCCACACTCAAGGGGCCAAAGAGCTGCATGTGGCTCGCGAGCCTCAGTTTGCCGACCACTGGCTAGAGACTATACTGGAGCTGTGCAGCCTTGAGCAAGGTACGTAATCTCCTAGACTAAACTGGAGCTGTGCAGCCTTGAGCAAGGTACGTAATCTCCCGCAGCCTCAGTTTCCCTTCTGTCTATCAGAGATAATAACCACTTCAGGGGATTGTGTGAGAAAATACAAGTCAAGTATTTGGGATAGCCTGTCACATAGTAAGTACTCAACATGTAAAAGTATTATTATTACTGAGAGAAAAGCAGTTAAATTCTGAATTGAGGCTTTGAGGCCAAGTAAAATCGTTGAATATGGGGCTGTTTCAGAATAGCACGGGGAAAAATGTAAAAAAGGGTATTTTCATCTGTGCTGCTAAATCGCAGTTTCACAAAGGTACTGAAAGCTTTGGGTGAGTTATGGTATTCCTCTGAGTTTCAATATCCTTGTCTTTCGATGGGTAGACATATATTTATGCCCTAATCCTCATGAACTCAGAGATCATGGAGTTCTATCTCAGAGTGATGTCACATATAATAAGCCCTGATTTCAACAGCCCAAAAGGAGTTGAAAATTTATTTTAGTTTTTGTTGGCATCCTTCAAAGGACATTATAGATGATTTAAATACTTGGATTACAGCAATATTTATTCAATTCTTACACTCTCCCTCCCACTTAATCTACTTCCTGCAGCTGCTCCAAGCCTCTCTCCTCAGATACTTCTGAAAAATTAAACCCTACACCCCTCAAAACCATCAACAAGGCATTCTTCCACCTTTCTCCTCTATAAGAATTTAATTGATTCGATTAGTGTTTAGCCCATCTGCTAGCAAGGAAGAATCCCTCTTCTTTGGGAAGGAGAAATAGGGAGAAAACTGAGATGGACATCACAGGTGTCTTTCTTCTGAGCTAGAAGTCTGTGCACATTAAAACTGTTTATTTACTTACATCTACTTCATAAGTTTGTTGTGAGAATTAAATGAGATTATGTATATAAAATCTAAGCAAAGTTCCTGAATGTAGTAAATGCTCAATAAATCACATTATTGTTATTACTATCACCTTTGGGTTGAGGATGGTCCATATTCAGCAAATAGTATAAATTAGTATAAGAAACATGTAGCAAAGTTAGAATGCACAGACAAGAGTTCAAACTTGTTCACAGGTATAGATCTTGGGACCCTTACATTCAACATTTTGCCTGCTTAGACCTACTGTACCTACTTTCCCTTTCTTTTTTATTATTCTTTATTGATTAAAGTATTACATATGTCTCATTTTTTCCCCCATTGACCTCTTCCCATCCACTCCCACCCCCAGCACATTCCCTCAACCCCCTAGTGTCTGTGTCCATTGGTTATGCTTATATTACTTGCCCTTTCCTAGCTGACCTCATTGGAAATGACCCTTTGCTCTCCTAGGAACTCTACCAGAACTAGGGAGTCTACCAGATCAGATAGTTCTTATCCTCCCTGCCAGAACTTTGTAATAGGGACTGTCACCCTGGAATTCCACAATGTTTTATATTATACTGGAGGCCCAGTACACAAAATTCGTGCATGGGTAGAGTCCCTAGGCCTGGCTGGCAATCGGGGCCGATTGGGGCCTTCTCTCTACCATCCAGGGCCTTCCTTCATTCTGCGCCACCCCCTGGTGGTCAGCACACGTCATAGCGAGTGATCAAACTCTGATCTCCCAGTTGAACTCCTGAGGGGACACTTTGCATATTAGCTATATATCTATTCATTCATATATTCAGCAAAAATCTCTAGCCATGAGAGTGTTCTCATTGCATGTTAGTCATTGAATTATCCTGTCATAAGAATAAAGAATATTTCCTACCAAATCCTTTGGCTAGACTTCTGTTGATCCAGATTTCTCTTTTCTACTTCTGGCAAAGTGAGTAAAGACTGCAGAAAGCCCGGGCAACTGCAGTGTTTCATGGCATCCCCAAGCAGTGATGTGTCTATATGTAAACTTCAGAATAAAGCAGTAGAATGTTTACTTATTTGCCATATTTTCCTTTGAGCACTTTCTGGCAATATTTTGGGGGAACTAATCACATAGTTATAGTTCCCCTCACTGCCTACACACACACTTTTACACAGGTTTCTTGGTCCAGTTCTGACAGCCCCAGTTCTACCACAAGACCTGTTAGGAGGTAAAATGGACTTAGTAATGCCTTCAACTTTCATTACTCAGCCAGATTGTGCAGTCTATCAATTATCCTAGCATTGACAGTCAGGTGAATTAATTGGTGCATTTGACAAGGACAGCTATTAGGCTGTGTTGTCCTGACAGCTGGTTTTGATATCAGGAATTTGTCAACCTCCCCTTCACGGGAGCAGCGGGAGGGATGGTTGAGTGAACCAGGAGAGGACGTTTCAGGATTCTCTCCCCACTCGCCACTCAGCAGCTGCACATGGTTCTCCTCCTAAATAGAATTGCAGACACCGTTAACCTGAGCATCCCGACACATGTCAGCCTTTCACAGAACAACAATCTCCTCTGAATGGGACTGACAAAATGAGAAAAAGACCTGGAAAAGTTGACAAAGTTATTAGCACTGAACTGGGAGCCCTTTAGTAATGATTTCAAATGCCCGTCAGAGACGAGTTCTGCTCACTGCACTGTGCTCTCCTGGGCTCATTCATCTGACAGGAGTGGGGTGTTCATCCTGATCCGTAGATATGGTGGTTTAGGCTGTAGGTCATATATGCGCAGGTTTGAGTCACCTTTATTTGAGATGTTTCAGACCTAGCAATGCAAATAATAAATTCCTTTTAAGGTTCTTTTCAACTTTAAAATTCTATCATCCTGCCACAGCCGGTTTGACTCAGTAGATAGAGCATCGACGTGTGGACTGGTCCTGGTTCAATTCCGTACCTCTGTTGTAGGCTCCTCCCTGGCCCGGGCCCTGGTCAGAGCTCGTGCAGGAGGCAACCAATTGATGTGTTTCTGTCACATAAATATTTCTCTGTCTTTCCCTCTCTCTTCCACTCTCTCTTAAAGAATCAATAAAAAAATATCCTTGGGTGAGGATCAACACAAATCTATAATAATAAAAGCATAATATGCTAATTAGACCGGACAGCCGAATGACCTTCTGGATGTCTGACGTCCTTCTGGACAAAGCCGTCATGGTGGGGGCTGATGCAGAGGCGGTTAAGGGTGATCAGGCAGTCAGGCAGGCAAGCAGTTAGGGGCGATCTGGCAGGCAGGTGAGTGGTTAGGGATGATTAGGCAGGCAGGAAGACTGGTTAGGGATGATTAGGCAGGGAGGTGAGTGGTTGGGGTGATCAGGTAGGCAGGCAGAGTGGTTAGGGGCAATCAAGCAAGCAGGCAGGCGAGCAGTTAGGAACCAGCGGTCCTGGATTGCAAGAGGGATGTCCGAGGGGTCCCAGATTGTGAGAGGGTGCAGGCCAGGCTGAAGGACCCTCCCCCCCCCATACACAAATATTGTGCACTGGGCCTCTAATAAAAAAATAAAATTATATTAACCTAAAGCTTTGTGTAGCTTCCACAATAACTTTTTGGAATTCTAACCACGTGATTTGAGCCAGTGGAAAAAACAAATGGAGCAGGATAACCTACTGAATTTCCATGGACAGTGAAGTCATATATGTCTCTGGAATTCTATAACGAGCCCAGAAGATGGGAAAAGTGGCCTCCCTGCAGCTTTCAAATACAATTTTCCAAGATAAGACTGCTAGTAAGGCTCGGGTAGAAATTTGAACTCTTGGAAGATAAGCACAGTTAACCCCAAGTCATTACTCCTACACACATCTCTTGGGGTTTTGCTGGGTGAAAAAGAAGAACCAAAGTGCTGATTTCACTGGGATGCTCTAAGGCCAGGTGTTAATGACGCTGTGCTGCAGTCATTTGGTATAACTAGTCTCAGCCATTAATGCTGACCATGTGAGTTAACAACTCAGTAGGCCTGCGATTGTCCAGGGTTGAGCAAGAAGTGCTGAGCAGTAAATGTAATCCACAATCCATAAAATTAAGCCTGGTGGAGAAATGCAGTTCAAGGACATTTAAAACAGTTAAGCAAGAGGAACAGCAAAACTGATGTTCAGTTACATTTTCTGGGTGGCATGTTGAGCTCATGGTGTGGCAATGACCCCTTGAAAAGGTTAATGGCAAAGCAACTGCCTTCACTGTTAGTGAGAAACTGGGCCTTTCCCTTAGGACGCGATTAGGTCTTTGGGAAGCTGGTAGGAGGTGTTTCTAGACACTGTCTGCTGTGGATTCCCTCTCAGCTGCTGAATCTGCCACGCCATTAAGCTCACTTCCGTTCTTCTTCATAAAATGATTGTTGTGTTTGCTGTGTTCCTTGTTTTCTGCCCTCATTACTCTGACCTGTCTCACTACTCCCCGAGAGTCTATTGTGAGAGCAAAGTTGGGGGCATGAGGAGGAGTCCAAGGTACACAGACAGGAAAAAGCACAGAGGTATATCTGAAAGCTCATTACACCTAACCAGCCTGCGAAGCTTGGGCCCACATGACAATGGCCATGCCAAATGATTATGAAACTTTTACTTAAATGGTTCCACTATCGTGGAACACACTTCTCCACATAATTTCCCTCTTCATCTTTGGAAGGCTTTGAATATTAAGTTGTTTTTTCTTAAATTGACCTGAAGTCTGTCGTAGCTCCCACCATTAATTAAAGTTCTAGTATCATATGAAACAAACCATATTTGCCTGATAGCACTTTGAAAATAGCTAACGCAGGCCTCCTGAGCAGGGATGAATCCAAGTTTTGTGAAACCTGAAGTTTATACAATTTGAGAGGCCTCTGTAAGAAAAAAGACATAAAATTACTAATACAAAGTGAGGTACAAAAGTAAATATTTATTTTGAATAAGAAAATAAATCACAACAAATAGTGGATAGAGAGTTGGCCTAAGGACTGAAGCATCCTGGGTTTGATTCCAGTCAAGGGCACATGCCTGGGTTGCAGGCTCTATCCCCAGTAGGGTGCATGTAGGAGGCAGCTGATCAATAATTCTCTCTCATCATTGATATTTCTATCTCTCTCTCCCCTCTCCCTTTCTCTCTGAAATCAATGAAGATTTAAAAAAAATATATATATTAGATCTTCCTCCCCTTCCTGGCACAAGGCTCCTAAATCCATTGGAATTTCCTCTAAGTAATGATAATAATAAAGGTGTCTTCTGTTATGTTAATGAGGTGACTTTGGACTGCAATTAAGGATGGGGGCCAGTTGCTAGGAGAACCAACCTCATGATTAGAGGGTTGGAATTTTCAGTCCATAATCCCCAATCCCAAAACCCCCCTCAACACACACCTTTGGGGAGAATAAAGGTGCTGAAGGTTGAATCAATGCCAATGGCCAATGATTTAATCAATGATGCTTATGTAATGAAGCCTCCATAAAAAAAACCCACAACATTGGGTTGGTGAACCTGTGGAAATTTGGGGAAGTGCTGTGCTCTCCACCCTTTCCACATATCCTGTCCTATGCATCTCTTTCATCTGGCTGTTCTTGAGTTATAACCTTACATAGTAAACTGGTGATCTAGTAACAAAATGTTTGAGTTCTGTGAGTCTCTTTAGCAAGTTAATAGAACCTAAGGAGGGGGTCATGGGAATCTCCAGGCTGTAGCTGGTCTGTGAGAAGCCTATCTAATATCCTGGACTTGCCAGTGGTGTTTGAAGGGGAGTGAGGCAGTCTTGTGGGATTTAGCCTGTGGGATCTGATGCTGTCTGTAGGTACAGTGTCAGAATGGGATTGAATTGTAGGACACCCAGCTGGTGTATGAGGATTGCTTTGTGGGAGGAAATCCCACTGCCACACATTGTAATTTTATGCTTACAACCTTTACCTCTCTGATACATTTTATTTATTTATTTACTTATTAATTATTATTGTTGTTGTTAATCCTCACCCAAGGATATTTTTTCCACTGATTTTTAGAGAGAGTAGAAAGGAGGGAGAGAGAGAGAGAGAGAGAGAGAGAGAGAGAAATATTGATGTGAGAGAGACATTCATTGGTTGCCCCTGCATGCATCCTGACCAGGGACAGGGATCTAACCCACAACCCAGGCATATGCTCTTGACTGGGAATCAAACCCACGACCCTTCAGTGTGCGGGCCAACACTCTAACCACTGAGCAACACGGACCAGGGCGCCTCTCTGATACATTTTATCCTTACATTGTTTGAATCAATATTCTAAACAACTCTTTGACAATGACTTTGTAGTATTTTCTAAGGAAAGAAGAGAAAGATAATTCCATTTTTCTCAACCATCAAAATTTGGGAGTCACTACCATCACCCCACCCCAACTTCAATAATTTGACAGAATGACTCACAGAACTCAGGAAAGTGCTATACTAATTCCTATTAAAGATTTATTATAAATTTCAAGATCCAACAGACCAACAGGGAGCCAGCCAAGTCCGATGCAAAAGCAGAGAGTCCTTTATTATTATTACAGACCCAGGTCTGGCTCCCTACCCTCCTTACTGACACAGCAGCAGGTGGCAAAGAGAGGCCTAGCCCGGCGTGAAGAGGAGTTTTATAGGGGGGTGGAGTCAGGGTAGGAGAGGGGACTGTGGGCCCTGCCGATTGGCCAGGCGCAAGTCGGTGTCTTGTTCCTGGGTGTGGCTAGCAGAGACTTAGACTTCCGGGAAGAAGCTCCTTGCCAAGCACATGGCTGCCCCAAAATGGAGGACACAGGGTAAGATGGAGGGCGTAGTCCTTGCTCTTTCAACAGAACTCAGGAAAGTGCTATACTAATTCCTATTAAAGATTTATTATAAAGGATGCAACTTAGGAACAGCCAAATAGAAGAGAGAAATATGGCAAAGTATGGGGTGGAGGAAGGTGCACAGCTTCCATGCCATTTCTGGACATGCCACCCCTTTGGATGGAAATGTGTTCACCAACTCAGAAGCTCTCCAAATCCCATTGTTTAGGGGTTTCATTATGTGGATGAAAGGGGCAACATGCTGACCTGACAAGCTCAGGGGAGGCCTGCATGGCAGTCTTGCAAACTCAGAGACCTAAAGTAACCACAAAGGATGGTCTGAAATTAAACTTTAAAAGCAGTTATGGTGGGCAGTTATGTCCTGGGCTGGTATCTTCACTGGCAAGGTCAACCTTTACCTTAACTGAGCCTGTCTTTTTGCATCTATGATAACATGCCCTTGAAGTGTCTGGGTAACTTGTAACTTCCCTTTTTCTGGACCCCTGTAGGGCACAACCAAATGTGCTGGGCGCCAGGACAGATACCACAAATTCCTTCATTATGATGTTAATTGTTCCTGTACCCACCTAAGTATGTGTCCATCATTTTACTTTTTATCCATTCCCAGGGTTTCCCCCCTTTGCTTTATCCCACCTCCTTAATCTATCACCAATGGATTTCATGTAACCCACCTACGTCCCTTTCCTTTGATTGCAATGTATAAACACAGATGTAACCCGCTCTTCTCAAGAGCATTATCTCAATTTTGTTGAGGTTCTGCTTCCCGGCATATGTCGACAGTTTGGCTCAAATAAACTCACAAAAATTCTTTACAGGTTTTAATGTTTTTTTTTACATTAACAATTACTTAGGCATGAATAATTTTATCATTGGCCATGAGTAATTGACCTTAAACTCTAGCCCCTCCCCTCTCCCCAGAGGTGGGGTTAGAATTGGGATACAGAGTGGGGCTGAAAATTCTAATTCTCTAATTATGGCTTGCCTTTCTGGTGACTAGAATCCATTCTAAAGCTATCTAGGGACCATACCCCCACCTCATCCCCCACTCTCTCGCCTAAGACCCATCTCATTAGAACACAGAAGACACTCATTACTCTGAAGATTCCAAAGATTTTAGGGTCTCTGTGCCAGGAAACTTGGGCAAAGAACAAATATTTACATTTTATTATACCATCTTGTAACTGTCAATAGTACTCTTCAATTATTATGACAACAAAAAGTGGCTCCACATATTTTCCAGATGTCACTTAGGGGCAGTATTTCTTTGAATAAGAACCACTGAAATAATATATCTTTTGTGTAGTGCCCAGATTACAGCAAAGGTGTAAAGTTAGTTACCTTTCATTTGTCACTTCCACTCTGGTTTCCCTCCATAATTTGCATGCACTGAGGATTTACAAAAGGGTGGAAGGACAACTATGTCCAAATCACCGCCTTGGGAATAAGGCAATGAGAAAAGCAAACATCAGTTAACTAAAAGAAAATCCATTCCCACCCACAGGGCCCTTAGACATTTTTGTTTCCCTGCAAGACATCTGTGTTCTATAAGGAAGCACCTCCACCTACTTAACTTATTGGTAGATGGGAACTTCATCATGTTCAAATAATTTAGAAGCAGCTGCCAAAGGATTAAGGGAATAGTCTTTGTTGTGTTTGCTTCCAATGGTATTGAAAACAAAGGTGTCATCAGACTTCCCTGTGGGCATCTGTTTTGTTTCACAGGGAAACTGAAAAGGAATTGCCTGTTAAGGAAGAGTGCATTTGGCCATAGGAATTCCAATGAGTATCTTTATGGTACTGACAATAACCAGAGTCAGCTGACGATTCCTGGTTCTTTGGATTATGTGTCCTTCGGGAATGACCACAAAACTTTGAACTTGGCGCTGGAGGCCGGGAAAGGGCTTTGGAGAGATAAGGTGATAATAAATTGGGTTAATTAGGATTCTTTATGGAACTCATTTTGATGCTATTATCTCCCAGCTCAGAGTGCCTCATGGATGTTAACTCATTCATCCTCAGAACTTTCTCTAAATTTATTATAGAATAAGACATGAGAGCGTTTCAAAAGATAAAGTATTTCAGGAAGGGAAGAGAACAATTTAAATGAACATACAGGTGGATGGGTGAAAATCTCTAAGGTTCTGGAGGGGTGGAGTTTTGAAAAGATAATGTCGAGAACAAAATATCAGAATTGGATGATGATGATGATGATGATGATGATGATGATGATAATGATAATGTCTCCTTAGTACCAAGCAATGAATTAAGTGTTTCAAATCCTCATGGCAGTAAAAGGTACATATTACCATCCCATTTTACAGATGAGAAAAACTAGGCTCCAAAAGGCTAAATACTTTGTTAAAGATCTGACAGCTAAAATGATGGGTATATAGTGAATGTGCCAGCTCCATATGTATGAACATTTTATCAGGAATAGAATCCATGATTACATAGTGTTTGAGTCTTCCATTTCCCTACTCTCTCTCAGGTGTAAAATGTCCTAGAGTAAGTTCTTACTTTCCTTGGCACTGAAATCCTATCTAATAAAAGAGTAGTATGCAAATTGACCATCACTCCAACACACAAGATGGCCAGCCACATGTGGTCAAAGATGGCCACCCCCATGTGGACACAAGATGCCGCCACAAGATGGCCAGCAGGGGAGGGTAGTTGGGGGCAATCAGGCCTGCAGGGGAGGACAGTTGGGGGACGACCAGGCCTAGAGAGGGCAGTTGGGGGGGACCAGACCTGCAGGGAAGGGCAGTCAGACATCCCTCGAGGGGTCCCAGATTGGAGAGGGTGGTGGTTAGGCTGAGGGACACACACACACACACACACACACTGTGAACAAATTTTGTGCACCAGGCCTCTTCTTGTATATAATAAAATTTAGAGACAAAAAAAGTTTGGTAAATTTGACCACATAAAATTAAATTTAAAATTCTCAAGTCAAGAAATACTTTTTTAAAAGGTCAAAAAATAACTTACAAACTGGGAAAGAAATATTTGCAATATATACCACAATGGGTTAATCCACTTAAGAACATAAAGAACTCTTAAAATGTGAAGGATAAAAGAATCAAATGTATGATGCAACAATGCAAAATAAAACATAGATATAGAATGGCTTTTAAACATAAAAAAAATACCCACCAATCACTATTAGAGAAGTGCAAATTAAACTAACATTCATCTTACATACATTTTTTTGCCTATTAGATTGGTGAAATTAACCAGCAGACAATACATCCTGTTGCCAAGACTATGGAGAAACAAGCACTCATATAAATTACTGATGGGAATCCAAATTGGTACAACCATTCTTAAGTATAACTTGGCAACGCCTAACAAATCTATCTATGTAGTTATTTTTTGATTCAGCAATTTTATTTCTAGGAATTCATACTGAATATATATGTCCAGCAATTTATAAATACATATTCATAAGGTCATCTATGTCCTCATTACTTGTAATTGCAAAATATCATAAAGAACTTAAATGCTCATACATATGGAGCTGGCACATTCACTATATAACCATGAAAAAAAAAAAGAATTGGATTATCTTCTGGAATATGTTGTTAAATTTAAAAAATCAAATTATAAAGGGTATTTATAGTCATATATATGTATGCATCTGCTCATTTGTGCAAAAGAAATACAGAAAAGCAAAATTAGAAATTAATTGAATTAGTTACCGAGAGGTGGTGGGTGGCAAGAGGATGGAAAGAATGGGATAATGGGAAAGGGGTAGCTGGGGTGGGGGAGAGTGATACTTCTCTGGGTGTATCTATAATAATAAAAGCATAATATGCTAATTAGACTGGACAGCCGAACAACCTTCTGGACATCTTTCTAGACAAAATTCCAGACAAAGCTGTGGCTGCGAGGGCTGAGCCTCTTGCACAAATTTCATGCATCGGGCCTCTAATTTTTAAATAAATAGCTCTGTTATATTTAGCATATCCCCAAAATAAATTTAAAAAGTTAAAATCAACCAGGATGTGAGTAGATCCCCAATGGAATACAAATAATAAAAATGAACCTAACTGTATGACAAATTAATAATATATATACTGAAAAAGAGAGAAGAGAAGAACCAAGGTAACTTTGGAAAGCAGTACTTGGTTATTATTCAGCTAAAGACAAAAATAATTCTATACAGATACTGTATTTCAGTTGGTAAATTTAATTTTCTCACAGGGGTATGAGCTGGCAATTCTGAAACTCTTTACATATGTTCTATGCTTAAACAAATAAATAAATGTATTGTGGTTAATGAGAGCCAGGTCTCTCACTATGGGAGAAAATGGTTCTAAAACAGAAAAGGGGGAAAACCAGAATGAATATTTTAGAGCTTGATTAGAATCAGGTATCAGCATGAAGTCATGGTAATAGATGATAGATAGATAGATAGATAGATAGATAGATAGATAGATAGATACACAGTAGACTTGAAAATGAAGATGTTTATGATTGCATGTGTGAGAACACTTTGTATATTTTCAAGTTCTGTCCACCGATAAGGCCTAGAAGCAATGATACCCTGGTTGCAACAGGCATGTCTTGTGCCCAGATCTTGGTTTTTCTTTAGACAAATATTTGATTCAAGGGTTGGGAAAGGAAAGCACAAAATACTTCTGGAATATTTTGTGTGCCAGGATGTAAAGAAATGCTAAAAAAGGATGGGGGCATGTTAAAAGGACACAGAAATGAACTTGAAGGGGCTCTGAATGGTCAACTCTGGTCTGGTTTGAGAAAAAAAATCATAGTAATGAACAAAATAACTAATCATTAGTCTATACCTACATAAAATAATTGAGTACATAAATGGAGGCAAAGGGACAACTCTTTCTTACAGTATATTCCCGATTAGCAAATGTGGAATAATAAAAATAGAAAAATCACCATTAAGAAAACACAACAGTGATAACTTTTATAGACAAACAGCATGATGGATACTAAAATTAGTAGGTGAAAGTATGATGAGAAACAGGATTTTCATCATCTCAAAGTATCTTCCCATAGATACTGATTAAGTGACCAAGGTTAGCAAGAGCAGTATAAAATAGACCCACATCATGTAACTTCTGATATGATGCACTGACAGGGACACACCATGACTTCTGTGATACTGTTTACCAAAATGTCAGAAATGCATGAACACAGCCTGAAAGCACTCTCACAAACTCAAGTTGAGGAACATCCTACAAAAAACTCGGCAGGACTCTAAAAAATCAAGTTCATTAAAGACAAGAAAAGACTGAAAAACTGTCACAGAATGTGACAAAAAAAACATAAACCTGGTGGCTTATAAACAATATGTTTTCTGGATATTTTGTGTGGCCAGGATGTAAAGAAATGCTAAAAAAGGATGGGGCATGTTAAAAGGACACAGAAATGAACTTGAAGGGGCTCTGAATGGTCAACTCTGGTCTGGTTTGAGAAAAAAAATCATAGTAATGAACAAAATAACTAATCATTAGTCTATACCTACATAAAATAATTGAGTACATAAATGGAGGCAAAGGGACAACTCTTTCTTACAGTATATTCCCGATTAGCAAATGTGGAATAATAAAAATAGAAAAATCACCATTAAGAAAACACAACAGTGATAACTTTTATAGACAAACAGCATGATGGATACTAAAATTAGTAGGTGAAAGTATGATGAGAAACAGGATTTTCATCATCTCAAAGTATCTTCCCATAGATACTGATTAAGTGACCAAGGTTAGCAAGAGCAGTATAAAATAGACCCACATCATGTAACTTCTGATATGATGCACTGACAGGGACACACCATGACTTCTGTGATACTGTTTACCAAAATGTCAGAAATGCATGAACACAGCCTGAAAGCACTCTCACAAACTCAAGTTGAGGAACATCCTACAAAAAACTCGGCAGGACTCTAAAAAATCAAGTTCATTAAAGACAAGAAAAGACTGAAAAACTGTCACAGAATGTGACAAAAAAAACATAAACCTGGTGGCTTATAAACAATATGTTTATTTCTCACAGTTTTGGAGACTGGGGAATTCAAGTTCAAGGTGCAAGCAGACTTGGTGAGAGCCGACTTCCTGGTTTATAGATGCTGTCTTTTTGTTATATTCTTATATGGAGAAAGGGGTAAGGGGACCTTTGGGGCCTCTTTTATAAGGGCATTAATTCCATTCGTGAGGGCTCCATTCTTACGACCTAATCATCTCCAAAAGGCTCCACCTCCAAATACCATCACAGCTCAGATTATGTTTCAACATAAGAATTTTGGAAGGATACAGACATTCAGTTTATAGCTGTAACTCTTAAAATTATTTCAAAATAAAAACTTTAAAGGTCTATAATATTTTTCTCTTAGGAAAATTAACACCTATTAATTATAGAAAATTGGGAACATTTAGAAAAGCACAAAGAAAAAATAAAACCATCAGTAATTCCATCACTGAGAGATCAAATCTGCTATAATTATATACACCTTCATCTTCTTTCCAAAATTAGGCTGATAAAATATTCATGTTATGTGATCTACTTTTTCCCCCCACTCAACAATACATCATCAGCACTTATCCCATAGAATCAATCTTCTTTAACATTGTTTTCAATAGAAGCAAAGCATTCCATAATACAGGTATAGAAATTCATTTAACCTAGCAGTTCCTGATGTATGTTTTGCAGGGCATATCATGAAATGTTATGTTAAAGAGGCTCCATGACCAAATGAATTTGAGAAACAGTAAATTCAACCATTGTTAGATTTCTTTATTGCAGAAATTCTATAGAGAAAATTCTTGCTAATATGTCTGTAACTCCTCAAAAGAGGGCTATAGTATGTTTATCTCAAATATTTTTAATTAAACAAGTGTGTGTGTGTGTGTGTGTGTGTGTGTGTGTGTGTGTGTGTAGACTATTAGGAGACCAGTTTCTACATAACACATTTTGTGATATTCCAATCTCCTTTAGATTATTTTCACTATCTACACTAATAAAAGAGAAACATGCAAATTGACCATCCCTCCGCTATGCCCACCAGCCAATCAGAGCAATATGCAAATTAACCCAACAAAGGTGATGATTAATTTGCATACAGAGGCCCGGAGCGAAGACTGAAGACAGTGTAGAAGGAAGCCAAGTGCTGCAGAAGGGAGCGAAGTGGCAGAGAAGAGTTGAGGTAGCGGAGACGGGAGCGAAGCTGAGGCAGCGGACATGGGAGAGAGCGAGGCAGCAGAGATGGGAGGGAGCAAAGTGGCGGAGAAGGGAGCGAAGCCTGCCTTGGCGGGCTTTACTCCCTTCTCTGCTTCGCTCTGGCCTCAGGAAGCCCTATTCTTGCAGGAATAGGCCCAAGGAAGCCCTATTCTTGCAGGAATCTTCCTGCAGTGGGCCTCTAGTCATAAATAAAGCTGCTGTAACTATCTTGCCATATAAATCTTGCCATGTTATTGTGTAGGCATCTCTGGTTTCCTTATGATCAAATCTTAGAAGTACAATTGTTGGGTCAAAGTCCACAGAGTGTTTTAGAGTTTCCTGATATCTACTAGCCAAATTGTGCCTGTGGAGGAATGGCTCATTTACATTCCCACCAGCAGGGTAAAAATGGAGAGAGAAATTGGCTGGAGAGAGAGAATAGATTTCAGATGCTGAAGGAGAGGACTGTGAACCTGAACTTTATCAGAAGCACTAGAGAAGAGTTCATTTTTCTTAACATTTTGTTACCCAAAGGTCATTTCAATACAATATTGGACTGGACTAGACCCTTTCTTAGCATTTTTTTCATGCAAGAACTCAGTACTGGTACAAAAAAATGGTTAATTATATAGTAGTGGCTGGAATTAAGCTCAGTTTTTGCCAGTTTATAGCTACCCAAAATATTTCACTCATCCATCTCCATATTTTAACATTTTAAAAATAATTTGATTCCATTAGATCAGAGAATTCCCACGCTTGTTGAGAATCAAGACTGCTGTCAGGTCAGTTACTGTTTGGAGCTCAGTGGGACAAAGGAGGGTGGGGGGATGGTCACCCTTTTTGACATGGACACCCAGTACTGGGAGGCCATCTGTCTCTATTGCAGGCCCAAGCAGAGGCCCGTGAGAACTCAGAACCTGCAATAGTCTCATTGATCTTAATGCCTGTGCTGTTTGGTTTCCTTTAGGGGTGAGGGATTTTTAGCTGATTTATAGCTACAGGTAAAGTCACAAAATCAGGAACCCTGAGCTAGATTTTAACAAAATTTCATACAAGTTAGAAACCATGTAATGATGGTGTGTCTCAGGGCCATAGCTGCATATGGAACCCAGTTCCAGGCTGGTTTTCAGGAAAAAGCAACTTTGGTAAATTATATGAAGATGATTGGGAGGCAGAGTGGTATGGTGTGAGAACATTACCCTGCAAATGTAGAAGCCAGGGTTTTCCTTTGGTCTCTTCCACTAAGCTAAGTCCTTAACTAGCTGTGTGACCTTGGGCAAATTGCTTAACCACTCTGGGCCTCATGTCACTCTGTCTCAAATTATGTCTTGAATTACCTCAATTTCCAAATCCAGACTCTAACAAAAACTCAAAATTATCGCAGGGAAATAAAGCACTGAATTTGTAATTACTACAACTGCTTATGGCATGCCAAGGAGTTGGGCAACAGCATAGATTTTAAGTTTCTCCTTGAGAGAGCATATCAGATGCCGCATGGCCTCCTTTCTGACCTTCCAAACTATGAGGTTCTTTCCAGCCTCAGGGCATTTGCACTTGCTACTGCAAAATGGTTTCTTAAATCTGCAGCGGTTCCTCATTTCTCCCACTTCAGCTAAAATCTCCTCAAAAAGGCATTATGTGGCTACTCATTAGTCACTGTCCATCCCATCATCATCCTACTTTAATTGCTTCCTAACATTTGAAATGATCAAACGTATAGATTTATTCATGCATCTCTTGTCTGCTTCCCTCCACAGAATATGAGATCCACAAAAGAGGGATATTGTGGTCTTGTTCAAACTGTGCCTAGAACATTAAAAATGCTTGCCCAGCAGTAAAAATAACCCGAGGCAGGAAAAAACTTAGTGAGCCAGAAATTAGAAAGGAGGTCATGTGGCACTTTTGGAGTGAGGAGAAAAGAGTTAAGAGGTAATGTGAGGGAAGTAGGCAGGAGTTAGACCACATAAGGTCTTATTACTGATGGTGACTAGTGAGACTGATGCAGTTATAGGTAAACCTTTGCATCTTCTCACCTGTACATACTTCTGCAAAGTAAACCATTTGCAAGCATCTATACTTATTAGTAGTTATCAACCAATTGAGCCATGTTTTACAGCTAATCACCTCATCACAGTATGCCCCAACTTTATCTATAATATGCTAATTAGACCAGACCTCCTTCCGGACGACCTTCTGGACAAAGCCCAGGTCCCAGGTGCCAGAGTGAAGCTGGTGCCAGCAGCCAGGACCTCTTTCTGGACGACCTTCTGGACAAAGCCCAGGTCCCGGGTGCCAGAGCGAAGCCAGCCGGTGCCAGCAGCCAGGGAAAGGAAGGCCTACTCTTACATGAATTTTGTGCAATAGGCCTCTAGTAGCTTTAGAAGATAATCTTGGAGGCAGGGCATCTCAACCTGGGCTCCAGGGAGGGGCTTCAGAAAGTTTGTGAGACCCTGAAGTAAAATGAAAAATTTTGCTTGTAAGTGAAAGCATACACGTGCGCTTCTGGGAAGAGGGTTCATTGGCTTCAGTCTCAAGAGGACCCTTTAACCTCCACATTTAAGAATCATTGATTGCCAGCTCTTAGCTTTCTCTGAATGCCTTGACTCTTATAGCACCTTGTTCTAGGCTGGTAGATATGCTCGCTGTCCATTTAAATCACAACTTAAATTTGTGAACTATACTTTCTCCAGTAAGCAGGCAGGGAAGTAAATATGGGAAACATTTACTTTTTTAAAAGATCAATTAGCAAATGACAACGCATGATCAGTCAGTGCCTGTGTGTTAAGTAACCTGAGTGCCCGTGGCAAGTGCTCATTTTCCTCCCAGTGACAGTGGCTGAAATATCCATATAAGATGATCTTTAAATATTTGACTGTTGCCTTAAAATAGCTACCTTGATTTTTTAAAAAGAACATAATTTTAAAACCCTTAGCTTATTTTAAATTTATAGTCCTTGAAAAAAAAATAAGTGGCTGGCCCAATCATTTATATGCCTGGGCAAAAGCAATACATCTATATAAAAGTACAGTGATATATTTCTGTAGCTGGTTTAATGTGCTGCTCCTCGCCCTGTATGTTCTGATTCATTGGAGAGTAGCAATCATGTCGACAGGCGCTGTTCTTCAGTTCCCATCAGCGACAACTAAAGGCCAATTCAAGGTTGTGGTGGGGTCATGAATCTAACACAGTCGCTGATAGAACAATTTCCCTTCCACATAGCATTGTCAGTGGGACACACTGGGAATAGCCAGGGAGGCTGGCTGTGTGTATCTCTATCTTCTTGCTTTTCCTTTTGTTTCTGGGCCAGTGTCTGCGGTGTGTACCAATCCAGTGCCATTAGGGAATAGAGGGCCAGTCCATGGAAAATTGATAAGGGAGAAAATTTCTAACGCCTAAAGAATTTGGGGGTGGTGGTGGTGGGGGGGAATCCTGTCCCTCTGTGCAAGCAAGTCATCTAACAATGCATTACAGGGGACAGGGGAGATGTCAAGAGCAGAGAGAATAGAAGGAGAGGCAGAAATAAAGGCCTGTGGGTTGAAAACAAGAGCGATCTCGGGGCTTTACAAAGAAAATATTTACATTCCAGAGACTCTGGGGGTTAATTAAATAACTGAGTTCTCTGTTCTTTCATTTCCCAAAGAGTGTCTGAGTGAGTGAGGATGCCGTCCCTGTGGCTGCTTGGTCTGTTCTTCTTATTCCTTCTAGGCTGCAGCCTGTAGTTGACCAGAGAGCCATGCCTTACCCCCATCAGTCCACAGGATGCAGGCAGGTTGAATTGAAAACAAAGTCTAAAAGGTAAAGCACGCTGGATGAGGCTTTCAGAGGTGGTGTCATGTTTTCTGTGCGTCAAGCCTCCAGTTTTCTTGAGATTAAAGGCATCTCTGGAAAGCGGGGTGAAGGATGAGGATGAAGAACTAGGCTGGTTGTAGGACAGCTTTCAAGTGATCGGTCCCAAGTCACAGCATTCAAAGAGCATAGAGTGTGTTAGGTATTACAGCATTTCCTAGAGGCTTTAAACATAGGCCTGGGATCCAGAGAGGGCACAGAAGGGTTAAGAACTCACTCAGGGACACTCTGGGGAGCATGGGGCTGGGATTTGAGTCAAGGCCTGTTGGAGTCCAGAGCTCACGCTCTTAGCCACCTGACTCATAGCTCTCGGTTTCAGATGTCCACACAAGAAGGTTAACCAGGCACATCCGCCCCTCCACGTGCTCCTTTGGACCCCAAAGAGAACTGCCCCAAAAGCAGTCCTGGTTCTCAGACTGGAATTCTTTGATTTAATGGAATCAAATGTTTTTAAAACATTACAAAACAAATGTCAGGTAAGCGAGTACAATGTTTTCGGTAGCTCTAAGCTGGCAATGATGAAGTTAATTCCAGCTACCACAACATAACTAACATGCCTTTCTTCCTTTTATTACTTAAAAGAAATAATGAATAACACACACTAATTAAACACAGCTAATAAATCCATATAAGAGCCAAATCCACCATGACAGGTCTGAAGTTCACTTTAGGTACTATGCTGTTCTCTTTACCTCTCTTTCTTTTTACAAAAAAAAAAACACAAACAACACAAAAAAAAACCTTACTTTTTTGAAATGATATTTTCCCCATTATAAAATGAGTATATTATTACTAGAGAACATTTTGGAAGTACTGAAAGATAAAAGGAAGAAATTAACCAGCCTTTGTCCTACCCCACTATTAATAGTTTGCAGCCATCGGCAAACTGCGACTCGCGAGCCACATGCGGCTCTTTGGCCCCTTGAGTGTGGCTCTTCCACAAAATACCGACTTCTGCGCATGGGCCACGAAGTTTCAATCGCACTGTACATGCACGCCCACACGTGGTATTTTGTGGAAGAGCCACACTCAAGGGGCCAAAGAGCCGAATGTGGCTCGCAAGCCGCAGTTTGCTGACCACTGGGTGTATTTCTGCTTCACCTCTTTTGTATGTATAATTTTTGTCATTTTTAACAATCATACTGCATCGGTAATTTTGAAACCTAATTTTTTAAATTTACCATTTCTAAGCATTTTTCCATCTCTTTACAAACTTTTAAAAATATAGTTTTAATAGCTGCTTAATATTCCAACAAATAGGTACCCCAGAGTTTACTTAATGATTCATTGATTACCAGACATTAGGTGGTTTGATTTTTGCTCTTACAAATAATGTCATGATAAATATTTGTGGGCATTTCCCACATTTCATATTATTTCCTGAGGCCACAATTACAGAAATAGGATTGCAGCGTCAGAAGATATGAAACCATTTGGTACTCTCAAGAAATACTGTCATATTGCTTTACAAAAGGGTTGGTGCTATTTTCACTCCCACTAGCAACTAATCAAGCAAAACTGCAAAGTGAACAAACACAGTTTATGGAGTTAGACCAGGGTTTCTCAACCTCAGCACAATTGACCTTTGGGGCTGGATAATTCTTCACTGTGGGAGAGATGGCCCTGTGCATTGTGGGAGTTTAGCAGCATCTCTGATATGCGCCCGTTAGTTGCCAATAGCAATTCCCCCATTGTGACAGTGAAAAATAAATCCAGACATTACCAAATGTCCAGGAAAGGGTGCAAAATTACCCTCTCATTGAGACCCTCTCGTGTTAAACAAACTTCAACTTGTATTTGAGCTCCTCCTCATACTAATATGCCAACATTGGCAGGTTACTTGATCTCCTTGGCTCATTATTTATTCATTCTAAAGCAGGGATGATCACACTCAGCTCAGGGGTTGGTTGTTAAGATTAAATAAGATAACTGATGTATGGCATTTCACATAAGGCTTGGCACATAGTAAGAGCTAGTAGTCATTTGCGATGAAGTCCATGGTGTTGATGCTATTAATCTCCAATGAAAAGACCTGGCCTTTACATGAGAATGAAGGAGAGATGGAAATCTCCAAGGTAAATTACTGATAGTCATTCACTAATTTAATACATATTTATTGAGCTCTTACTACATACCAGGCTTTGTTCTAGGCACCAAGGACATAGATATGAATAAAACACTGTCTTCATTCCATTGGGGAGCCAGACTAAATAAGAGTGAAAAAGTAAATTATACGGTGTGTCAGAAAAGAGGATAGGAATTTCTTGGGAGGTGGGGAAGGTAAAAATTTTGGGTAATGTAGCTCAGGATGTCTCCACTGAGAAAGTTACAATTAGGACTTGACCTCACCATGTGTACACTGCAGCGAGAGCAACTCAGACAGAGGAAATAGCAAGTGCAAAGGCCCTGAGACAGAAACATGCATTAAATGTTCAAGAACTAACACATAGGGCATGGTGCCTGGAGGTTGGAAAAGGAATGATGCGGGTGGGTGAGGGGTTGGCTGGTGGCTTGATGATGAGGTCCTTATAGAGACTTTTCTTTTACTCTGAGTGAGATGGGAAACCATTAATTTGTAGCTTTTAAAATAATTTCTGGTAAGAAACCATGGAAAGAGGAGTAGATGATGTAAGATTATCTATTTAGGGAATGAAAACTGTAAGCTAAGAGTGAAGAAGTAGAAACAACGTATTTCTTCTTGGCTTATCCAGCCAAGCTCCAAATCTTGCCAGTTTGGAAATTCCATCTTCTCTCCACTGAGAGATCTAACTTGGCTGAAGGCAAAGGCTCAGGTTTAATAAAGAGAGAAGATTGTATGAATCTGCTATCATCAACCGTAGGTGGGCTTGTTTAACTGTCCTCTTGTTTGTGGGTGTGATGTCCATGGTCATGGATGCAGTGCTCTCTTCAGAACATGGAACTCAGCCCTCTCTCCTCTCTCTGTATTAGCAACAAGGCTTAAAACACCCATGGAAGGTATGACCATTTCCAAAATGATTGGAAAATGAAGTATTAGAGTGTGGAACTGAATCAATAACTGAAAAGAACCAAGTGTTGTGAGGAGGGTTGAGGGTCCTCAACCATAGCTTGCTCTTATGGCTGCAGGGATATTACACATGTCATTGAAACAAATTTCCCTTCTCTTATAGGTTATGGCAGACTGACTTTCTTGGTAAGACGGTATCTGTGATATGCATTTCTCAACAGTCTTTTCTTCCAGGTTATGACTCAGATTTAAGGTATATCCTTTATGCATATCAACAAGTATAAACACATGCTTGAATGTTTTCCCCCTTCAGTCCAAGTTGATATTAATCAGAATTCATTTCAGATAAAAATCTCAACATGCACTTGAACTCAAAGGTGAGAGTGCATTCCGTTCTGTGCTATTTTATAGGGCCACTCTTCTGCCAGCTCTGGCTTGGCAACTTGAGCCTCCTGCTAAGATGAGTGCTACAGAGTGGGGAACCTCTCTCACAGCCTTCGCAGCCAACACTCCCCTCCCCCCCACACACACACACACTGTCCTGAAGGCAAGAAAGGTCAACTGCTTGATGTTTCATAAGGTTTGCAGCATTTGAGACAATTCTGTGAATTTTGAAGTTTTAAAACATCTCATTATATTTTGCAAAAGTGAAATTGTTTAATCCAATTCTGCCTCCTGCTATTCATTGCAGTGTCATCTCAGGGGGATTTGCTAAAGGACCAAAGACAGCTGCCAAACCCTTAACAGGCAGTTTTCCTATATAAACATTATACAGACAGAATGCTGGGGACTGCATTTATTCATTTCCCAACATTAATTACCATACTTCATCCTATATTCATTTCTTTATAATGCCTGCTTATCACTTTGTGAACTCCACCCCAAAATGGGAATTCAGTCACTGCTTCCGGCCAAGTAGACAGCCTTCATCTTGGGATGACAAAGATCCAATCACCTGTTCCTTAGGCAGCATCCCTTTGGCAGACGCATCGGAACTATTGGGAACACTCTGCCATCCTGTCTGATCTTGCCTTGTCACCTAATAAACCTGCCTTTTCAAAATCTATCACCTTGATTGCGAAGGAAAACTAGCTATTTGCGTAGCCATAAATGCCTCCTCATGCTCGAACACTTCCCCTCCTTGTACTAGCGTGGTATGAATTGCCACTGTTTGCTCCAGTTACTTTTACCCCACAAGCTGCTCCATGAGATGGCACAGGAAATCCCTCCCCTTAATTCTCCAACTGCAGTGGATGACTTCAGTGGCTTCTGGAAGCATCCACAACAGGAGTGTGGCTCATTCTCTGGTTTCACGGTGTAGCATCTGGTTTGTGATGATTGGCATGGCAGACCAAACCTGAGGACGATGAATGGGGTTAGGGCAAGAGGCACGGAGGGTCCCTGCAGCGGGAACAAGCAGATATAGGTTCAGCCAGCTCTCACTCCTTTAGATATGTCTACCTTCTTCGGTGGAGAAATAATAGGCCTGAAGCAATTGAAAAACCTAGAGCAATCTATACTGACTTGCTGAATCTTGAAAGGAATGAGATTCAAATAGTTTCTTTCACTGAAACCATGACAAAAACTAGTATCACTACCAAGCCTACTAACCCCTGCAAACACATGCTCTGGGAGGGAGAATGGGTGTAGAAGTATTGAACCAGTGCACAGACCAACAGATAAAAATAAGGACCAAATGATACAGAAAGAATACCAAACGATTCTGCACAGTAAACCTGAGCAGAAGAAAATGATATTAATCCCCTTTCAATAAAAAACTGAGCATTCTAGTAAATAAAATAAAATGATTTGGGGAAATGTGATTCACTTTCATGGAAATACAATGTACCAACTTAAGGGTAACTTACATATAATCATCAAGGACAGGAGAGACAGTGGAATTCAAGGGTCCTTGTAATCTGTAATAAACTAAGTATTATAATGAGCAGCTTCCCCCTTCTCGTGGGCCACACGGAAGAAGAGGGATAGCCAGGCGTAGCTACAGAGGGGCAGTCTCCATGGTAGAGGGTGAATGTCTGTACTTTGCATGAGGTCCTGGAAACGGGACTTGGAAACTTCAGGGGCAGGTGTATCTCTTTTTTCTCTTGGCAACTGAAAATCTGGAACATTCCAGCTGCCTCCAAAATTGGCAGTGGATAGGGCTCTCCAGATGTAAAACAATGGAAAGGGTGTGCCTGAAGGGACACCCTAAAGCAGTGGTTCTCAACCTGTGGGTCGCGACCCTTTCACAGGGGTCACCTAAGACCATCGGAAAGCACTGGAAGAAGATGGATAGACAGGCGTAGTAGCTACAGAGGGGCAGTCTCCATGGCAGAGGGTGAATGTCCTTACTTTGCACGAAATCCTGGAAACAGGACTTGGAAACTTCAGGAGCAGGTGTATCTCTTTTTTCTCTTGGCAATTGAAAATCTGGAACATTCTTGCTGCCTCCAAAATTGGCAGTGGATAGGGCTATCCAGATGTAAAACAATGGAAAGAGTGTGCCCTAAAGCAGTGGTTCTCAACCTGTGGGTCGCGACCCTTTCACAGGGGTCACCTAAGACCATCGGAAAACACATATATAATTACATATTGTTTTTGTGATTAATCACTATGCTTTAATTATGTTCAATTTGTAACAATGAAATTGGGGGTCACCACAACATGAGGAACTGTATTAAAGGGTCGTGGCATTAGGAAGGTTGAGAACAACTGCAAAGGATTCTTTGGCCTCTTGTAGGAGGTTGTGTCCACCCCACACTCTCCTCGCCTGAGGAAGGGCTGATGCTAGCCAACGCTGGGGTTTAGAAGTATATCCATAGCTGCCGATGGCCTGTTTTCTGAACAAGTCCAAATCAGAGGCAGATCAAGGTTAAGCTCACACAAAGGATTTTTTTAAGCACAGGGTAAAACTCAACTCTTCTGATTAGAGAAAGGAGAGCTAAGGCGAGATCGTGCTAATGAAAGACTCCAGGCAAAGGCGGCAGGGCTGGCTGCCAGCTCACAGACCCAGCTTGGCAGACAGACAGTGGAGCTCTGACAGGGAGTTTCTCTGTGCATTTTCGAAGAAGGCAGAATAGATCTAAATGCAGCCAACCTATTGATTTATTCTCTTTGTGCTGGACATGGCTTTTTATTAAAGAAAGCAGATATTCAATAGTGTTAACTAGTAATGGGAATTGACTTTTCACTAATTGCACAGACCTTGGCATTAATATACTTTAATGGAACCTGGGCTCTGCGTCCCTCAGATCAATCCTGAAGTTTTTCTCTAAGTCTTTCTGGTCAAAGGACATGAACAACATTGTAACTGAGGGAGACCTTTTTCAATCTTTTTGAGAAAAAAATTTGTAGGATGACTAGGCTGAGGGATTTTCTTTATTCCAGAGGACCAGAGAGAGGAATGGTTTTGTGACCTGCAAAATACATAGAAACTTCGCAGTCTGAGCTGGTATCGGCTGTTTGGAATTCAGCTATAAAGGCTGGAAAAGAGTTTGGCTTCCCAGGCACCTGGCTGGGTCCTGCCCCTGCTGGATTCTCTGAGGCAGAAGACTCATCACTTATTTATCCTCCATTTGTTAGATTTACTAAAAGTAAATGGGATCCCTGACAGCTGCTGGGCTCGCACACAGACCTGGAAGCAGGAGGTGAGGATGTAGGCTGCTCTCACGAGCCTCTAGCAGCATCTGACCTCACCCAGGCAGAACAGCGTGGGACACCAGGTCCTGCCGGGAGCGGGGACCTTCCTGGAGCTCCCAGATGGCAAAGGTCCATGTCCAGTCCTTTGGGATTCAGGGCTGCATTCTCCCCCTGGCCATGCAAGGCAAAGATGCTTCTAAGTCAAAGTATAGGACTGTGAGATTGTCAGGGAGGATGTTTGTATCATATTCATCTTGGAATACAATGCCTGGAGTCGGAGTGGCAAACACCATTTAATTCATGGATGTACCTTTTTCTAGCTGAGTGGCACTAAGTAAACCAGGCTCTCTCAGCCTCTATGTTCTTATTTGAAAAAAAAAATTGAATTAAAAATAATGGGTGGGGGCTGGAGGAGGCCAATGGGAAAAAACGAAACAAAAACAAAGGGGATATCTGTAATACTTTCGATAATAAAAATACATTAAAAATAATTTTAAAAGGATAATAGAAACACATGCTTTGCAGAGTTGCTGTGAGATTACATACGATACTGTATGTAAAGCTTTGAGCTCATGAGGGCACTTAGTAAACTCCAGCGAATGATTAGCTATGATTGCCATCACCTTGGAATCCTTTGCACTCAGAGCTGGGCATTTGGTACGAGTAAGTTCAGTGAACGGGTTCATTCTTTGATTCCACTAGTTCTGTGCCTAGCATGTGCCAGGCACTGTTCTGCAACAGACAGGCAGACCCATCCCTGACCTCATGGAGTGTACCGTATAGTTTGGTGGAGACCCAGGCAATAAACAAGTAAGTGAAAAAAATAAACTATCTGAAATGTAATTTAGGAGAGTGGTAAGTGCTGTGAAAGAAACTGAGCAAGATAAGGGGATAGAAAATGACTGTACGTGTGTAAGCGTGAGAGGCAGAGCGAGAGGGAGAGACAGAGCAAAGCTGAGAAATAAAGGGATGTTGGTGAGAGGAGTAAATAAATAAACGAACAGGGATTTCTCCAGGAACCTATAATGCACCTTGCCATGTTTTAATTACTCAGACCGTATGTTAGCACCATCATTTCTCTCTTTACCTGAATGTTTGTGCTATAGAGTTTCTCACTACCTAGTGAGGTGAGATAACACCTCCGTTACCTAAGCCTCCTCATTCCTTTCCATTCCTGGCCTCGCATCTTTTTCCTAAAGTGTCCCCCACCCAAACCCAGGACTTCCCCTCAGAAATGAACACTGCAACCTGGAAATTCTCCTACAACAGTGTGACTTGAGGGGGTCAGCAAAACGCCCCTCTTTTCATATCTGACTTCTGTGCCTCCAGGCTTGCCTTCCAGAAGTGGGTGGACACACATGGCTTCAAAATGTCTGGAAGTGGGAGGGCGTCTTCGCTTTCTTTTTGCCTCTGCGAAGTGTTGCACAACTAGACTGCCGTATTGAATTATTTTCAGCCGTAGAAATTCTTCAGTGCCCCATCTCAGACCAGGCTCTAATTCGAAAGCAATAACATTTGGGCAAAGCTCAGATGCACTAAGTTGCTGCCCAGGGCTTGGTGGGTTTGGAGGTAATTGGTTTTGCTCAGTTGCTGATGCTTCACTTGGACAAACGAGAAATCAAACTACAGCTCAGTTTGCAGAAGAGCCCACGTCAGCAGTTTAGTCTGACTACTATTTCAGAGCTTGTTATGTTATTGGCAATAAAATGCAACTAATATACTGTTAATTAATATTGCATCCTACAGCTAGTTTATCACATTATTAATCAGAGCGATAAAGCCAAGGGAAATTCGGCTCACCTTTTGTCTTTTCATCTCTTTAAAGCACTCGTATTTATGCACAAATACGTGTTTTGGTCAACACTGCCAAGTGTTTGGTTGTTCCTGGATGAGTGTATTCTATTTTCAAACAGTAACTTGCCCCTCAGGAATATTTTATTTAGCAAGACAGGACTTAAAGTGAAAGGGTAACCATTTCTGATCGTAACCTTGGCTTTGTGCTTCTAGTAATTATCCTTTAATTGCATTACCCTATTTGAAATAGAGTTGTAATTGGAAAAAAACAATTTGACATTCCCTGATGCTTACTCTGACATGCACTATTTGCTTTTTATTCAAATGTAAATTTTCTCCATAATACTTTCAAAGAAAGAAAAAAAATTAAGCAAAATTGAAATGTCAGTAGCAATTTCTGACATGCAGGCAGTGCCATTCACTCGTGCTGTCTGGAAGGCAAGACTTTCAGTTCAGATGGAAAGGAAAAAAATGATGAAATTAGCATGCTCTGAGGAGAGGGAGCGATGGATGGCAGAGTCACAGAGCGATCCCTCTGGGAGACGTGTTCACTTTGCACAATGCTTTCAAAATATAAAACAAGCTGCCAGTTATAATTTTTGGATAAATAGTCCTCTTTGCTTTACAACCCTCCCCCCTGCCCCGTTTTTCCTTAAAAACTGAAGGATAATAACCTGACCTCTAGAGTTATTTCACCTAGGTGTCTTGAAGATGCAGTTTTAATTTGGGGCATGTGATATGTGAGAGGCAACCCTAAAATGGATCCAGTGGTTTCAGTCTCTGGATGGGCACACCCTTTTGTAATCTCTTCTGTTTGAGTGTGGGCTGGACCTTTTGACTTGCTTCTGATGAATAGAACATGGCAAAAGTAATGGGATGTCACTTCCAAGATTAGGTTACACAATGTATTTGGGGCTTCTGCACTGGGCTTCCTGGTCTTGCTGTCTCAAGTGCTCACTCTGGGGAAAGCCAGCTGCCATGGTGACCTGCTCTATGCAGAGACCATGTGGTAATTGAGGGAGGTCTCTGGCCAACAGCCAGGGAGGAACTGAGGCTCTCCACCAACAGCCCATGAGGAACGGAATCCTGCCTATAGTTCGGAAGCAAATAATCATTCAGTTGAGCCTTCAGATGAGCCTGCAGCCCCAACTGACACCTGCTGCTACCTCAGGAAATACCTTAAGTTAGAGGCACCCTGATGAGTGACACCTGGATTCCTGACCCACAAAAAGGGTGAGTTAATAAATGCTTGTTATTCTAAGCTGCTAAGTTTCAAAGTAATTTGTTATGTGGCAATAGATAACTGATACAGGGCAGGGGAGAGTGATTATTAAAGAAATGAATAATTTTAGATCATGTTTGACTTCAAATTGTTATTTATAATTTTATATTCTTTCCTTTAAGGGGCCCTCAAGATTGTACTAACTTCCAGGTTCATCTCACTTCTTCCCTCATCTGTGAGTGTAGACCTTTGTTCCAAAATAGGTCAACCAAGTCTTGCCTCCAAGTCTGTGTAGGGCAGTGATGGCGAACCTATGACACGCGTGTCAGAGGTGACACGTGAACTCATTTTTTTGGTTGATTATTCTTTGTTAAATGGCATTTAAATATATAAAATAAATATCAAAAATATAAGTCTTGCCGAAACCGGTTTGGCTCAGTGGATAGAGCATCGGCCTGCAGACTGAAGGGTCCCGGGTTCGATTCCAGTCAAGGGCATGTACCTGGGTTGCAGGCACATCCCCAGTAGGGGATGTGCAGGAGGCAGCTGATCGATGTTTCTCTCTCATCGATGTTTCTAACTCTCTATTCCTCTCCCTTCCTCTCTGCAAAAAAATCAATAAAATATATTTAAAAAATATATAAGTCTTTGTTTTACTATGGTTGCAAATATCAAAAAATTTCTATATGTGACACAGCACCAGAGTTAAGTTAGGGTTTTTCAAAATGCTGACACACCGAGCTCAAAAGGTTCGCCATCACTGGTGTAGGGGCTACTTCCCTGCCTCAAATGTGCTGCCTCCTGAAACCTTCCCTGTTTGTCTTTGATGAAGTCTTTCCTGATTTGTCCAAGCAGATATAACTTCTCCTCTGCCCAGAACTCAAGGTTTGTACTTCCTTACAGCTCTCACTACACTCTGCATTCTTCCAGGTGAAATGATCCTTGAAAGGAGGTTGGAAAAAATGATGGCTGTAAGCACATATATTTCATACTATGTGCCAACACCACTACCTATGTTATTTAATCCTCATGGCAGCCCTTTTTACAGATAAAAAACTAAGGCACAGATTGGTTTAGTAGCTTGCTCAAGGTCCCACAGCTAAGTCAGGATTTGAACCCAGGTAGTGTGCCTCCCTGAGTCCATGCTCCTGACAACTGTTACACCACTTCTCATGGAGGCAGAGGTACATTTGCTGTGGACCCAACAAAGCCCTTTCAAACAGTGTACTGAATTGTTATTTATCATTTTATATTCTTTCCTTTAAGGGGCCCTCAAGATTGTACTAACTTCAGGTTCTGTAAGACTGGATGGAAATGCAAGGTCTCGCTCATATTGTAATTCTGTTGAACCTTGTGTAGTGATGATGATGATGATGATGATGATGATTCTAAGACTTGTACAGATCACTTACAAGGCATCCTCAGCCATCTCACTGCATCCTTACAACCTGAATGTTAGGCATGGTCATTGCCACTTTCACCAATGACAAAACTGACCTCAAAGACACTGAGTGATTTTGCCTGCGGCTACTCAGCTAGTAATGGAGCCTGAACTGAAACTCAGGGCTTCTGATCCCATATGTCTTGCTTCCTCCACTTAGGTATTTGTTGCCTTGGGTTTTGAGCACTTTTCCAGGGCTTAGTGGATGGTGCTTCTCCCCACCCCTGCCCTCACTCCATGCAAACCCATTTGAAGAGCACTCCATCACATCCAACAATGATCTAAATTGAAGTTGTTCATCCTGCCTTTTAAGTTCTCCAGGTAATGAATCTTTTCAACCAACACAGGCTGCTTGATGCTAATCACACAGAGAGATGCAAACTCTGTCTGTTCACTTTTGAATAGATTGGGCACTGTCTAGAATTCAGTCTCTGGAGGTAGGCCAGCCTAGGTGTGACCCCAGCTTCACCTCTAACCAATGGTGTGGCTTATGCATATTGCTTAACTTCATTCATTGAATCAACATGTTTACTGAGTCAGTCGGTGTGCAGGTACTCAGACAAAGGAATGAACAAAATAAAGCTATTGCATGGAATTTCAAATTGAAATAATTGAAGCACCTAGCTCATAAGACTGGGACCTGGCTCAGACTTATACAAAAGAATAAAACAATATTCCACCTTGTTTCTAAATTAAAAAAACAACAACTCAGGTTTGTTTCTTTATATTTAGACTCTCTCCAAACCCTAGTTTTCAGAAAATTCTTGAAGGGTATTCCTTGATGGGACCCAGTGAATCGGATACATAGTTTCTGGTGGTTCAGGCCGCGTAGGTAGGAACTTTGGAATAAGATAGGGCAAGAGGGAGGAAAATGCATTTGGTAAACCCAACCATGGTCAGATTTTGCTCAGGTGACCTTTGCATAGAGAGTCACAGGAGCTCTTTATTTCCAGTTTTATTCTGAAGGAATTCTCCTGATATTATTTTCCCGTGGGGCTCTAAATGAAGCATTTAATCTAAATCTCTGATGTTGTGGCTCACATGCCTTTTCGTTCCTCTTCACCTCCATGTCTCTGTGGTGGGAGTTGAGTTGGATAGCCCAACCAAGAGTGCCTCACTCCTGCCCAGATCTGGGCACCTGTGCACCTCCTTTTATTTCCTTTTCCCTTCTTTCATTCCCCAAACCTTACTTGGTCAAATTCACTTTCCCCACTCAAAGAAGAAAGGAGGGAACTGACTCTTTTTTTTTAGCAGGGAAAAGAAAGGAAAGGAAAGGAAATACACCTGTTATACTCCAATATTAGTTTTATCTTGAGCTTTCTGGTTTCTTTTCATATTTTAAAATATTTTATTCAACAAAGTTTATTGAATATGTAGTATGTGCCAAGCACTGTGTTTTATGCAACACAATAGAAATGACAAGGCTCATCCTAAAGGCAGATTTCATATACTTTTGCTCAGATTGGCTGCTGATTCAGAAATTTAGGATATTGCCCTTTATTGAGCGAATGTCTGTAATTAGGCTCTTCATCTAATTTGCATGCAAGGAAATTGAGGCCTCTAGCAACCAAGTAATTTGTCAGAAGTCACAGAACTTAGGACGTAGTAGGGACAGCATTCAAACTCAGGTTTGTCTAACACCAAAGCCTACATTCTTCTCTTTAGATTACAAAGACTTGTAACTGAAGTATGAACTGATTCTGAAATATTCCCCTACAATCTGAACTTCAATAGAATATTTGACTTCCAGGTGAAAGAACTACTTATATTAAAAGGAGGTGGTTGAGAAAGAAAATGTTTCTCTTCTCTACATAATATTTAGAAGAAACATTTTTCTCCTAAAGCACTTAAGCAAATAACACTCTGACTCTACATTAAGAAATTTGGTTTCTAAATGGTTATCTTCTGCAAAGCAGGTCAGAAGTCTCATTGGAAGTTTGTAGAGAAACATCACCCTCTGCTGGACATATAGGCATCATACAATTGGAGGTGGACACAAAGGATTTTTAAAAGTTATAGTTTGGCTCAGTGGATAGAGCATTGGCCTGTGGATTGAAGGGTCCCAGGTTTGATTCTGATCAGGGGCACATGCCTGGGTTGCGGGCTCTGACCCCAGTAGGGGGCGTGCAGGAGGCAGCCGATCAATGATTCTCTCTCATCATTGGTGATTTTATCTCTCTCTCCCTCTCCCTTCCTCGCTGAAATCAGTACTTTTTTTTAAGTTAGAGCTAAAATACAATTCAATTATGTGCTCAATGACAATGAAAAGCTGTTGTTATCACTTAGCATGAGTATATTTTATTCTTCAAAGTGTCTTCTCATAATGGAAACAAAAACATTTTGGAAATGGCAGAGAAATAATTTTTATGGAGGTGGCTTAGTGCTGGGGTAGAAGTAGGTAAAAGCTTTAACTACAGAACACACCTTAACTACCCATAACAATACCTAACTATAATAATGCTATAGTAATAAATTATAATAATACCTAAACCATCAAATAGCTTCAATGAACCCTGAATAGGAAGAATATCATATGTGTAGGATAAATGAAAAAAATAAGTATAATATAATGAATATAGGTTGGCATTTGCACTTTGGAGTCAATAGACCTCATTTGATTTCCCTATCTTCCATTTATAAGCTATCTGAGCTTAGGCAAGTTATTAAATTATTTGAGCCTCAGGTTCTTCATCTGTTAAGTCATAATTATAAAAGCAACAGCTTAAGTGAAATAAACAAGACTAAGAAAGACAAATACTGCATAGTATCACTTATATGTGGAATTAAAAACAATAACAGTAAAGCTCTTAGAAATAATGATTGGAAGAGTGGTTTTTCAAGGGCTGGGGGGAGGGGGGAGTATGGAGAAGTTAGTAAAAGTGTACAAATTTTCAGCAATAAGATGAATAGTTCTAAGGATATAATGTAAAACATGGTGGTTATAGTTGATAACACTGTATTGTATTGTAAAACTTGGGGGAGGGGGGAGTAGCAGGTAAGTAGGACTTAGATGGGAAGACCTAATAGATTTTCCCACCTGTGAAAGTGAAGTGAGATAAAGCTTAAGAAAGGTAGCACATTGCTAAGAGTTGGACTCAATATGTGTGAATGGTATTTCATTATTAGGTCTCTCCCAGTTGTTAATTGCATAGAATCAGCTTTTTAAGTTTCGAAGTCCAAAGCCAACAATCAGAAATATAAAAACAAGTTCTTTCCCTGAAGTGTCTTTATTTTTACAGAAGTTTTGACTAGTGGCAAAGGTTGAACAAACCGAATATTTCTCTAAATTATCTACATTTTAGAGGTGTATACTTTTTTAAGGGAATCAATGATATCTGGAGCAGAAACATGTGAACCTATGAAATATGTGAACTTATGAAATTCATGGCATTGATAATCTATTTTATTGAATTTTAAAATTTAAAAAAAGGTTAAAAATGCATCAATATAGAACATCAAAAAAAGATGAAAGCATCTAAATATCCCTATCATAAGTAAGAATTGCAGCTTTCTAAAAGACTATCAAATACCAAAAAGTCACTATACATTTAATTATTTGGCACCGTTGTCACTGGAAGTGACACACAGGAAGTGCTGAGTGGGCGTTGAGTTCCCCTTCTTCTGGTGAGAGCTTCTGCATCTGTCTCCCCTTCGGTCACGCAGAATTGTGTCTTGTAAGGACAGAGGGAAGGAGAACCAGGGCTGTTAATGCTTAAATTTAACTTTCCTGGCAATGTATTATAAATCACAAATTTGAGGCAATTAAATACCTTTAATTGCCTGACAAGTTAATTAAGTCAGACTGAGCTATTAAAAATCTCTGATCATTTCCCCTACAACTAAATTGTAGATATGAAACATAGAATCACAGAGAGAATGCTTCAGATACGCAAACAACTTTCAAACACTCTAAGTGTGTAGAAAGCAAGTAATACTGCCCTAACTGGTTTGGCTCAATGGACAGAGCACCAGCCTGTAGACTGAAGGGTACTGGGTTCGGTTCCAGTCAAGGGCATGCACCTTGGTTGCAGGTGTGATCTCCAGTTGGGGGCATGCAGGAGGCCGCTGGTTGATGTTTCTTTCTCATTGATGTTTCTAACTCTCTATCCCTCTCCCTTCCTCTCTGTCAAAATCAACAAAATGTATATATATATTCTTTAAAAAAGCAAAGAATACCAACCAAAATACCAAACATTGATAGTCTAAGTTTCTTTATCATTAATTATTAATTACAAATATCTTATTTTTAATTATAAAATTTCAGACCTGAGTAGCAAATTACCACAGTGTATGCTACATTTGTCCTTAAAAGAAAGTGGAGTTAAGGTCCGTGAGCGACAAGATTCTGCAAGGATTTGGAGAAATATAGATATAGTTGTAGGTCACAGCTGCTTGCTCCCCCTCCTTAAAATGTACAGTAGCTCCTCCTCCCCCACCTATTCCTCGGGGGATATGTTTCAACCCCCAGCGGACGCCTGAAACAGTGGACAGTTTCAGGCATATAGACTATGCTTGTTCCTATACACACATCCCAATGATAAAGTTTAATGCCTTTTCCATCTTAGCTAAGCACATCATGCATGGTGGCTGTAACTCTGCAGTTTGAGGTGTGACAGCAAAACCAACACAAGTTCCTTTTTCTCTTTTTCACAATTTCATAGATAGATTCGTCTCACAATTTCCTGGATAGATTCGTTCTCACCTTAAACCTTACCAACCTCTGTGTATGATTCTTTTCCTTTCCTTATGCAGTCGAGAACTTTCACCCTTTTCACCGAAGGAAGCACTTTACGGCTTTTCGTGGTGTTTATCTGAATTGCCAGCATCACCACTCTTGCGCCTTGGGGACATTATTAAGTAAAATAAGGGTGGCTTGAACACAAGCGCTGTGATACCACCACAGTCAGGATGATAACCCCGATGGCTCCTAAGTGACTGACGGGTGGGGGCCTGCACAGCGTGGAGAGGCTGGATGATTCCTGTTCTGGGGACAGGGAGCGGGCGGGAAGGACTGGCCCTGCGAGATTTCATCACGCTACTCAGAATGGCAACCATTATAGATTATTTATTTCTGAAATTTTCCATTAAATATTTTCAGACCGTGGTTGACTTCAGGTAACAGAAAGTGCAGAAAGCGAAACTGTTGGATAAGGGGGGATGACTGTATGTAAGTGTTAAGGGCAGGGGTTTTAAACAGGCCATTTTACCTTTGAACTCTGGTGAGTTTTATATTTATATGAACAGAGCTAACTCTCCATCTGGTCACTACCTTGTATTCACTTAAGGGACAATCGTGGGGAAAATGAGAAAATGATTGGCTGATGTAACTGAGTTCAAGGTTGACTTCCAATGTAACTAAATCCAGGTACTCACATCCTGTCTGTCTTGGACTGTGGCTTCTGTTTTACTTATGTTTTCATTCTAAGGCAGATTTTTCTTAAATCTTGTCCAGGTCAGCCACCAATAGATCCAGTCTTAAATCTATAAGCTTAGCAAGCCTCCTTGAAAAAAGAGCATCTCTTTTTCTCTAGCCCCAGCAAAGCTGATGTTCATTGGCTTTGATTGGCCTGTTTTTTTTAAGTTAGAGCTAAAATACAATTCAATTATGTGCTCAATGACAATGAAAAGCTGTTGTTATCACTTAGCATGAGTATATTTTATTCTTCAAAGTGTCTTCTCATAATGGAAACAAAAACATTTTGGAAATGGCAGAGAAATAATTTTTATGGAGGTGGCTTAGTGCTGGGGTAGAAGTAGGTAAAAGCTTTAACTACAGAACACACCTTAACTACCCATAACAATACCTAACTATAATAATGCTATAGTAATAAATTATAATAATACCTAAACCATCAAATAGCTTCAATGAACCCTGAATAGGAAGAATATCATATGTGTAGGATAAATGAAAAAAATAAGTATAATATAATGAATATAGGTTGGCATTTGCACTTTGGAGTCAATAGACCTCATTTGATTTCCCTATCTTCCATTTATAAGCTATCTGAGCTTAGGCAAGTTATTAAATTATTTGAGCCTCAGGCTCTTCATCTGTTAAGTCATAATTATAAAAGCAACAGCTTAAGTGAAATAAACCAGACTAAGAAAGACAAATACTGCATAGTATCACTTATATGTGGAATTAAAAACAATAACAGTAAAGCTCTTAGAAATAATGATTGGAAGAGTGGTTTTTCAAGGGCTGGGGGGAGGGGGGAGTAGGGAGAAGTTAGTAAAAGTGTACAAATTTTCAGCAATAAGATGAATAGTTCTAAGGATATAATGTAAAACATGGTGGTTATAGTTGATAACACTGTATTGTATTGTAAAACTTGGGGGAGGGGGGAGTAGCAGGTAAGTAGGACTTAGATGGGAAGACCTAATAGATTTTCCCACCTGTGAAAGTGAAGTGAGATAAAGCTTAAGAAAGGTAGCGCATTGCTAAGAGTTGGACTCAATATGTGTGAACGGGTATTTCATTATTAGGTCTCTCCCAGTTGTTAATTGCATAGAATCAGCTTTTTAAATTTCGAAGTCCAAAGCCAACAATCAGAAATATAAAAACAAGTTCTTTCCCTGAAGTGTCTTTATTTTTACAGAAGTTTTGACTAGTGGCAAAGGTTGAACAAACCGAATATTTCTCTAAATTATCTACATTTTAGAGGTGTATACTTTTTTAAGGGAATCAATGATATCTGGAGCAGAAACATGTGAACCTATGAAATATGTGAACTTATGAAATTCATGGCATTGATAATCTATTTTATTGAATTTTAAAATTTAAAAAAAGGTTAAAAATGCATCAATATAGAACATCAAAAAAAGATGAAAGCATCTAAATATCCCTATCATAAGTAAGAATTGCAGCTTTCTAAAAGACTATCAAATACCAAAAAGTCACTATACATTTAATTATTTGGCACCGTTGTTACTGGAAGTGACACACAGGAAGTGCTGAGTGGGCGTTGAGTTCCCCTTCTTCTGGTGAGAGCTTCTGCATCTGTCTCCCCTTCGGTCACGCAGAATTGTGTCTTGTAAGGACAGAGGGAAGGAGAACCAGGGCTGTTAATGCTTAAATTTAACTTTCCTGGCAATGTATTATAAATCACAAATTTGAGGCAATTAAATACCTTTAATTGCCTGACAAGTTAATTAAGTCAGACTGAGCTATTAAAAATCTCTGATCATTTCCCCTACAACTGAATTGTAGATATGAAACATAGAATCACAGAGAGAATGCTTCAGATACGCAAACAACTTTCAAACACTCTAAGTGTGTAGAAAGCAAGTAATACTGCCCTAACTGGTTTGGCACCAGCCTGTGTAGACTGAAGGGTACTGGGTTCGGTTCCAGTCAAGGGCATGCACCTTGGTTGCAGGCGTGATCTCCAGTTGGGGACATGCAGGAGGCCGCTGGTTGATGTTTCTCTCTCATTGATGTTTCTAACTCCAGGTCAGCCACCAATAGATCCAGTCTTAAATCTATAAGCTTAGCAAGCCTCCTTGAAAAAAGAGCATCTCTTTTTCTCTAGCCCCAGCAAAGCTGATGTTCATTGGCTTTGATTGGCCTGGCTAGTCATGTACCTGCCCTTAAAACATTCTCTAAGGCTAGGGAGATGCTGCATTCTCAAAGGCCAGGACTTAGTGCTGCGCCCGCCCCTGGAACCACAGAGGTCAATGCCATCTGAACTACATGGTCTGAGAGTAAAAGGGTGGCTGCTCAAAGTTAAATTAAGTGCTAACAGCAAAAAGGGGAATTAATACTGGGCATAAAATACACTACAGATTTTTAACTGGGTGGTAGAGAAAAAATGAACAAAAAACCTAAAGCAGATTCAAGAATGCTTATATATTGTGGACAAAAGGGACCATATGCTAACCTGACTAGTTCAGGGAAGGCCTGCATGGTGGTTGTGCAAACTCAAAGACCTACAATAACCACAAAAGATGGTCTGAAAATTAAATATTTACAAACAGGTTATAGTGGGTAGTCATATCCTAGGCCAGTATATTCCCTGACAAAGATCAACTTAGATCTTTACTGAGCCCATTTGTCTTTTTGCCTCAAAGATAACAGATCTGTGAAATGTCTGGGTAACTTGTAACTTCCCTTTTTTTTCGGACCCCACAGGGCACAACAAATGGCACCAGGACATTCCCTCACTGTTCTGTTAATTATGTTAAACTGTCCTGTATCCATCTATGTAAAAGAAGCATATGTCCATCATTTCACTTTTTATCTTATCCCAGAAGTTTCCCCGCTTTGCTTTATTCCACCTCCTTAATCTATCACCAATGGATTTCACGTAGCCCACTTAGGTATTTTCCTTTTGATGGTAATTTATAAAAACAAGATATTACTCCCCATTCTCCAGAGCATTATCTCAATTCATTGAGGTTCTGCTTCTTGACATATGTTGACAGTT
The DNA here is from genome assembly GCF_000412655.1 of Myotis brandtii. Classification (NCBI taxonomy): domain Eukaryota; kingdom Metazoa; phylum Chordata; class Mammalia; order Chiroptera; family Vespertilionidae; genus Myotis; species Myotis brandtii. The sequence continues at coordinate 1,469,637 of NW_005365325.1, forward strand.
TGGCTCAAATAAACTCACAAATATTCTTTACGGGTTTCAATGTGGTTTTTTTTTGTTTGTTTGTTTTTTAACGTTAATATTAACGTTAAGGCTAGATATAGGGGAAAAAAACCTAGTTAAGGGTTTATACTCTTTGATTTAGAGCCAGGACTTTCTGAGAACCAATTTGGAATGGAGACTTAATTAGGTTATTGTACTAGCCAGGGTTCTCCAAAGAAATGAAAGCAAGAAGATGTATATACAGAGAGAAAGATTTATTGTAAAGAATTGGCTCACAAAACTGTGGGGATTGGGAAGCCAAAAATCTGCATTCTGGGGACCAAGGGAAGAGTTGATGGTGCAGCTTGGAGGTGGGATTCCTTCTTCCTTGGGGCACATCAGTATTTTTTAAGGCCTTCAACTGATTGGATGAGGCCCCCTCACACTATGGGAGGTAATCTGCTTAATTCAAAGTCTGCTGATACAAATGCTAACCGCATCTAAAAAAAACTTCACAGGAACATCAAGAGTCATGTTTGACCAAATATTGGATACCATGGCCTAGCCAAGCAGACACATAAAATCAACCGTCACAGTTATCTTCTTGAATTGAGTGATCCCCACATTGAGCCACAAGGAAGATGGCCTCTCAATGCTCAGTTTGGGTCTAAACCCAAGACCAATGAAATCAAGTATCTGGGAGGTAAGGCCAAGGTAAAGGAATTTTTTTGATGTTCCATAAGTTATTTCTATGTGCATACAAGGTTGAGAACCACCCTTGAAGAGCAGTGGTTCTTCAAGTGTGGTTCCCAGACTAGCCACTTCGACCTCCCCTGCAAACTGGCTGGAAATGCAAATGTTATGCCCCTACTCCAGACCTACTAACATGCAGCAGCATGACATTTCACCTCCAGTCTCTTCTCTCTAAACCAGAAGAGCAGAGTATTCACTAGTAAAGCTCTTCGGGTGAATGAACTAACTCCTTAAGATTCTCTTTAGCCCTAACCAGTTTGGCTCAGTGGATAGAGTGTCGGCCTTCGGACTCAAGGGTCCCAGGTTCAGTTCCGGTCAAGGGCATGTACCTTGGTTGTGGGCACATACCCAGTAGAGGGTGTGCAGGAGGCAGCTGATCGATGTCTCTCTCTCATAGATGTTTCCAACTCTCTATTCCTCTCCCTTCCTCTCTGAAAAAATCAATAAAATATATTTTTTTAAAAAGATTCTCTTTAGTAATGGAGTGTTTGTTGGAAGTATTCATCCTATATAATAAAGAGCTAATATGCTACTAATTAGACACAGCAGAACAACTGTCCAGACGACCTTCTGGATGAAGCCGGGGCTGCGAGAGCCAAGCCCCTTGTAAGAATTTCGTGCATCAGGCCTCTAGTACACAAATAAGAGGGATCTTGACTGTGTGGCCAGGCTTCATTGAGACTGGCTATTTCTGAGACATAACAGATGTATAAATCTCGTAGCAGCTCCTGTGACTCGGTGGCAGCCCTAGCAGTTGCTGCCTCCTGAGTGTTTATGTATAGAACCCTAGTGTTCCATTACAGTGCCTTAGCTATTCGGTCATTTCATCTCTCCTTATACAAACTGAATTCTTTCCTCCTTACCTTCTGGGGGTTCAGGGAGGTGGGGGGCGGTTAACCATAGAATTTATATGCATATATGCATAACCTATGGACACAGACAATAATGTGGTGAAGGCCTGGGGTGGGGTGGGTGCTGGGTGGAGGGGGTCAATGGGAAATACTTTCAACAATAAAGATAAATTTTTAAAAATTTAAATAAATAAATTCCCAAATCTGATTGGTGCAGTTAATCACCTTCTCCTTTGGGCAGTGTTTCCTTAACATTTGTCCAACTTATAAGCTTCTGGCCAAGATAAAGATTAGCTTTCCTTGGGTCAGGTCTCCCACCAACCCAATCAGTTGGGAGCAGGGGAAAATGAAATTTGGAGTGTAAAGAATCTCCTAGGGCCATTTCTTTTAAAAGAGGAGCCTTCTAATGTGGGTTGTGAGTGTCACAGTGTGAGGCTTGGTTTTTTTAGGGATCTTCGTCTGTTCTCTGATGCTTAAATCTATGTGTAGTTCTTTGATACAAATACATCAAAGAGAATATATGCATTTGTTCAACTATACCTTTTGGAATGAATTGCAAACTTTTGCTGAAAATTTTTGGAAATGTTTCTTTTTTCATTTCAACATTTCCTATAGGAACGTCCTCTTGTGGCCCAATTTAGAAATGCCATGAGCCAAATTATTTTGGAAAAAGAAATCTAATTTGCATGCCCCAAATAGTAGGGCCTATATTTTATGCAGAAATTCTCTTTGCATAATCTTGTTCACTAAGCCTTGAGTGACTAGAAGCTGTTGGCATTTTTAAAAACCTCATTTCCCCAAAAGAAAAAAAAAAAGCTCAAGTGGACAATTCTCTCCAGGTCGTTTCAGACTGGCAGTCTAAGCTCTCGTTTCTTAAGAGATTTGATCTCACTATATTATGCTACACTGAAAAACAGTAAAAGTGCAATCCAAATCAAAAGGCCAACTAACCTTTGGGGAAGTCTGAGATAAAAACCTTAATGATGCCACAGTTCACTGACCATCCTGAATCACTTTTTTTTTGTTTAAATCCTCACCTCAGGATATTTTTCCATTGATTTTTAGAGCAGGTGGAAGAGACGGGGAGAGACAGAGAAAAACACCGATGTGAGAGAGAGACATCAATTAGTTGCCTCCTGCATGTGCCCTGACTGGGGTCAGGGATCCAGCCTGCAACTGAGGTACATGCCCTTGACTGAAATACCCAGGACCCTTCAGTCTGCAGGCTGATGCTCTATCCACTGAGCCAAACCCGCTAGGACTCACTTTACCTATCTTAATGCCAAAGTTAAGTTTTTACTTTACCCAGAATCTCATAAAAACCTTTTACATGGTACCAGTATCACCATTATTTTATCTTAGGCCATCAAAGACTACAAGTAAATACTACCTTGAAGTCCAAATAATAAATTTCAGCTACCAGAATTTAAAACAATTAAAACCAACTTAATCTGAACTTATCTCATTGTTCTGATTGTTTGTTGATAACAAGAGGTATTTACAGAGCCCCTATTTACATTTTGAATTGTTTCAAACGGTCTCCAATTAAAGACTGACTTAAGGTTTTCAAACTTGATTTTAGATGTTTTCTTTCTCTTGAAAGGACAAAGATCCTGAACCCTGAACCAACGTCTGGTTTTTATTTTATTTCATTAAAGCAAAATGTGCCTGTGAAAAGAATTGAGTAAAAAAAGTATTATCCAGCATGCTTCCAATGAATATCATGAGCCTACAACTTCTTTTGTGTTTGCAGATGTTAGCTGTTGAAGTTGGTAGTTTCAGGTTTTGGCAGTTTTATCAATGCTTGCACACACTTTATTTTTAGTAAGCCCGTTTATCTCAAAACCATAGCCTAGAAACTCTTGAATAAAACTCTGGCAACTCCTGAATAAAACAGTTGTTTGCTTGTCGTGAGATGAAATGAAAAATTGAAGTTTCTAATCATTAGGTGTCTCACGAAGGAAGTATTCCCTCATGGTTTCAATCACAGGGAAAAACAATGTATTTTAATTGTGCCACTTCATAAGCTGTAGTTAAATATTTTCAAATTGCGTTTAAAGATATAGCATTATTAACCCAATTGCTTTATCTGGTCAATTTCCTCCATCTTCTAGAAGTTAAATTATCTTGGTAAAATGAGTCAAACCTCAGCACTTTACCATCACAAAAAATTTACAAGTTGGGATACAGATTCTATGGAAGCCTATTACACCTTTTAAATCAAGAAAGCATTCAATGAAATGTTTGACAATTTAAAAAAGATACGTAGATAAAAACATCATTTTTCTAAGTTTTGCCACTTTATAAAAATAAAAGCAACCCAAAAAGTGCCTATGCATACTTTTGCATCCTCACTCATATTTTTAAAAGTTAAACCTACCATGGTGGACAACTGCTGGGCAAGTCCTAAGAAGGCTAACAGGAGCAGCTTTTCTACTTTTAGAATTTTTGTTTTAATTTCCCACTTCAATGTAATTACCAGTGTTTAAAGTTTGACCTAGAAGAGATGAGAGTAAGTGGCTAGTAGCTGTGGTTTATTTCCATGAAGATACCAGCAGATGTCAGCAAAAACCAAGGCAGTACCACATGCATTTGCAAGGAGGATGTTAAACTCTTGGTAGTAGGGTAACCCACAGTGAAATGGAAAATCTCTAATTACCAGAGCCTAGTCCATTGAAGACACCTCAGTTTTCTACATTGTTACTTGATTTGTAAATTTCCTTTTGGGGGGGAAGGGGTAGGGGAGGCAGGGGTGAGGATGAGAGGCCACAGTGGGAGCTGAGTTTTTGCAACAGCTCTTTCAAAAAACTGAATTGCTCCAATTTTGTTTAAAAAAAAAAAAAGCCACCTTCAACAAACCAAAGTACACTTCAGACAGCCACCTTTGGTTAAAAAAAAAACTAACTGGTTTAGAGAATATTTCATATTACTCAGGAACTCCAATCCATGTTCAGGGGTTCTGAACATGGAACATTTGTGAGTACAAACAATCCTCGTGTTACAAAAAAAACCAGAGAACCAAGCAACGCTTAGAGAGATGGAGTTACATTTATTACACGCGAGCCCAGAGCAAAATGTCTCTCAAATTCTGGGTGCCATCACACACGAAGTTTCCCATATTTATACTATTTTACCTTCGTCTCCCAAATATGGGGTTTTTCCGGTTCCCTTTGCAAGATCTTAAAGGGCCCTATGTGCTGGGGCTTTGAGACCTCAACCAAAGGCTTGGCCTGACGCCAGCACTAATAACTTCGTCTGGAGAAGGTTTAATGGCCTCTCTGAAATGGGAGTAGTCTTATTTTCCTTATTATTTAAGCCAGCAAGCATTTACAGAAGCCAGAAATAGCAGGGTTAAAATTTCAAACAGCAGTTTTTATATATGATGGATGCTTCACTCGGGTTATGTGGGTTACATCGGACTCGACATAACGTTGTTTCATGGTGACATCGCCATCTCCCATTTACAGTATTTATATCAAAAAAGTTCCATCATTCGATGTTATGTACATATGTGCTTTATGTTTTTTATTATTTATTTACCACAAGTAAAGGTCAAGAATTATCTTTCTTTTAAATTTTTTTTTTACTGTTTCACTTCGTCACATGGAGCTGTGTATGTGCTCCACATGAGTGAAGTAGGTGCTTATGTAGGTGGGTTCCGACTTTTGGCAAAATCGCATTACATTGCGCAGAAAGAATGGATCTCTGATGTAACCCGAGGACCTACTGTACATGAATATTATTTTTCTGGGGAGAGAGTTCATAGCTTTCATCAACTTTTCACAGGGGTGTCTGATCTCCAAAAAGTTAAGAACTATGCTAGAACTTACTAAAATTATATTCTCTGTATTAATAAATCACTGCCTACATATGTATACGTATATGTATGCTTCAAAATACATCTGCTAAAAATTACTTAGTTGAATCCATGCCAGGCAGTTTTAGAATAGCCTGTTACATTGAACTAGATGTAATATTTTAAAAACAGAAGAATCGTACATAAAATATTCCAAAGTTATTTTCTTATATTTGTAAAAGTCACAGGAGAAAAATCACATGGGATGCCATTTATTTTATTCAAATATAAAGTATACACACATTTTTACTTTTAACATTTGTGGCCAAAACATTGTGTAAGATCAATGTTTGTGGTCTCATATTAACTTCTCCACCAGGAGCCACATACAGCAGAAGTTAAATGTTACTGAACTTTTATTTTTGCTTTTTAAAAGAGTAATAGCATTCTAAAACAATTTAGCCACCTTGAATCATCCGCAAAAATGTCAGAAGGGTCTAGACAATTTTATTGTTTTCTGTATTTCTGAAATTAAAAAACAGTAAGTGGACTTGTGATAAAAATCAGATTTTTCGTTCTCTACAAACCTTTTAGCATGCTCATTAAAAACTTGGTCTCCTAAATAGGCACAATAAAGAAATATTAGCATAATTGATAACTGTTCTCCAAAAAATTTTCCTTTGAAAATAACACAAAAGTGTTCTACTAAGTAATGCTGAAATTAAAATATTTGAATTTTTAAAGTCATGTATTCTGTTAAAAAAAATATTCGTTTTAAACAGAGTCTCTAAGAAATGATGGCAGAAATGCAATTAAGAAGGTCTAATGATCCTGGAAGTTCAGACAAAATTGGAGTCTATGTTTAAGTCCTTTATAAGAACATATTTCCTTAATTTAAAAAAATCTAGCTATTTAAGCATATGAAGCTAAAATATTCTTTTTGCCAGTGCTGTTGAAACGTTTAAATGAAGGAATTAACTGTACTTTTGATAACTAGGTCAGTGAACAATTATATCTTAAAAATGACTGTTAATTTCATGGTTGAAAATGGCATTCCAACAAAGAGATACTAAGAGTATACAAAAATAAAAATAAACCTCTATTGGTCAATAAAACTGCTTGTATAAATTTATAGTTTCAATGGCTAAAAAATATCTCAAGTTGTTTTAAGCTCATCTGATTCAACTAAAGTACTATATTTAGGGAAGACAAAACAAAAATCTAGATTAGTGGCAGTATCCTAGATAATGAAAGATTTAGAACAGGTATTTTAAAACGTATTTTTTTATGTTTTAAAAAACATAAAGAGCAGAGAGAAGTTATCACCCACCCCCATCCTCCAAACAACACCCATACAAATCCCAACATCAAGTTTTAATTTCCAAATAATTTATAGTCTCAACCAGTGTTTCTCTATTTGTTATTATTATTCCCTTAAGGAGTCTTTTTTTAGTCCTCTAATTGCAATCAACATCTGTTTATATACTTATGTATATTTTTGCTTTAAATACAGAAATAAGATTTTTGCGACAAAGAACACATTTTCACCAAGAAAGCATGGTCTAAACAATGAAAGGTTTACAGTATTAAAACATTTATTTGAAGAGTTTAAGTGGGGAGAAGAAATGGCATATTTTAGTACAGATATGTGGATTATTCCCAAAACAGTTTAGCACTCAACCACTGCATCAAAATTAATTTTTCCTAAAGTAGGCACTTTTCTCAGTTACAGGCAGTTCTTGCCTTGCATGATAGTATGGGATCATAAAAAATGGCCAATCTTTGTTAATAATCAATGAGGAAAATGATACTTGTTCTGTTCAGTTAAAATGTAAATGGAAAAATTATAAAAGTATTTAGAACACTGTAATTTAAAACATTAGAAAGATTGAGAATTCATGTTCTTTCATTGTAAAAAATTAATCTAGTCATTTAAACAGTGCTTGCTTTTTTTTGTCCAGTAACTTATACCATAGCAAATTGCCATTCTCCTTTAAATTTGGATTAGTTTCCATATTTCAGCATTTGTACTTTGAATGTCGTAAAATATTTCTGCAATTTCCTTTAATGTGAAGTTTCTAACATCACTTCCTCGGGGACAAGACCTTTCCTCATTTATGTTGGGAAGTTTGCTGCCACTAAATTTCTCTGGCTGCATATCCAGAGGCTCTAGGTTGAAAAGCAGCACTGTCAACATTCCTATGATCAGCGACTTCTACAACTCCATTAATGTTCACCTCGAATCTCAATTCTGTCTGGCATTATCACTTTTCATTTATTTGCCCATTCTTTCCATTACCTACTTTTATAAAATGTCACATGTGGGGCAAGGAAATATACCTATATGCTTTGCTGTCTGAAAGTGGACTGATTAACAGATGTGCAGTGACCAACCTCCAGCAGAATTTGAGAAGTAATGTGATTGGCCACTGATCATAAAATACATGTTATTCACAGTGACTACTTCATGTACTTTACTCACGGTTAATATAGCCTGGAAACTGAAATTTGAACTGTACTGTTAGGGAACTGGTGTTATTCAACTAAATCATTGCTATCGGAATTTGTGGCTTTGTGAATTGTGCAAATTGAGGACTGCTTATGCCTTACTTGTTTACATTGGCCCAGACAGGCTCTAAGTGGCTGCTGAAATAAATTTACAATATTAGCGCTGGTTGAGTGCATGTTAAGGTAATTTTCAAATTTTTGTCATTTGGCAATCAACTTTAAAATGTATTTGAGAATGACAGAATTTTAGAAATAGAGAAAATACTTTAAAGATCCCATAATGAAATGCTACAAATTATCCGGCATGTTTATTATGAATTATTTCTCCCCCTTCAATTTCGATTTGCTCATAGAGCCACTTCCGGTCACAGCGGCATTCAGCTCCACATTTGGTGGAACCACAGGCAGGACAAGCATAGAAACACCCTAAGCAATCTTCATCCAGGCAGTCGCAGAGGTCCATTCCACTGAAAATCAGGAGACCCTGGCTATCATAGACCTTACTCTTGGCTGGTATCACTTGTCTGTAAAATAAACACAGGCGAATTACACCTCACAAGTATATTACTTTTTGAATACTTAATTGAAAATAAGGTAATGAAAAAATTTAAGGAGATAAAATATTCTGAATTACGGATGAAGTCCTACCAAACTGGTACAAAACTTACCAGACTCAAGGCTACTCTACAGCTAGTAGTAGTATTAACTCCTCGTCAGAAGAGATCCTACTCTGAAGTATTGACACAAATTCAATAAGCCTAAAATTCCTCTCAAAGTCCATTGAAATCAACTCACAAAAGAATGGACAAGAACTTTGTCCAAAAATAGGTATATTTCTGTTAAAACTTCCCTTACCTTTAAGAAAAGGAAAATGGGTAGTTAATAGAGGTACTTTTTGTTGGCTACCAATCTCTTTACTGCTTTGTGAATATCATTTTATTTTTATTACAGTGTACTACCCTACTGGTTTTTATACTGCAGTTAATCTGTTTCAAGTTCTTTGATGGATTCCAGCAAATCTGACTTAAAAATACTTATATGACTCAACAGAAAACCTTAACAGATAGAATAAACGCAATCTGTAGAAAATTCTGAATGATTATACTAATATTTCTTTATCAATTTATATTTTAGAAATGCTCAATTTAAAAGTCACATTCTAAACAATTTAGTTTCCTCATTCACTCTGGTGACTGTACCATAACTTTTCCATTTCATACCTATAAAGTTTCTCATAAAATTTACTTTCCTGCTGCCACTCATATAGCAGATATACCAATTTATAATATCAATGCTTTTCAAAAAAATTCAATTACTTTAATTCTAAGAATAATTTGTTTAAATTATTTTAATTCTTATGCAAAAATATTATCTTGTTCACTTCACTGATACTTTCCTATAAACAAATTTTTCGAGTTGAAAAAGATGTCAATTATTTATGAGGCCTTCAGATGTTCTTAGCACTACACAAAATACTAACCCAGAAAATTCAAAACTTAAGAGAAAGATAGGGGAACAACACAGATATGAGTCAGAAAGTTAACATATGACGGAAGTAACACATAGCCTACCTGTCTGAACCAGAGGTTACACTTTTTGTAAGCCTTCTTTTTTCTCTTTTACCAGTTTCTGGAGGAAATTCAGTTTGCTTTCCTGGATTTGCAAACTGTAATGATTTCAAAGCTTTAGCAGTTCTTCCCTGAATAAAGGTAAACAAATTACCAATTTGACATCAGATCATATTTTATTACTATTTCACTTACTGTTAATCCAGATTATTCCTTAACCTGGAAGACAGTCTGGAACTCACAAAAAAAAGAAAAAAAGGTTTTAGAGCCCAAGTGCAACAAAATTTATAGCCCTGGACCATATTAAAAATTTATTGGTAATTTACATGTAATATTTTCATTACCTAATTTTTAATTTCTGGCATATAGGAGAGGAAGGGGACAGACACGGTGAAAACTGAAATAGCTGTTGCCAACATGGGAGAGAAGTCAGAAAAACTGCTTTATAACCTGAGGGTCCTACTAATGATCCTGAGTCCTTAAGAAAAGTTTCTCATGTTATTATGTTTTCAAAAGCAGAGAATAAGTCCTAAAATGCATTACAAATTTTGATGGTGAAGAGTTTAAGTTTGTTACTTGGGGGAAACAGCTTTATGTGATACATTCCTCAAGAGCAATGGATAAATAAAGCAGTGAAGACATCTGAAGTGACAGTAGCAAGTACTTAGTATGAGCTGCAAGATACCACTGAGTTCTGGAGATATGCCTCTGGGGGGAGCACCAAAGGAAAGCACTAAACATAATTTAAACTTTAGTTACCTCTTGACTTATTAATATAATGAAAAATTACAATTCTTCCCAGCTGCAAGAATTATAAATTAGTTACAAATAGAAATTTTAAGCAGTGCTTTGACATATTTGTCTTTGTTCTATACCAAAGAGAGCTTTATGAAATCTTAAGTTGTTTTGATACGGTTAAAGAGAGTCTTGGGCATATTATGTTATTCCTTTCCCAAACTTACTTTCTTTATCATTCAATCTAGGTCAGAGATTTTCAACTGGTGTGCCCCCGCACACTGGTGTGCTGCAAGAATTTTTAATACATGCAATACTGGACTATTTAGTCAGGGAAACTGACCTCTTTTCCCTTAAATTGTCAAATAAAGAAACGACAACAGTCAACACAACAGCTGTCCAGTGTAAATGAAATAAAAATTATACCTGTATATTTTGTCCATTGGACACAAATATGTATTTTTTGGTGTGCCACAGAACTTTAGAAATTACTTTATGTATGCTATGAGATGAAAGGTTGAAAATCGCTGATCTAGGTATCTAGAAATATTTAGAAACACCATTTATTTTCACTTCCCCAGCTTTACATTCACTGCATGCTGATTAGTATAATTCTATACAATAAAAGCCTAATATGCTAAGTGTCCGGTCATCCATTCAATCAAAGTGTAATATGCTAATGATATGCTAAGGCCACTCAATTGCTTGCTATGACATGCACTGACCACCAGGGGGCAGATGCTCCAACCGGTAGGTTAGCTTGCTGCTGGGTTCTGGCTGATCAGGACTGAGCAAGACAGGAGATGCCCTGGAGCTCTCCCACGGTCCCTCCCCGACTGGCCAACCTCCCACATCAGGTTCTGGCTGATCAGGACTGAGCAAGACAGGCCGGAGATGCCCTGGAGCTCTCCCACGGTCCCTCCCCGGCTGGCCAACCTCCCACATCCCTCCCTGGTCCCGATCGTGCACTGGTGGTGTCCCTCGGCCTGGCCTGTGCCCTCTCGCAATCCAGGGCCCATTGAGGGATGTCAGAGAGCTGGTTTTGGCCTGATCCCGCCAGCCAGGCCGAGGGACCCCACTGGTGCATGAATTCATGCACTAGGCCTCTAGTAAATAATAATGTAAATATGATTTCCTTATAGTTAAACAAAACCCCATGGTGTAGAAATAACATAGCAGAAAAAAATAACTACTATACATACATCTGAATCAGGTTTTCTTTTCTGCCGGTCTTCAGAATCAACATCCACACTTCCATTGATTATCTGTGTGCATTTTGGACAAAGCTTCCAACCAGGTACAAGCTGTCTGCCAAATTTTGCACTCAGAAAAGTGGCATCATCTAAGTCAATTACATGCAAGTTTTTTTTGGCTAGTTTTTTATGTATGTTAAAGGGGTCACAACATGACTTCTGCAAATCCTCAAATCTGTCAATGTAAATTTTTGCATGATGAAAGCAAATTGTATTGTTCCCAGAAAGTGTCATTCCAGTTCTGAGTTGAAGTAAAAGCATATCATTTGATGACAATTCTTGCAAAGTCTTGAAACCTGTATGACGAGTATAGAAGGTTTTATGGCACTCATTTGTGGTACGAAGCTGAACTCCAACTGAACACGGATCCATCGTTCTTGATTCTAAGCAAATTTCCTGTTTAATTCTGTCGAGCAACTGACCTCTCTCCAAAAAGTGATATGCTGGTCACCCTACAAAAAATATTAAAGAGAGTCAGATTTGTGCTGTAAATGTTTTATCTGGGAAACTGAAAAGGCATTTGATAAAACTCAATACTTGTTTAAAAGAAAGAAAACTCTTAGCAAAAAAGGAAAAGAAAGGTATTTAACAAAAAGTATACAAGAAACATTATTATATTTAATCATGAAACATCAGAAGCATTTCCTTTAAAGTCAGAACTACATAATACCTGCTGTCACAGCTTCCATTTAACACCATATTAAAAGGTATCAGAATTGAAAAGAAAGAAACAAATATTACTCAAAGATTATTTAAATATCTTTTTAAAATAATTTACATGTAATATTTATGTAATATGGAAAATATAAGAGGTTTTAGCAAACTATTAGAAGTAGCAAGATAATTCAACAAAGATACTGGAAACCAAAAACACTTTAAGATACCTTACAAAACATATAAAACTTAAAAAAGACATGTAAGGCTTTTATGGCAAAAATTATCAAACAGAAAGACAAAAAAGATACTTTTAATAAATGCTGAAGAAATATGCCTTGGAAAGTCTATAGTAAATATGTCAATTCTCCAGGAATTTAGAAATTCAAAACTATTCTAATCAAAATCCCATCAGGTGTTCTGCCTACTTCCTCTTGGAATTTAGTAAAATGGTAAATGGTTTACACGGAAGGGTAAAGGTCCAAGTAAGCCAAGAGAATCTTGAAGAAAAACAGAGTAAGACATTTACTATAAAACTATTATAATGAAAACTGGTATCAAATAGATCCATGAAAAGAGGAAGATGTATAACATATGGTATTATAAATCAGTGGGCATTACACATTAATGGAAGAAGGATTTAATGAAAGATGCTTGGAAAACTGCCTAACCATGTAGAAAAAGGCAGAATAAGATTTCTCTCTCACAAACAAAAATCAATTCCAGTTGGATTAAAGAATTAAGCATGAAAATATATTTACAAAAAAACAGAAGACTTTGTGATATATTTCGTTTGATATGTGCATTTTTGTTTGAGAATTTCTTCTCTGTCCCAGTATCACAGTCTTCTGTTTTTGGCACACTTTGAGTACTGTATGTAATTTTTGGAGGAACACTTGAAGGAATTAAACTGTCTGCACAATTATACTGTTTTCTAAGCATCCATCCCTTAGGTGTCACTGTGGGGTTAGAATTACTTGCTATTGGAGTTGCCAGATAAAATACAGAATGCTCAGTTAAAGTTAAATATTAGATAATGCACAAATAATTGTCACATTAAATATGTTCCAAATATTGCTAAAAAATAAGCTGTTATTTGTCTGAAATTCAAATTTAACTGGGAATCCCATATTTTTATTTGCTAATTCTAGCAACCTCATTTACTATGCGATTTTTATTTATTTATTTTTTGGCATTTTCTAGTAAGTAGAGATCTTTCTTTGGTGCCAGCTTCAAATTAGGTTCCACCTCTTACCTGTTATTAAAAGGAATCTGAACTTCCTATGAACAAATTATAGGAGCTGCTCAGTTTAAAATGAAACTGTCTGAAAACAATAGCAGAGGGATGTGCAGATTAAAAAGGAAACTAATTGCCCTGACTGGTTTGGCTCAGTGGATAGAGCGTCGGCCTGCGGTCTTAGGGGTCCCAGGTTCGATTCCAGTCAAGGGCATGTACCTTGGTTGCGGGCACATACCCAGTGGGGAGTGTGCAGGAGGCAGCTGATCGATGTTTCTCTCTCATCGATGTTTCTGACTCTCTATCCAAAAAATAAAAAAAATAAAAAGGAAACTAATTATATTTCTTCCCAAAATTTTTAGGGGAGGTGTAGTAATACTATGTTCCAATATGTTGTTTTCTTATTAATACAGCTTTTTACTTGACCAGTCTCCTAATTAGTGGGAAAAGTAGTATTAAGACGAAATTTAACCAAATAAAAATTTTTCTGAGTTTTTTTTTAAAGTATATTTTATTGATTTTTTACAGAGAGGAAGGGAGAGAGACAGAGAGTCAGAAACATCGATGAGAGAGAAACACCAATCAGCTGCCTCCTGCACAACCCCCACTGGGGATATGCCCGCAACCAAGGTACATGCCCTTGACTGGAATCGAACCTGGGACACTTCAGTCCACAGGCTGATGCTCTATCTACTGAGCCAAACCAGTTAGAGCAATTTTCTGAGTTTTTAAGTTAAGTCAAGAGTCCTTCCCTTCATGAAAAATGCCCTTTGGGAGTAGGGGTGAAGTATAAGTTCTTATAATTTGTCAAGCATTTTCTAAGCCATCTCTTATTTAATGAAAATAAAGTATTTTCATCAACCCCTACTATGCAAATCAGCAGCTTTAGTTATGAGCACACATAAAAAAGTCATGCCTCTTGTAACTGTCAACTTTTGTGCCAATTACCTTCAAATATTAACTATGTACATTACATAAGCACTAACACAAGGACTAAAGAGCCAAGACGAGATAATCTCAATTCTCAAGTAAAGGCCTAGAGCCAATAAGAAAGGTAAAGAGAATTTAAAACAAATATATAGTCCATAGTACTGTCCTATCTAATGAAGATGGAATATGCAAATTAACCATCACTCCACAACAAAAGATGGTGGCGCCCACAGCCAATAAGGAAGGAATATGCAAATTGATGTGACAAAGATGAGGAAGGCAGGGCCACTTGCCTCATCACCACAGCAATGAAGCAGGCTTCCACCCAGCTGGCAGCCAGGGGACGGAAGGCCTATTCTTGCGAATCTTTGTGCATCGGGCCTCTAGTTTAAAAGATTTCTAGTGAGAGCCAGGCACAGCAATAGCACAAACATCATCTCATTAATCTTTACAACTTTGAGGTACTATCATTCCCATTTACAGATGAAGAATCTGAAGTTTAGAGCTCTAGTTTCCAAGCTAACACAATGGCTGATATATCAGAGACATGTATTTGCTGAATTAAACATCCAAACACACATCCAAACCAAATTTTACTTTATATGAAGAATCCGTTAGTTAGGCTCACCCAAAGCACTTCCCTCAGATTTTTTAATGCTCTGTCCAGTGTACTTTCAGATCATCTTTGGAATCCATTTGCAATTTGTCACTATTCCTCTGGTCCTTAAAGGCCAAAGGGAAGGAAGTGAAGAGGGACTGCAACAACTGAGAGGCAGTTTCCAAACCGAGAGTCATGTGCAAAGCTCTCCTCACTCTACCTTATTCTGGATGAGACCAAGATTGTCAAACAATCCCAGGTTCCTGCTATGGATGCCAAGTAAGTGATTGTGAAACGGATTACATTTTTTTTTTTTACCACTTTGTAGAAAATACAGTCTGGGCTCTTTAGAATGCCATCATGTGTTCTAAATGCCACAACACTGCTAAATGTCAAAACTACACTACCTGCGGAGTTCTTTTCCGTTGTATGCCTTTAAATTGTTCTTTTTTGCTTAGGTTACCCGGGTACGGGGTTCAAGGCCACCATATTTCAATCCTCATCCACCTAACCCATTGCTTTGAGGGCTCCTGGGCTAACTTATCCTTCCGGACAGAGCCAGTGTGTCCCCGATCTGCGGAGCCTCACCCAGATACCACGGTTGCAGGCCCTCCTTCCTCTGGCTGCACTTCCCTGGGAGCTGAGCTGACCATCACGGTGCTTTCTCAGCTGTTGGAGGACAGCAGCTCTATGGCAACACCTTCTTTATCATCCGGTGGAGGAACAAGAACTCCGGGGACTCCCCTTTCCAGAGCACTCATCACAGGCTGGTTGTTTGTTAAGCCCCCCCCCGCCCCTTACATATTAGTTCTGTGAGGGCAAGAAATCACCTGGGTCCCCTGTACCCTTGACGTCTCCAGCACAACACTGACACCTAGTAGACTCTTCACAACGTCTTTTCAACGAATACATGTCCAGAAACAATACGAATCTCACCCCACGAGGCCTAAATCTCCCCAAATCAATGTGACTAAGTCCCCAGGATGCGGCAATCCTTCCCACCCCAACCCTGTGGAGGTCACAGGCCTAACGCCTCCCCCCCACCCCGTTCACGGCTCTATCCAAACGTTTCAAGCCACCAGATACGTCCAAGGAGGACCTACTATGTTCATGGTACCGGGATTTAAAAAAACAAAAAACAAAAACGACTACTACTCCGCCTCCGGCCTCAACCACACACCTAGGGCCGGGAGGACTCCGATTACAAAGAATAAAAACAAAATAGGAGAGAGACGCTGGGTACGGGGTTGAAGGCCACCATGTTTTAATCCTCATTCACCTAACCCATCGCTTTGAGGGCTCCCGGGCTCCGGACGAGAGGCGACAACCCGCAGACGCGACAGATGCGGCGGCCACCGCGCAGGGCCTGGGCACCAAGGG
>NW_005365325.1:1486010-1491208 GCF_000412655.1 Myotis brandtii
GGCCTCCGTGACCCGGCCCGAGTCTCCCTCCTTTCCAGGGACCCGTCTCCCCGCCCACGCCCCCGCTTCTTCCCTCCCAGAACCTCCCCCGCGGCCCGTTCCACCTGAGCGCGAGCTCCGCCGCCGGGTTCGCACAGAACTTGTAACCACGCACCACCACCTCCACGGCCTACTTCTCGGCGCGCCCTCGCACTACCACCGAGAGGACGGCGAGCGAGAGCTAGAGGGGCCCGGCGCGACCATAGAGAGCGACGCGGGGGGAGCCTAGAGCGGAAGGAGCCGGGCGCCCCCTGCGGCGGAAAGGACGAGGCGGTGTCAATCGGCGAATGAATGATTCAAGGTGAGGCAACAGTTGCTTCTTTCGCTGGCGAGATGTTGTTGTTTTCGGGAACTGTTCGGTCCCGGGGGCCGCCTCTTCCCAGGTGCAGGTTTGGCTAGCTTGGGTTCTGTCCGCGAATCTTGACGCCTGATCGTGAAGCCAAATGTTTGCACCCCAGTCTTTCTAACCCGTGGAGTAGAAGGGCATGTGTTAAAAGGACCTCAAGAACAGACCCTTTATTTAAGGTCTCACATTTTATTTCATTAATTTTATTCAAGCTAAAAGTATTCCAAAATGCATCTCTTTTTAAACTATTAAAAAAAATAGGTGTTTATTACTTTGTGTATAATATGGGCTCCGAGAAGATGCTTGTAAATGTTTTGAGGGGAGAAATCACTCTCTTGTATCTCTAATGTTTGCCACAGTTTAGGTACTCATTCATTTTAGAGTGGATTTCATTCATTTAGCATCTTTGAGAGCTCAAGACCCCTTCCAGCGGTTCTCAACCTGTGGGTCGCGACCATCGGAAAACACATAGAGCATATCAGATATTTACATTACGATTCATAACAGTAGCAAAATTACAGTTATGAAGTAGCAACGGAAATAATTTTATGGTTGGGAGGGTCACCACAACATGAGGAGCTGTATTAAAGGGTCGCGGCATTAGGAAGGTTGAGAACCACTGCTAGGCTAAAGGGACTCAGCCTTCAACCATTTTCAGGTGGGAGGTGGAGGGAAAAGCCTCCCAGCCCCCCAGTACTGTTTTTGTAGCCACGCTAGTGAAGGAAAAAAAAAAGTGAGACAGGGAGATACAGTCCACCAAGGCCCGAGCTTGCTAGTAATGCTGTACGCACTTAATGTAGGTTGTTCCCTGCAGGGAGCCTACGGCTCTTCCACCACCTCCTTGATTCCGTGCAAGCTGGCAGGGTTTTGCTACTCACCCTATTACACCAGTCTTAGAACTGGGGAATGAGAGAAAGGCAAAAACAGCAGATAACCCATTCAACTGTTTCTTCCGGAGGTCACATGCAGTAGCTTTTTTAGCAGTTACTTTATGGTTGGCACTTTGCTAAGAGAAAATGAGACAAACGAGTAAAACTTACCCCTCCTTTCAAAGAGCTCACAGGCCAGAGAGAGAAACAAAGGAGTCAAGCGTTAACCCCAGGGTGGCATGATAAATGCCACAATGGAAACACAGAACATGAACAGGGTAAAATGAGGATTACTAAGGCAGAGGCATTCTGAGAGGAGATTATTGCTTGAATTGAGCTGTCCTGTGGAAAACTAACCCGATGCAATGGGGGCTTTCAGGCAAACTGCTGCGAGGCAAGCTGTCCTAGAGGTAATGAAATAGAAGACTCACAGACCAAATGAAGATGCTTGAATAAAATGGTTTATGGACTCCATTTTAATGCCCAGTGAAAAGCAAGGGAAAAGAGTAGGAATACACTGACACATTTAGGATAGGATGCAAACAAGTGGAAGGACATCACTTGGATCTGGAGTTAAACAACGTTCAGATGTTCAATCAACCTCTTCCATTGATGATATGCTTATGAGGACCAGAGTTCAGGTCACAGAAGGGAGGCCCACATGCTTGCTCTGTTGGATAGGTGCTGGGAAACATGACTGGCCACAACCAGGGCTCTCTAATTAGCCTGAACAGACATGGGTTTATTTGCATTAATTAATTAATTAATTTATTTATTTATTTTTGGGATTGAGCACATGTGAGATTATACTAGGTGTCACCTCTGGATGAATGATTTGGTGGTGACATAGCTGTCAGCCCAGAGATGGCATAATTATTCATAGCTTAGTTTTTCTGCCCGTCCCCCCCCCCTTTTTTGTTTTTATTATAAATGTCCCTCTGTTCCATGATATTTTCAACTTATTTTAACTTGGGATGCCTTACAGTGTACTCACTATGTATATTTAATGGAATTCTGCCTATATTTCACAAAATACATGCTTACTCATATTCTCTATATAAAACATCCTATAAATTTTGCATTTATCTCATAAGCTGCCAGTGTACTTAACACTTTTTCTGACTAACACTTCTTATGACTTTCATCCATCCCTAAGGAAACTGCAAGGAATTCAGTATAGCTGAAGTGGGAAGCTGAGAAAGGTAAGTAGAGGACAGATAATGCTTTTTTATGTCGTATTAGAGATACTAAACTTTATTCTGAACTGAAGTGGAAAATTGTGAGGAGTATGGAGAATAGGGAAGAAGTACAGTACTGGGCAGGAGAGCCAGTTCTCTTTTGCCCTAATGCAGAGATTAATAATGATGTCCTCCATCAACTCAGTGTCTCTATGGGGTGAGATGATTCCTTCCCCTACCCCTTCCTTAAACATTTAGTAATGTCGGAAACATTTTTTTTTTCAGCTAGGGGGTGCTACTGATATTTAGTGGGGTGAGGACAGGGGAGTTCCTAAACATGCTATGTTGTGGAAGACAACCCCTCACAAAAGAATGATCTGGTTCAAAATTTCAACAGTGCCAAGATTGACATACCCCAAACTAAGGGAATTAAGAAAGCATAGAGAGCAAGCAGGCTACTTAGTAACTGATTAGCTATAGATGTGAGGAAGAAAGAGAGAATAATTTTAGGGTTCTGGCTTGGGTAATTGGGAGGACAAAAGGAGAAATGGGTTATGGAGAATAGAGAGAAGGAATTAAACCTTGGATATGTTAAGTCTAAGACAGCCAAGTAAAGATGCACAGTATGCCATTGGAAAGAAGAGGAAGGCGATGAGAGGAATTTGAGCTGAAGATCCGTTTTGGTAAATGTTAATACTAGATCAGTCTTTACAGATAAGCTTCAAGAAAGAATCTGAGCCCTAGCTGGTTTCGCTCAGTGTATAGAGTGTCAGCCTGCTGGCTGAAGGGTCCTGGGTTCAATTCCAGTTAAGGGCACATGCCAGAGTTGCAGGTTTGATCCCCAGTAGGGGATGTGCAGGAGACAGCCAATCAATGATTCTCTCTCATCATTGATGTTTCTATCTCTCTTCTCCCTCACCCTCTCTGAAATCAATAAAAATATATTTTTAAAAAAAGAAAGAATCTGAGATGTTGGCAAGCAATTACACAATTTTGCAGCATGCTAAAATTGCAAACAATAGATTTAGATCTCAAAGGAAGTCGCAGAAGGAAGAGGCAGTGGGGTAGCCAGAAAACAAAGGCAGAGCAAAGTCCCACCTACCAAGGAAGGCAAGAATTGAAAGCAGGGCTCTAGCAGTATGAGAGGGAGAGGTTGCTGCAGAACAGTACTGGCCTTTAGATGTACAATGAGAGTCACATATGTAATTGTAAATTTTTTAGTAGTAATATTAGAAAGTTTAAAAAGAAATAGGTAAATTACTTTATAAATATGTTTTGTTTAACCCAATATATTTAAAACATTATCATTTCACCATGTAATTAATATAAAATTATTAATAAAGTATGTTATAGCCCTTTTTTTTAAATACTAAGTTATTTTGAAATCTGGTGTGTATTTTATACCTCCAGTACCTTTCAATTTGGACTAGCCACTTTTCAGGTACTCACTTGCTCCATGTGGATAGTGGCTACCATATTGGATTGCATAACTGTATAAAATCAAGTAAAAAATAGACTAAAATATATTCTTTAGAGCAATTAGATGGTTATAGATGGTGTGATAAGAGCTCTTTCAGTGAAGTGGAGGGTAGAAGCCAGAATATACCCAGTTAAAGCATGGGAAGTTAGAGATAATAGCTACCATAGAGAACATTTTCAACAGCCTTTACTATTATTACTATAGTATGAAGGGCTTTTTTTTTTTTTTTTTTTTTTTAGTTTTGAGTATGATTAAGATTAAACAACACAATTCGGTTTTTTTAAATAGGTTTTAACAGTTATATTTGGACTTTTGCTTCGGCAGATTGCCCTCCTACTGAAAACAACTATTTTTAGATATTGGAGAATATCTAAATACTGAATTGTGATCCTGAAAGAAGAGAAACAACTAAGGTAAGTCCTGCCCTAGCTGGTTTGGCTCAGTGGATAGAGTGTCAGCCTGCTGACTGAAGGGTCCCAGGTTCAGGCATGTACTGCTTGCAGCTTGATCCCCCCGGCCCTGGTCAGGGTGCATGTGATGTGTCTCTCTCACATCAATGTTTCTCTCTGTCTCTCCCCCTCCTTTCCACTCTCTCTAAAAATCATTGGAAACATATCCTCGGGTAAGGATTAACAAAAAAATAAAAATAAAAAAATAAGGTAAGTCCTATAGTGATCCCAGCTTACTGCCTAGAACCGGAGTTCAGGTCATAGAGCCGGTAGGGGAACCTAAACAGAGACTAGTGGTTTCACCAAATGCAGGAGACAGAGATGGAGATTCAGAGAAGCTGATGGGCTGGTATCAGAGAGGAGGAAGTGGCACAGAGTCTTGGAGGTCTTCCCAGGTGAACCTTTTCCCTTATACCGAAGTGGGAAATGCCCGGCCCGGGCCATATAAGGCCCGAGAAATCATTTGGTCTGGCCCTGCAAAGGCATTTGGAGTGAGTTAATTAAATGTTTGACCAAATATAGCAGGCTAATTTTTAAATTGATAATTTTGTATGGCACGTGAATGATATAAATATCCAAATGGCCCTTGGCAGAAAAAATGTTCCCCATCCCTGCTTTATATCTTTGCCTGGGAATTGATCTGTGCAGTGGAAGAGTGAAACTCTGGGAGGTGCGTGAAAGAACCACCAAAAAGTAGTAGGCCAGCCCTAACCGGTTTGGCTCAGTGGATAGGGCGTCGGCCTGCGGACTCAAGGGTCCCAGGTTCGATTCCGGTCAAGGGCATGTACCTTGGTTGTGGGCACATACCCAGTAGGGGGTGTGCAGGAGACAGCTGAT
>NW_005365325.1:1491222-1496752 GCF_000412655.1 Myotis brandtii
TCTAACTCTCTATCCCTCTCCCTTCCTCTCTGTAAAAAATCAATAAAATATATTTTTTTAAAAAAGTAGTAGGCCAAACAATTTCTAATGCTGGGAATAAATAGTTTGTGTTCCAATCATCCAGAGTAGAGGAATCTTGTAATAAACACTTTGTTCCTATCAGTCAAAATAAAAACAGGGGAGCCTGGCCAGTGAATATTACTCTTCCTCTCTCCCCCCCCTCCCCCTCTCCCTGCCAGCATGCTAGCTGTAAGGGAGCTGAATTTATTGCTTGGTGGCTCAAGCTTCTGGTGTGTATGCTCCAGCAAGCAAAGTGAAAGCTGCTTCATCTTTTAAGACCCATCCCCTGGAATCATGAATTGTCACTTCCACCTGTTCTGTTGGTTATATGTGAGTCACTGACTTGGCCCAGATTCAAGGACAGGGAACATAGCTTCTACCTCTTGATGGAAGAAGTATAAAACAATTTGAAGATACGTTTTAAAAATGCATAAAATGGTGTAGTCTAGTACCAAATCTAATAACGACGTACTTTCAAAGTAGTGATGAGTATAAATGATATTTTGAAACATCTTAACAACTATAATTTGATACACAATAATCTATGATTTCTATTGGTGATTCTATATGGATACTGTAAACACAGTTATTAATACTACAGTAGTGCTAATAGGTACTGCTAGCAAACTATAATTTGTTGTCTGCATTTGTAAGTAAATGAAATGCTCAATTTCATTTAGAGGCTAGGGGAATAAAGAGATAACTATAACTAGGGGCATATAAAAGCAACATTTAGAGTCTATATGAAGTTAGAGAGTATGAATATGTAGGTAGAGACATAAATGTATGATGTGAAAATTTCAATTCCTCTTCTAGTGTTAAGGTGTCCTTATGAGGGACAAATAACTGGATTAATTCAAGGTAGAGGAATTGTCAATCAGGTGCATCAGAAGGGACAACGGACTTTAGAATTTTGTCAAGAAAGTCACTGGATGGTAAGAGTTATGAAAGAAGATGCCATGTTGGTTTGGCTTACTATAGCATTCCCATACTGTTAGTTGAGTAGTTGGAATGGTTAAACTTGTATGTCTCCCTCTGCTGGCTTCTTAGCTGTATTGCTCTTCAAAGCTCTGCCTAATATCCCAAATAAGGGTTCTCTCATGGAATCCCTGGAATATTTAGAATTGTTCATATTGTTCTATAAAGAAGCTCGCCCCTCAATTCAGAGCATCCCCATCAAAGCCATCAGTATCTTCTCTTACTATTGCCAATAATGGCTAATATAGAGAAGACAAAACATGTAGATACTAATGGCTTGACTCCTAATTTTCCTAGAGAGTAATTAGAAAGAAATGAGATATATGTAAACACTGCATTTTTGAATTAGAAGGCTTGGTTACGAGTCTTGGCTTTCCTTATTTCTTACTGGTTGTGCAAACTTTAGGAACTATTGCTTTTATATTGGTTGTGTAACATTACCATTCTAAGTTTAATCAACCTCTGAAGCTATGCAACAGAATTCTGGCTACTTTCCTAATTCTAATATTTTGTTATTCTAAGTGCTGTTGAATTACAAAAAAAATAATGATTTATTTCTGCTGTTTCTTTATACCATTTGGATCATTTTCAGACATGAGCAAAATGGCTAAAACCATTCCTGTTATCATCACCTTCCTTCCTTGATATTGTGCCAAACACACTGTGGACACCCAAATGAATTTTAATTGATAATTATTATGATGGCAAAAAAATCCCTGGGCTGGGGAGTGTTGGGGAGGGGGGGAGGTAAGAGATCAACCGAAGGACTTGTATGCATGCATATAAGCATAACCAATGGATACTGGGGGGATGGGGTGAGGACATGTGCTGGGGAGTAGGGGAGGTTTTAATTTGAGCCAAATTCTCTCCTGGTTATATGGCCAGTATTTTGAGTAGCAGCTGTGAACAGATCTGTATTTCCTTCCCCATGCCACCCCCACAACAGTCTGAAATGTTTGCTTCAAATGAGAAATACCCAAAGCCAAAAATGCAGTTTCAATCTGTCTTACTGCCCAGTCACTAGTTAAATTCTCTATATCACATTTCTTTAGATCAGTTGACTCTTAAATGCTATTGCAAGAAATGAGGATACAAAGTGGTGGGAGGGAAGACAGGAAATACAGGATCAAATAACAACTCCACTTCTTCTCAGTGTTATATCCATCGTTCAAGATTAAAATATAGCATGTCATGAAGTGTGAGCTGATTATTCCAGTGTTCCCAGATATAATAGATGTCCATAAATAGTAGCAAGAATAACTATAGCTACCAGTTATTGAGAGCTTACTATATGCCATACATATGCATATATGAAGGAGGTGTATACATACTAGTATATATTGAAGGATATTGTGATCTCCAATAAAAAAATTTATAGTAGGTTTTCGTCACCTTTCCTGACAGAGGACTCCTAAAATCCTTGGAATTTCCCAAGAGATAAGAATGATAAAGGTGTCTTTGTTATTCATAAAAAGACCTTTACAACAATACCAGAGTTTATGTTAGTGAGGAGACTATTAAAATGCCCCAAATGATGGTTGCCAGGGGAACCAACCATGTGATTAGAGGGGTGGAACCTAGGCCCCACCTCACCTCTGAGAGGGGAAGGGGGCAAGAGATTGAGCTCATTCAATAATGGCCGAGGACTTAATCAATCATGCTTACTTAATGAAGCCTGATAAAACCCAAAGGGATGGGGTTTAGAGAGCCCATCAGGTAAGTGAACACATGTAAGGTTCCAGGAAAAGTGCTGTACCCTAGAGAGGGCATGGAAGGCTTTGCACCTCTTCCCACATATCTTGTCCAGTGTGTTAGGGTCACCAAAGGAGGAATGCAGGAGGCCAAAGTGGTAAGGGATTATAAATGTATTAGAGGCCCAGTACACGAAATTCATGTGGGCGGAGGGTCGGGGGGAGGTCCCTCAGCCCGGCCTACACCCTCTTGCAATCTGGGACCCCTTGGGGGATGTCCAACTGCTGGTTTAGTCCCTGCGGGATCCCTCTCACATTCTGGGACCGCTGGCTCCTAACTGCTTGTCTGCCTGCCTGCCTGATTGCCTCTAACTGCCTCTGCCTTGGCCCCTGCACCTGGGACCTGGGCTTCCCTCCCTCTGGCTGGCTGCAGGCAACTGGGACTGCGGGTGGCTTCCCCCAGGCTGGGCCCCGGCTTTGTCAGGAAGGACGTCTGGAAGGACGTCTATCCATTCTAATTAACATTACCCTTTTATTAGTATAGATTAGGTCATCTGGAAGTCAGATGGGCTGAGCCCCAAAATGGCTCTAGCACCCAGGGACAGGGAGTTTGAGATTTTAAAGGACTCTAGGCGGACTTTATCTGGGTGGGGAATTCTCTCACAGGTCCTGAGGGGAAAGATAATGATCTTAGCAAGTGGAATGTGGTCTAAGCAAAAGGGTATGTCAGAAAGGTGGGGGGTGGGAGAATGGGAGATATCTGTAATACTATCGACAATAAAAAAACATTAAAAAAAAGGGAATGTCGGTTGTAAAGTGGTCTAAAGGTCAGTTTTCAGGGGCGGGAGTATGGATTCAATTATTTGATCTGACCTAACATTGTGCATCAGTTACATCAGTCTGTTTTTGAGTTATATACTTTTCTAATAAACCAGTAATCTAGTAAGTAAAATATTTTCCTGAATTCTTTGAGCTGCTTTCGTAATTCTGACAAATTTCCATGGGTCAGAAGCATATGTAACAACCTGGACATATGATTGGAGTCTGAAGTGCAGAAGGGGCATTCTTATAGGACAGAACCCTCAGCCTTTGGGATCTGAGGCTCTCTCCAGGTAGTGTCAGAATTCAGTTAATATAGTAGGACACCCAGTTGGTGTCAGAACTGTTTGGTGTGTGGAAAACCTACACATCTGGTGTCAGAAGTAAAGGATTATGTAGTGTAAAGGAAAACACAGGAGGAAGTGTGTTTTGGTTTTTTTTTTCATTCCCACGAGGCAGTAATGCAAAGAACACAGACATCCAACCCAGTAAGGGAAACCTGGAGTGCTTCCTGGAGGAGGGCCACCTGAGCTAAGTCATAAAGGTTGAATAGGGATGTATTCTACTCAATCTATTTCTTAATTTGCCCTGACCTCTTTCCTCAGCTTTTCTAGGGTCTTCTGTCCCCCATCTACATGGTTATGGCAAGAGCAGCCATTCAGTGTACTTGCCACAAATCTTTGTCCATGATTAGACACCTGAAATATACTAAGGCAGTGTTTCTCCCTATTAGTTTTTTTTAGTAACTGCATTATCATTTTTTTTCTTTTTCAATTACTGTTGGCATTCAGTATTATTTTATATTAGTTTCAGATTTGCAGTATAGTGGTTAGACATTTACATAATTTACAAAGTGATCTCAGTAATTCTAGTTCCCACATAGTGTCATACATTGTAATTATAATATTATTGACTATATTTTCTATGTTGTGTTTTACATCCCTGTATCTATTTTGTAACTACCAATTTGTAATTCTTAAGCCCTTCATCTTTTTACCCAGTCCCCGAAACCCTCTTCCATCTGGCAACCATCAGTTTGTTCTCTGCATCTATGAGTCTGCTTTTGTTTTATTTGTTTATTTTCTTCTTTATATTCCACACATATGTGAAATCATATGATATTTGTCTTTCTCTGTCTGACTTATTTCACTTAGCATAATATCTTCTAGGTGCATCCATGTTGTCGCAAATGCTAAGATTTCATTCTTTTTTATGGCCATGTACTATTCCATTGTATATATGTATCACATCTTTATCTAATCGTCTATTGATGGGCACTTAGGTTGCTTCCATATCTTGGCCATTGTAAATAATGCCAATTCAACATAAGAGTGCCTATATCTTTCCAAATTAGTGTTTTGGATTTCTTTAGATAAGTACCCAGAGGTGGAATTGCTGGTTCATAAGGTAGTTCTAGTTTTAATTTTTTGAGGAACCTCCATACTGTTTTCTATAGTGGCCACATCAATTTGCAATCCCACCAACAATGCAGGAGGGTTTCCACATTGTCACCAGCACTTGTTATCTGAAAGGTGTGAGATGATATCTCATTGTGTTTTTTTTGTTAATTTGCATTTGTCTGATAATTAGTGACATTGAGCATCTTTTCATACGTTTATTGGCCATCTGTACATCCTCTTTTGAGAAGTGTCTATTCAGGTTCTCTGCCTGTTTTTTAATTGGATTGTTTGTTTTGGTGTTAAGTTGTATGAGTTCTTTATGAATTTTGGATATTAATCTCTTACTGGATATATCATTGGCAAATATCTTCTCTCAATAGGTTAATTATCTTTTTGTTTTGTTAATGGTTTTCTTTGCGGCACAAAAACTTTTTAGTTTGATATAGTCCCATTTGTTTCCTTTGCCTGAAGAGATATATCAGAAAAAAATATTACTAAGAGCTATGTCAGAGAGTTTACTATGTTTTCTTCTAGGACAGCGGTTCTCAACCTTGGCTGCACATTAGAATCACCTGGGAATCT
>NW_005365325.1:1496823-1497623 GCF_000412655.1 Myotis brandtii
TTTCTTTGTTACTAATGTTGTGGCCCCACCCCATAACAAAGAAAACAGAATTTCGGAGGATGAGGCCCAGAAATCAGGATTTTAAAAAGATTCCCAGGTGATTCTAATATGCAGCCAAGGTTGAGAACCACTGTTCTAGGAGATTTATGGTTTGGGGTCTTACATTTATATCTTTAATCCATTTTGTGTTTTTTCTTGTATATGGTGTAGGAAGGTGGGCTAGTTTCATTTTTTTTTGCATGTATCTGTCCAGTTTTTCCTACACCATTTATTGAACAGACAGACTGTCTTTACCCCATTATATATTCTTGCTTTGTAATATGTTAATTGACTATATAGGTGTGGGTTTATTTTAGCTTTCTATTCTGTTCCATTGATCCATGTGCCTGTTTTTATGACAGTACCATGCTGTTTTGATTACTATAGCCTTGTAGTAAATTTGATAACAGGTAGCATGATACCTCCAACTTTGTTCTTTCTCAAGATTGCTGCAGCCTCCCCTCCCTAGGTTATTTTCAACATGGGACCCAGTAAAACTTGAGACGGTCAATTACTTTGTTTTCTAGTCTTGGTAGGGGGGAGCAATAATAACAATAGTCTTAAATTACATTGACATATACAGGAAGAAGCAGAGACAGCTGTGGAGAGAACCCATTCTCCCAGCATTCAAGCCTCTGGTTCTAATGTTTCCTACAGGAGATGGCCATCACTTCTCCCCCTCATTTTCCTCTCCCCCTCATATCTCTCTCTCTCTCTCTCTCTCTCTCTCTCTCTCTCTCTCTCTCTCTCTCCTCTATCCA
>NW_005365325.1:1497651-1498108 GCF_000412655.1 Myotis brandtii
GAAGAAGGAAAGGAGAAAGGCAGAGGGTTTTGAATCCGTACCAAAAGGAGGGATAAAGAACTCTACTTCTCTACTTGGACACAGAGCAGTCCAAGTAAGACCCCAGAGGCTTGAAATAGTGTACAAGTTGGGGAATTATGATGTGTTCCAACCATAAAGTGAAAGAAAGGATGGAAGGAGATGAGATTGGAGAAAGGGGTCCCAGGCTGTCCTCACATGTAAGTCATTACAAAGCCTCTCTTTTCCACACTCCCTCTTCACTCTCTTTCTCCCTTTCACCAGGTTCATCTATTTGCTTTAAAATAACCCCTCAATTGAAAATTGAAAACAATTCAAGCCTTAGTCAGGATTTTCACCTTTATCCTGAGAACAATAGGAAACCATTTGACAGACTTAATTAAATGAGTGGTCAGAGCAGGTTTTCTTTTTAAGTTTATTCTCGTTGCTGCATTGAGAA
>NW_005365325.1:1498226-1521444 GCF_000412655.1 Myotis brandtii
GTTGAATGATCTTTTACCTTCTCTGCATCCACCCCCTTGGGCATTTAACTTTGAAGTGTCCTCTGCCTCTGTCTCTGGACTTGACCATGTGCCTAGCTTTGGGTAATAGAATGAAGCAGAAGTGCAAGTATGGTGCTCCTAAGTCTACAACTCGAGAGGCCTTGATCTTTCTTGTGTTTCTGTCATCTCCATGAGGACATTCCTGAGGTAGCCTACTGGCATGGAACAGATACGTGGCAGAGACTTGAAATGACCAGTCAGCCCAGTTGAGACTCGTCATGAAAGCTACTGGGCTTCATCTCTTTGTATCCAACAGCATCCATGCCTGAGGCTGCTGACATTTGAGACATGAGCCATTTATTTAGTGCAGAGTACTCATTTGTATCAATGCAAATCAGTTATAATCCAGCTTCAGTGGTTGGCAAACTCATTAGTCAACAGAGCCAAATATCAACATACAACGATTGAAATTTCTTTTGAGAGCCAAATTTTTTAAACTTAAACTATATAGGTAGGTACATTGTTATTAACTTACTTAGGGTGCTCCTAAGGCTTAGGAAGAGCCACACTCAAGGGGCCAAAGAGCCCCATGTGGCTCGCGAGCCGCAGTTTTCTGACCACGGCTAGGGGGAGGGGGTGAGTCATGGAAAATGCATTATCTCACTAACTAGAGGAAACCCTGCAGTCATGACTTTTAATGACTTCCATTTAATTGCCATGTAACAGTCTGTCTTCCCCTCCATTCTGAAAGTACACTTGAGCAGGGGCTATGCCTATTTTGTCCATCATGAATTCTCAAGGTCTATTGTAGTACCTGGGATACATGGTCATTCAATAAAAATTTGCTAAGTGAACAAATGAGTGGAGTAAACAGTGATAAGGTAGAGGAAATAAATTCATGATGTATTTTGGAGGTAAATAGTCAGGACTTAATGAATTTGATAAAACTATCTACACTTATTGAACATTTATTATGTATTAAGCAAGAAACTGAATGCTTTGCATGCATTACCTTATTTAATCTTTAAAACAAATATCTGTGTAATATGTACCATACCTTTTCCCATTATACAGATGGGAAACATAAGCTTAAAAAGACTGAAGTATAGGTTGAACTATATGAAATTTCTATCCAATAACTTTGGCCAATATAGTTAATGAATCAGAAGCAAGGACCTGTTTAGTACTAATCTTTGAATCACCATGCTATTTACACTACTGCACCTAGAAGTGAAATGTGAGGGAGAGAGGGGGAGTCAAGAATGATTCTTAGCTTTCAATCACAGGTGGGTACAGGTAGAGAATACAGACCTGGAGTACTTCTGCAATGGAGATGATGAATTTGATTTGGGGCATATTGAGAATGAGGCCTGTGGAATGACTACAAGACAGTTTTCAGCTGCAAGTTAATGGGCATGGGTTAAAAAAAAATCTAGCCTTTGCTAAAGAATTTGCTTCATTGGTCATTAAGTTGTCAGTGAAAGATATTAAGTGGTCTATCAGGGAAAGTATGAGTACTGAGTGGAGGAGAGCACCTTGGGAGATATTACATAGAAGACACAGAAGTGATTGACAGAGACAAGAGAACCCAGAGAGTAGAGTGCCATAGGAGAAAAAAGGAAATAGGAACTTTAAGAAGGGAGGAGGGAATGATCAGATTGTGTGCAGCAAAGAGTTCCTGGAAAAATGTATGCTGAAAGTTGACCATTGGATTTCAAAACCAGGAGTTTATGATTGACCTAAATAAGATCACGGTTGGTAAAATGATTAGACAGAAGTTAGGCTATGTATGGTGTCAGATGGGTACTAGACTTATCAGGGTGAACACTTTGTAAGATATATAAATATCTACTCAGGGTGTTGCACACCTGAAACTAATAATATTGTACATCAACTGTAATTGAAAACCAAATGTTCAAAAAGTCCCCAGTTTAAAAAGGAAACATTTGCTTATTCTCACCTGTGTTTCTTCACACATAAGCTTAACAGCTATATGTGTTTATTTCAACTGGGTACTAGACCATTTAGAATATAACTGATTTGTATGCTCAGAATGACAGGTTGTGGGAGTCTGGGAAATTCAGTGGTCCCATACAAGAAACAACAAAATCCTCAAGATGAAATTCTAGAGGCATGGATGTTTGTGTGTAGGTTATCAAAATTCTTGTGCTTCTTATTTCTACAGTGATAAAAACCAATAAGTGTGAATAATTAGGGATCCAATAAAATATTTAAGAACAATCTCTGGTTTATTGACTAAGCATTTTCCTGCCTTCTTCCCCAACTCCCAAAGTTCACTTGGTGTAATCATATATCATTTTTAATTTTGTATCTTTTTTATTTGACATTTCCCCAAAATTTTTTGGACTCTTCTGTGTTGGCACTAAACTTAGAACAATCTCCTTGGGAATCTGATGCCCTTTCAGTTCATTTCTTAAATGTTCTTAAATATTGACAATCTTCAAACTCCTAAAGTCCTATCATTCCACATGGATTTGATACCAGGTATGATTTCTTATTTGAACTTTCCATTATAGAGCCCTAAATACTTATGCTCTACCCCAACCCTTTTTTAAAAATTTAAGTTGATATTTTAGCAGCTGACTTCTCAGCCCAGAGAGATTTCAGAATCAGTGAATATTTGAAAGAAAAAAACCAGTTATATTTCTTGTGCATTTATTGTGTGCTAAGAGTTACTGGGTGCTTTATTCCATCAGGGCAGTAACCAGGTATGCTTTTTCCATAGTCCATTCTCAGTAGTATTTAGCATTCTGTCTGAAACAGAATGCCCACCGACTTTTAAGTTTTGAAAGCTTGAATAAACACCCATGCTGCAAGGCTAGATGGAAATAGCTGATGAATAGTGGGCTGTTCTCCCTGTTTTATTGAGTGTCTTTGTGAAGCAGCCCTGTTTGTATACCTGTAAAAGGAAACCTTTAATAAATCTGGATTACTTTAATCTGTTTTATCAGACTCATCTGGGAAACCCTGGCAGAACTTTCATTTTTTGAACAAACAAGCTTTTGCCTTTGCAGTTTTCAGTCCATCTTAAGGCTAGTGGATAGGCATTGGGGCAGTACATAGAGAACTATGCTTACTCTACAGATGATGTATCTGGAGTGCATTCCCTTTGTCAGATGTTGTTATTCCAACTCCTTTAACACTGCAAGGCATCATTCTTTTGAAGATACTGTTTGGGTTAAATTATAGACCCACCACGATGGATAACAGTTCCAAGGGAGGAAAATTTCCTGTCTTAAAATTTCAATTTATATATTTTGGGGCAAACTCAGGCTAGTTTTTATTTGGCATTTAATGATGTTTGTGTTATCTACACATTCCTTTCCATTAGCACAATTAATCAGGGGTTGATTACACCTCCTCTGCAAAGCCACTTGGTTTCTCAGTTTTTCCATCTTCCATCACTTCACATGCCTATGACACAGCTCATGATTAATCACTCACTTTAAATATTTTGAACAACAGAACTGCTGCCTTTCTCAACCCTGGGGAGGGCTACCATCACTTCCAGCACACCCGAAGAGGTACATCACAATAGCCTCAGGGTCTCCTGCAGCTCAGAGGTAATTTTTCACAGAAATGTATTTTAAAATTTGAAAGCAGTCGTTTGCCTTTTCTTCTAAATTGATGAGCGATTTAATGTCTTTTTAATGTGAGAAGCCATTTGCATTGTCCTGAAGTGTTACAGCCTTTAAAACAACCACACGATTATACTAGGCTCCATTTGTTCCCAGATTCTGTGTGCTATAGTAACAGTGAAGGGAAAATCATGCTCATTTCTCAAACGCTCTTGGCTGTTTCTGTTGCTACTAATGCAAAGGTTTGGTTTTTAATTTGTTGTTGGTTTCTGCAAAGCACGAATCATATTATTGGTTTTAAATGATGCTAGATGCTATTATTTTATATATGTGAGAAAACAAAATAAGATTGTAGTGTGAAAATTCAATTTTAAATTGCTTGATTAATTTATTGTAGTGGCATATAGCAAAGACTATTTTTTATTATGCTGCAATAAGCCAATTTACTGTAAATCAGCCTAACAAATGAAATGCCTAGAGGTACCTTATAAATTGAAGTACTGTTTTTGTTATAGTGAATATAAATGAATTAAATGCAAATTCCTAAGACAGTTTAAAAATGTTTCTAGGAACTTATTTATATAAATCATTGACCCAACTTTCATACTCAATTATATTCAGCTAAGATTTTGTTTGTTTATGTCTTCTCAATGCTGAAATTGCCAACCATTTTGAACTATAGATTTCCTTCCATTTTTTGCATAAGGAAGATTGTTCATATTTCATTCTCACAGGCCATGCTATAGACTAAAATGTTTACCTTTCCCCCATATTTATATGTTGAAACCTAATTCCCAATGTGATGGTATTTGGTTGGGGCCTTTGAGAAGTAATTAGTCAAGAGGGCAGAGCCCTCATCAATGGAATGGAATAAATGCTCTTATAAAAGAGGCCCCAGAGAACTCCTTTCCGCCCTGCCACTGTGCAAACAGAGCAAAAAAGACAGCTGTCTATGAAACAGGATGTGGGCTCTCACCAGACACTAAATCTGCTGATGCCTTGATCTTAGACTTCTCAGTCTCCTTCTCAGTGAGAAATACATTTCTGTTGTTTATAAGAGGGCCAGTGTGTAGTATTCCGTTATAGCAGTATGAACTGACTAAGACAGGCCAGAAGATAGCTTGAATGAGAGTGTGGTAAATGTTTCATAGAAATCTGACTTGACAACTAATTACTATGTAGTGTCAATGGAAGAAACATCTAAACTTGTCATAGAGGTAACTGAAGTCCAGAGAATTTAAATGACTTGTTCAAGATGACACATCTGGTCAAGAAGATTAAGATGACAACTCTGGGGCCATTGCCCTATACTACCTCTAATGAAAAGGCAGTTGTTTTGACTTCTGAAAGTATAGGGAGAAGGAAAAGACTATGCTGTAATTTAAAGCATCTTGTCTAACTTTGTTATTATAGCCCTAATTTCAATGTGTCAAAATATTATAGAGAATATACCTGTAAGCCACACTCAATACCAGATTTGAGTGGACAAAGCTGATTATTAATTCCTACAATTTTGCATCGGTCCTTGCCATGATTACTTCTTAGTATGGTGGGGGAGTCACAGGAGAGGTGAACTAAGAGCTAGGAAGCCAGGGTTCTAAACCTGGTACTGCCATGAACAGTCTTTGTGATATTGACTGTGATCTTAACATCCTTGATCTTTAATTTTTCCGTGTCAAACATTTAAGAAATGAACTGGAGAATCACCAGGGTCCCCACCCACTCTGTGATTCTCCCTTAGCTTTGTTTCTCTATTACATCAGGAAATAACTTCAAAAAATGACAGGAAATTTAAAGAAGTACTTTTAGAAATGCGACCAAATCATTTTTAATATTTTCAAAGGCGAGGACATAAAATATTTACAGAAGCATTAGGAATTATACATTAAGATTTTTTCTGCTACTATTATAAACATGCACATATGTTAGCTGTTTGTGAAAAAATTCAAATTTATGACTCTAGTGGCTAGCATCTTTATTTTAAAAAATAATGTAGGATTGAATAAGTTAGTTAAAACATTTTAAGTGTGAAACAAGTACATAACTTAGAGAGGTAACATCTTTAAAAAATCAACTCATGAAACAGTTTCAATATGTACCTTCTTGAAAGAAATCATAGATTTGGGAGAACGTGAATAAACAAAAGAGAAGACTGATATAGAGGATTCTAGAAAGCAGGTTTTCTTTTTCTTCATGGCGAATTCTTTCTAAAAGAGCTATTTATTTACACAAATGTATTTGTAGATAAGATAAATGCACTTAATAAGTTGCTGAAATTGCTTTCAAACCTATTTTCAAATCCCCTTCTATTCCAAGGAGCGAATCCAGTCCAGAGGGCAGGGTAACACATTTTTGTTTTCTTTTGTTTTACTTTCCAAAGGGAGTTTTGCGGGAGCCTGGCAGAATTTGTTCAATTTATTTAAATGTTGGAATAGATGTGGGCTAATTTCCATAGGCCCACATTAACATTTCTTGATTTTGCCCTTATCTAAAGGGCTTGGTAGTAATAGCTTGGAAATCTTAGTCCCCATCTGTACCGAGCAATTCATAGAGGTGCAACCTGTCCCGTGTGCCAGAGGAGGAGAGATGAGGTGGAACTGATGCCCTCATTCCCATGGACTGACTGGCATTGTTGGGGCAGCCTCATCAGCCATCCTTTTTCAGTGTTTTCCTACCCCCTACCTTTCTGTTCTTACTTTCCTTAAGGAAGCCATTGTTGAGTTTCTTACTAAATTCCAGTCATGGTGTTAGTACTGAGGCTACAATGATGAAGAAGATGCTGGCCCTGCTGTTGAGGGCCCAAGAGTCCATCAGAAGAATGCAGCATCTAGTACTTTCACCCACTCCCATCTCATTTCTGGGTGTAGGTATCCCTATCCAAAGGGGAAGGGATTGACTAAGAAGGTTTCTAAGATTAATAAACAGAAGGTACCCATGTGTCTATAAGTTAAGTAAGACTAAATAAAACTTAAGGAACCCGGTTTAGATACAGGATGGAGTGGTGCCAGGCTCCTGGCTCCACCACTCTCAATTCTTGCACTCTCAAGTTCTGGAGAGGCCGGGGTCAGTGGGGTCTGATGCTCCCCTAGCCCAAAGTGGCTTGCAGCCTTTGCATGTTGTACACACATGGACTTTTCAGATATCTTGGTCCTTCAGGACAGGGGTAGGCAGCCTAAAATGTCCATTGCTCCTTATTCTTTTATTTCACTGAAGGAGCAGTAGCTGGGCCCCAGGCCTTGCACGGTGCAGTCGGTACTATCTCTGTTACACTTGCCACAGTGACATTCAGTGGCTACTGGGTACGTATATATGGAGTCTGCATGGTGAGCACAGCCAGGCACTCTCACTGTCTCATACACCAGCTCCTTGAAGGTACATGCTTTCTGGGTATTGCGCCTGGTTGGGTCCTTGTACACCAGATCCTGAGGAGTTTAGGAAGGAGAGAGTTAGGTTACAGTATTCTGGGAGTTTCTGCTTAGCTTAATCAAAATGAGATAGGAATTTAATACTGCTTGCTCTAACATTTACCCATTAAAGCTCACTTACGGAATACCTAACTAAGGGAACATGATCTCATAAATGACCTACCTATATGCTATACCATGTTCCTGGTTGTTCTGGAAATCTTACAGAAAATATAATTCATTCCCTTTCCTCCTTCTGTCTATATCAAAATATTATTTCTCAAACCATAGAGAGACTTTGAATATATCATTTTCCTCCTTCTGTCTATATCAAAATATTAATTATTTCTCAAACCATAGAGAGACTTTGAATATATCAAAATATATTTTTTAATATAGAAAAATGATGAGCAAGGGAGACATGACAGACATTTTAAGTTGACTTTTTGTTGTTGTTGTTGTTAATCCTCACCTGAGGACATTTTTGCATTGACTTTTAGAGGTAGTGGAAGGAAGGTGGAGAGACAGACAGAGAGAAATATTGATGTGAGAGAGACACATCGATTGGTGGCCTCCTGCACCTGCCCTGGCGCTTGCAACTGAAGTACATGGTCTTGACCGGAATTGAACCCAGGACCCTTCAGTCAATAGGCCAATACTCTGTCCACTGAGCCAAACCAGCTAGGGCTTAAGTTGACTTTTTGTACTTAGTTGAAAGCTGTGTTGATGACAACTTAAACCATAAAACACTGAGGTTTAATTTCTCAATAAACATTTCCAAATACATTGTCCCTGTGTGTTTTTAGAAGGTCAAAGAGACATAATATGGAATGTTAATGCTTAGTTTAACATGACTATAAAGGCTCAGATAAGATTTTAAATATTCTAAGTCCTGTAGACATTTTCTTGCCTTAAGTGCTTTATATTTTTCAGTGCTCTCAGTTTCAAAGGGTACATGGTTTGCATATAAGACATTTTAATCCAGGAAGAACAGGGGTGTCCTAACACTTTTGAATAAAAAAAATTATTTGCACTGAGGGAAGAAATTATCACAGCTGTTTAGTTTATTTCAATATCATGCTACCAAATGTATATCCTAAGAAGGTACAATAAACTGTACATTAAGTGGAGGTTGATCATACTTATTTGCTACCAATAAAGTATATTTCATTAAAAAGTTGCTATTTTGCCCTAACTGGTTTGGCTCAGTGGATAGAGTGTCAGCCTGCAGATAGAAGGGTCCCAGGTTTGATTCTGGTCAAGGGAATGTACCTCGGTTGCAGGCTCCTCCCTGGCCCAGGCCCTGGTTGGGGCTGGTGCAGGAGGCAATCAGTCTATGTGTTTCTCTCACATTGATATTTCTCTCTGTCTTTCCCTCTCTCTCCCACTCTCTCTAAAAATCAATGGAAAAAATATCCACGGGTGAGGATTAAAAAAGTGAAAAACAAACAAACAAACAAGCAAACAAACAAACAAACCTAACACACACACACACACACACACACACACACACACACACACACACACATTATGGAATTCTGCATAAAATAACCAGGTGTAATAGGAGGCAAAAATAAAGAAAAAGTAGGAGCTGCCTTCTTACTTGGATTGATGCAAAGAAACTGTGTGACTACAAACTAGTAGTTTTATGCCTCTGTGCCTTGGTTTTCTCAACAGTATAAAGAAGTGAGTGGGTTTGCAGATTCATTTGGTTGTAACAGTCTGCAAGGATTGAATGTGTTCTCAGGATGGTTGCTGGCATTTGTATTCAGGAGGGACAATACGGCAGTGTTTATAATGTGGCTGTTTGTGTTTTTATGTGGCTGAGAAACATATTTTGGTACTATCTCCATTGCAAAGATATAGCTTCAGTTACGTAGAAATAGAAATACATGACATACATGAAATACATCTTCCTAGAAATTAGCTTTTGGCAAATATTGTAAATCTTCTATTACTAAATATATGTATGCTTGCATGTTTACCTCTCTATATGTAAAATCTATCATAGAATTCCTTTTTATTTTATTTTTGACTTGCAGTTTCTTTGTTCTTGATTTTTTTGTTTTGTTTTATTGCTTAAAGTATTACAAAGAGTATTACATATGTCTCCTTTTTCCCCCCTTGACATTCCTTTTTATTTTAATGCAGAGTTGGCATACTGCCTGATTGATCATATCAGATCTGAGGCCTCCCTAAATTTACCCTAATCAAATTCAAACCCAAATATCTAACTGATATCATGGTAATTAACCTTAATCATAATACACAGACAGTATTTGGCTAAGGGACTCATGGCTATTACTTTGAAAACTTAAAATATGAATAAAATGGGAATTAATAAAAATTGTCTTCAATAGACCCTCAGCACCCTCACTTCCAGCAAAGCAGAGTTCCTACCCGGGTGTAGCAGTAGCCTGCACACCAAGTGGTGTTGATACTGAGGCAGAAGCGACATTCCTCTTTCTCCACTGTGATGGTGATGTTGGTCAGCTCACAGCTATTGCAGCACATTGCTTTCCAGCAACAGAGAAGAAAGTACAACTGGACTGACTTCATCCTGGACTATGAAGCAAACAATTAAAGCCATGAGAAAACAAAACCCAAAGAGTTATAACCATTACGGAAGTGGACCAAACCAAAATGAATTGGTTTACTCATCTGCCCCAGTCACACTTGCTGCAGCAATTATTTTTCTTCCTAGTTTATTGAACAAATAGTTGTTCTTACCCTCCTCCTTCTTCATTTTTTTTTGTCAAAGTAGAAACATAGGTCAAAACTCCAATATAATGATGATGTAAGTAAAGCAGTTTTTAAAGATTAGAGTATTACTCCTAATTGTCTTAAAATGATTACTCTGAAGAAAATAATTTTGATCATCATATTTGTCCCTGTGTTATCATTTTAAAGATTATTTTTTGTTTAAAAAGAAGAAGGAAATTCTGTCCTACAAAATTAGTTCATCATTGTTAGCATCTCATAAATATTTTCATTTGCTTTTACTCACCTTTGTTTGTTTCAGAGGTCTATAAAGTCAATTGCGTGCTAACAGGGAGTATATGCTGTATTAACGATATTTAAGAAGCTAGGTTGACAAACCCAAATTTCCTACATGACAGTTCAAAAGCTCTAGATTTTTTTTTCCAGATCCTGAAAAATCTGTAATTTAGAAAGTAACTGTCACTGCTTGATAACTATAGGTGCTGAGACTCACCTGTGGTCCACTGCCTTGTCTGGGGAAAGCTGTAGACTGAGTTGAGTCTCAGTTCACCTTTTATACAATATTGTGTGCAACTAACACCTTGTGGATTTATCAGGAATTAATAAGACCAGTGTTATCCTGAAGCTTGCTGTAAGTGAATCGATGTTTAGATAGACAGGGAGATCAAGCCTTACTAAAGTAGTCTAAACGAAATAGATCAAGAAAAATAATGTTACCAGAGATGATGATTTTATACAAATTAAATTTGATATAGTAGCACACCCACTCCTTTACCTTGTCAAATTAAATGTGACTCTAGGTTTTTTCTTTGTATCTTTAACTTGGAGGATTCAGAATCCTTTCCAAATATTGCTTTGGCCCTGTCGAGGAGGTGCATCAAAATTATATGGTTATTTAATAAATTGCTCTGTGATCATATTGAAAACTGTTAGGAAAGAAACAAATAGAAAGTGTTTCATGATCTGACTCCTAGCTAAAGTATAAACCATATTTATTTTTGCCTCCTACATCTAGATTCCCTTACCTCAAATGTTATTTTTGATGCTTTATTTGTAATTCTGTAAATATTCTGCTGATTTATCTCTCCAGATCTTTGCACTTGCAATGCTTATCTTACCTGAAAAGTCCTTCCTTCCTTTCTGTGTTCTCTAACATCACTCCCAGCCTTTGCAAATTTCTCAACCTTGAACATTCACCTCCCAGAGTTTTGAATGGGAAACAGAAGAGAACTTTAATTACCACCTTCTACCTCTGTTTTGTCCAGTAGACTGTGAGCTCCGTGGAGACTGGGTTTGATTTGTTTAAAATATTTATTAACTAATCACTATGTCTGGAGCAAAAGAACAATGGTGGGAACATTAGGATATGATGTCAGAGATACAACAGGAGTAAAATCATGTAGGACCATTTAGGCCAATGAAAAGACTTTGGTGTAGATTGTCTGTAAGAGGGGGCCAATTGTAGGATTTTGAGTAGAGGAGTGACATGATCTGATTTAGGTCTAAAAGTACCCTTCTGGCTGCTGTGTAAGGGAACAAAAGCAGAAACAGGAGACCTATTAGATGCTATTGAAGCAACCAGGTGAGAAATGATATTTGTTCAGACTAGTGTGGTAGCAATAGAGGTAATCAGACATAATCTGATTCTGGATATATTTTGAAAGTAGAGCCAACAGAATTTTCTGATGGAAGAATTTGAATGAAAGAAGAGACAATGATGACTCTAAAGATTTTGGCCTGAACATCTTGAAAGATAAACTTGCTGTCGGTTGAAATGGGATGTCTATAGATGTAGTAAGTTTTTGGAAAAAGATAAGGAGTTCAGTATGGACATGTTGAGCTTGAGGTGTCTTTAAGACATAAGTAGAATGCTGAATCTGAATTTTGGGAGAAATAGTCCATTGGCTGAAGATATAAATTTGGGAGTCATTGACATGTGCCTAGAAGAGTGGGTATAAGTAGAAAAGATAAAAGGACCAAGAGTTGAGCTTGGTATATTCCAACATCAAGAGGTTAAGGATAAGATCAAGTGTTTTTCTTCCTTTTTCCAAAGGAAACTGAGAAGGGCCATTAAGAAAAGAATGAAATGAAGAGAAGCCAAGTAAAAGAGAGTATATCAAGGAAGAATGAGTGACAACTGTGCCAAATGCTGCTGACAGGTTAAATAAGATGAGGACATTGAATTGTGCAATGTACATGGCAATGTAAAGGGCACTAGTGTCCTTGGCTAGAGAAGTTCCTTTAGAGGAAAGGTGTCAAAACTTTGATTAGTGTGTGTTTTAGTGATTGGAAAGAGATAAATATTTAAAAAGTTGACATAGGCAACTTTTCCCAGGAGTTTTGCTACAAAGATGAGCAAAGAAGTGGATGATTTGATAAAGTGGAAGTGGGGTAAATACCATTTTCTTTTTATGTTTAAGATGGGAGAAATAATGGTATGTTTGTGTGGTGAGGCAAATGATCGAGTAGAGAATGAAAAATGATGATGTTGGAGGAAGAGAGGAGAATTTCTGGAGTGTTCTTGAGTAAGTAAGAAGAGATGGGTTTTAGAGCACAATTGGAGGGACTGGCTTTAGACAAGAAAATGGAGAGTGCATCCCAATATCAGGTGGGAAGCAAATGTGGGTGCAGATCCTGGTGGTTAGGGAGATGTAGTGAGTATAGCTGATGGTGATTGGGTAGGTGTGGTGAATGCAGATGCTGTGGGTAGGTAGGTGTGGTGAGTGCAGAGGGTGGTAAGTGGGTTAAAGGCTCTGTGCAAATTATCCTGGAATTATTTTTATTTTCTCAGTAATGTAGAATGTAAGGTTATTCTCTGAGAATAAGGATGGTGAATTAATTGTCCAGAGTTTGTGGAGAGCGGAAAAGATTAGAATACTTGTTTGAGACTGGGAGAGGGATTGAGTTAGCAGCGAGTTAGGAGTAGTGTAATAAATTATCAGCATTAAGGATCCATTTTAGGTTTATGGTAAAAAATTTAACACAAGACCATTCAACATGGATGTACATTTTTCTTTTGTCCAAATTAACAACAGGGGTTCAGGCAAATGGGTGACAAAAGTTGAATTTATGCAGGATTATGATTTTTTTCAAAGATGTGACAAAAACAAAATTTAGCAAAGTATCTGACATGGAAAGTACTAATACAACATTTATATAAGTGATATCTGGAATTAAGAAATAGTTTGAGAGAGATCCAAGATGGCAGTGCAGTAGGTGGAAGGTACACTCACCTCCTCCAGGCCCCAATTAGAATTACAACTTAATTAGAGAACAATCATCCTGAATAACTAATTGAAGATTAGCTGAAGAGAAGTTTTATAAGCAAGGATTTACAGAAGAAGCCACATCAAGACTGATAGGAAGGGCAGAGATGTGAAAAGGGCTGGCCTACCTTCCAAGGATTATGGCTGAGGTTCCAGAGGTTTATCTCAGCTGTGAGGGTTTCCCCCTGAGAAGCATGGGGTCTTCCAGAGCACCAGAGCTGGAAGAGGTGCCCACATAATATCTGGCTATGAAAAGCAGCAAGGTTTCTGTTCACCAGGGAGAGATGTATATATGGAAAATTGTCTAGGATGGACCACATGTTAGGCTACAAAACAAGTCTCAGTAAATTTAAGAGGATTGAAATAATATCAAACATATTCTCCAACCACAGTGGTATGCAACTAGAAATCAATTACAAGGAAAAAACTGAGAAACACAAATATATGGAGACTAAATAACATTACTAAAAAATGAATGAATTAACAAGGAGATCAAGGAAGAAATCAAAAGATACCTGAGATAAATAAAAATGAAAACACACCAACCCCAAATCTATGGAACACAGTAAAAGTTTGAATAGGAAAATTCATAGAAAAAAAAATCTCAAGAAACAAGAAAAATCTCAAATAAACAATCTAATCTTAAACCTAAAGACCTGAAAAAAGAACAACAAACAAAGCCCAAAGTGAGTAGAAGGAAGAATTTAAGAGGATTGAAATCATATCAAACATATTCTCCAACCACAGTGGTATGCAACTAGAAATCAATTACAAGGAAAAAACTGAGAAACACAAATATATGGAGACTAAATAACATTACTAAAAAATGAATGAATTAACAAGGAGATCAAGGAAGAAATCAAAAGATACCTGAGATAAATAAAAATGAAAACACACCAACCCCAAATCTATGGAACACAGTAAAAGTTTGAATAGGAAAATTCATAGAAAAAAAAATCTCAAGAAACAAGAAAAATCTCAAATAAACAATCTAACCTTAAACCTAAAGACCTGAAAAAAGAACAACAAACAAAGCCCAAAGTGAGTAGAGGGAAGAAAATAAAGATCAGAACAGAAATAAATGAAATAGAGTCTAAAAAATAACAATACAAATGATCAATGAAACTGAGAGTTGGTTCTATGGAAAGATAAACAAGATTGATAAACCTTTAACCAGACTTATCAAGAAAAAAAGGAGAGGACCCCAATAAATAAAATAAATGAAGTGGAGAAGTGACAACTGACACTGCAGAAATACAAATGATTATAAGGAAATACTACAAACTACCATATGACAACAAATTACACAGTCTGGAAGAAATGGATAAATCCCCAGTAACAGTCCAGCTGGTGTGGCTCAGTGGTTGAGCATCAACCTATGAACCAGGAAGTCATGGTTTGATTCCAGGTCAGTGCACATGCCTGGATTGCAGGCTCCATCCTCAAGAGGGGGCATGCAGGAAGCAGCGAATTGATGATTGTCATAATTGATGTTTCTATCTCGCTCCCTCTCCCTTCCTCTCTGAAATCAATAAGTGAAAAAAAGAAAACAGAGCCCTAGCTGGTTTGGCTAAGTGGATAGAGCATTGGCCTGCAGACTGAAGGGTCCTGGGTTCGATTCCAGTCAAGGGCACATACCTCCGTTGCAGGCTCCTCTCCAGCCTTGGCCCTGGTCAGGGCACATGCAGGAGGCAACCAATTGATGTGTTTCTCTCAAATCTACTCTCTCTAGAAAAATATCCTCAGGTGAGGATTAAAAAAAAAAGCAGAAATAGACTCATAGATACAGAGAACAAACTGGGGTTACCAGATGCAATGTGGTTTGAGGGATGGGTGAAAAGGTGAAGGGATTAAGAAGTACACATGGGCAGTTGCAAAATAGTC
Organism: Myotis brandtii; assembly: GCF_000412655.1. Classification (NCBI taxonomy): domain Eukaryota; kingdom Metazoa; phylum Chordata; class Mammalia; order Chiroptera; family Vespertilionidae; genus Myotis; species Myotis brandtii. Next base: position 1,513,101 of record NW_005365325.1, read on the forward strand.
ATTTCTCTATATAAAAGCCTAAGAGACTGTTACGACTGGTCGACTGAATGACTGGTGGACTAGTCACTATGATGCCCACTGACCACCAGGGAGCAGATGCTCAACACAGGAGCTGCCCCCTGATGGTCAGTGTGCTCCTACAGCCAACCTCCCACGGCCAACCGGCCCTGACCGGCTCCTATTGGGACTGGGGGAGATGGCCCCAATTGCCCAGATTGCCAGCCAGGCTGAAGGACCCCACCTGTGCACAAATTCGTGCACCAGGCCTCTAGTGGAGATATAAAGTACAGCATAAGAAATACAGCCAATAATTTTTTTAAAAGCACAACAAACTTCTCATGAATTCTGGTTAAGTAATGGTCTTAACTGTGTGAGGATCCTGAGACTTTCTCCCTGTGCATATACTCAATGACCTATATCCTTTTTTCATTTATAAATAATTTGTCTGCAAATCATTTCTTTATGTTCAGATTTAAAAACAGGAAATTGTATATGTGCTCATATCTTAACAAGTTACTTGCCTTTTATGGTCTGGTATCCTTTTCTTTTTCCTGTGTTTATATATGTTTTGTAAAGTTAATGTAAAAAAAGTTCATCAGCTTCCTTTGGCAGGTTCTGGGGAAGGGGTGTCCAGCAACAAAGGTAGCAAGAAGCCCCTGAAACAGCCCAAAAGGCAGGCCAAGGAGATGGACGAGATAAAGCATTCAAGCAGAAGCAAACAGAGGTGCAGAAGAAACTTGAGGAGCTAAAAGCGAAGGCTTGGGGAAGGTCCTCCAGGTCACAGGTGGAATTCCAGAAATCTGGCAAAAAGTGAGCTGTACCTTGTGCTTGGGCGTTGGTGATTCTTAATTTCCTTCATGTTTTAACATCTGTATTTCCTGTTATAACATCTCTTGCCACCTAGAGCTAGAATGAAGTGTTGTTTTGGAGACTGTTGTACATTTAAGAATAAACTTTTGTGAAAAATAACAATAATAATCATGCAGTGGCTCATCTTTTTAGTTCTTCTCACTCTGCCATTTCAACCTTAGCTGTGAGGCCAAAGGAAACCCAGTCCAGAATCCTGCCAAAGTGTGTTCTTCAGTTTTTATTCCGCCCTGAATTCTATACCACCTGGAATTAAACAAACTCATTTGAAAAAAAAACAGTATCTTTAATTTTTTTCTAATTTAAATTTATCCATTATTATCATTTAAATTCATTTTCTTTATTTAAATTACAAAGTAATATATAACATGTAGGGTATAATATTTCCATATAAAGTGCTAATTTTTTATTGTTTTTACCCTACCAACTTACCCAACAATAATACAGGGTTGCACTTTCTAATATGGTAGTGACCAGCTACTTGTGGCTATTAAGCAATTGAAATGCAGCTAATCCAAAGTAAGATTTCCTGGAAATATAAAATACCCTCTGAATTTCAAAGACAAAATAAGAAAGCATGTATCTCAATGATTTGTGTATTGATTACATTGAAATGACATTATGGATATATTAGGCTACAAATATGTTAAGTCAGTCTCACCTATTCCTTTCCTTTTAATTTTTAAGTACTTTAAAATGTGGTTACTAGAAAATTTTAAATCACATGAGTGCCTCACATTATATTTCTATTGCTCTGCACTGAACTTTCTGGGTAAATTTGCAGAGGTCACAAGATCTGCTTTCTGGCCTAATATCTGACCCTTGTGCATTATACATCCCATGGTAAGTCAACTGATATAACTGTGAAAAAAAAGTGAAAAGCCCACTGGTTGCCAATATTTATGAATATGAAAATATAATAATGTACTCTATAGTTTTTAGTGAAGGAGTCAGGAGGGTTAGTTTTCATATTAGCAGGTAAACAGCTTGTTCTCATCCTCTGGAGCAGCCAGATGGAACTTCATTTTATCAGATGATATAGTAACACACTGTGAACAATGAAATGAAATGTAATACTCATCTCTGCTGCATTTTCTTTTCCTTACAGCAAGATGGAGCAAAGTGGCATGGTATTCTCTTGATAGTTCCTTTTAAAGCAGTAATGGCATTCAGAATATTCCATGATGATGTTCCAGTAAGAAGCCAGTACATTTGGTATCAGTCAACTGATAATGCATGAAGCTAAAAATATTTCCTAGGCTTTGCAGCAGTTGTATCTTGCATAGAGTAAGCATTCAGTAAATACTTGTGGATGTGATTTTTGTTTTGATGCTGGTTGGCAAGTTTCTAGAAACTAAAGCAAAAAGCACTTAGAATGGGATGTACATGCAAGTAACTAACAATATATTGATGCTTGATGTAGGCTATGCTGAAAAGGTAATCTACTGATGGGCCTGGAGTTATCCCCAGCACAAAATGCACATTCCAACTATTTTTACATCATTTTGTTTTAGGAAAGAGCATCTTATATGCAGGGTTGGGCAAAAGCAGGTTTACAGTTGTTCATATGGAAAATAATACAAGAATTAATAAATAATACTACAAGAATAAATTCTGTATTTTGCATACGCACAACTGTAAACCTACTTTTGCCCCACCCTGTGTATGTACATACATAAACTCACACACATTTACATATAGACATACATAGAAAACACTGATATAACATTATGGATATATTAGACTACAAATGACATTATGGATATATTAGGCTACAAATATGTTAAGTCAATCTCACCTATGGTGCTTTCATAGTTTCCTTAAGCTCATGCATGTCTTTGAGGGAAGTATAATTGTTCTCATTTTACAGAATACAAACCTTTATTGAACATTTACTCTGTACCAGTCACTGTGCTAAATCCTTACATGTATGACACCACTGAGTGTTTTCAACAGCCTTGTGAAGTACATATTTCTATCATTTATATATTACAAATAAACAAATGAGGGTCAGAGCAGTGCATTAAGATGCTGAATGTCACAGTGAATGGCAGAGCAGGACAAAACCATAGCCTCTATACAAGTTACCTTTAGTAAGATGCCCTTTGCCTGGAGTTGTTCCCTCCCTTGAAGCAGTTTAGATTACCAGGGCTTTGCACACATTCCATATTTCTACTGCTTTTCAACAAACAGCAACAGAAGCAACAATAATGGCAGCAAAACTAAACGTTCCAGAAAATTGCAAAATACCAGCTGATTTTATAGCTGTTCTATTTGTCCTGAATGACCAGGATAGCTTCTTTTGCAAAAAAATTGCTAGAACCTAGAATTTTGCCCGGAAAAAAATAACTTCTGTTATGAAGATCTCCTCCCGTATATAATAATAGCAAATACAGGGAGATGGTTGAGAGGCCAGGTTGATGGTGAGAATCTTCATAAACGGCCATTTCTAGAGAAATTTCCTTTTTGTTCTCTGACCCTATTTGAACCACCTAATATTAGACCACAATTGCTAGAACCTAGAATTTTGCCTGGAAAAAAATAACTTCTGTTATGAAGATCTATTCCCATATATAATAATAGCAAATACAGGGAGATGGGTGAGAGGCCAGGTTGATGGTGAGAGTCTTCATAAACGGCCATTTCTAGAGAATTTCCTTTTCGTTCTCTGACCCTATTTGAACCACCTAATATTAGACCACATACCTTTGTTTCTGGTCCTTTGCTTTCTTGATATCTACCTGCCACATTTTATTAAAAAACCTAAAAGGAGAATGGAGATAATTTGAATGACAGTCATATATATTCAAAGGAGACAAACGATAATCTATTGATTTAATTATGCTTTGTGTTGAGAGTTATTTAATTCACATTTCAAAAATTACTTTCACCCTTGTTATCTGAGTTTATTTTCAATCAATTTTTAGAACAATTTTTTTAAGTGGCAAGACAGACATCATAAAGCAAAGAGTGAAACCACAGTTACCTATATTTGCTTTGAGTGACAGAATTTTGACTCATACCTCACTTTTTTACAAAAATTGAATTTAAAAGCATTCTACTTTAGGTAACTCCAGTCTTTATTTTTATCACAGAAAAAGGTAGTGATTTTAGGAGCACAGTGGGACAGAGACATTCTCCCTCTGTTCTGCCATAGGAATAGAATTTTTAGCTGGCCATACGGCTGTCCAGAACAAAGAGTAAAATGTCCCCACCTCCCTTGCAACCAGAAGAAATGGCCTTTTGAACAAAAAAGATGTAATTAAAATGTGTGACAGCTTTTAGGAACTTCAGGATACAGGCAGCAAGCAACTTTTAACCACCTCTTTTTTATCCTTCCTCCATTCTGCTCCTTGTCATGTGGGTGTTTGGGGCTAAGAGGATGAAGGCTATCCTCTTGGGGGTCCAGTGACCTGAAACGCACATGAGTTGCTGAGGACTTTCTGGATCAGAGCTGCCAGTCCAGCCCTGTACTGTATGACTTTAGAATTTTACTTGAAAGAGAAAACAATCTCTATTTTGTTTAGGCCATTGTGATATTGGGTCTCCATTACTTGAAGCTGAATGAATTTAACTGATCCATGTGGTCAAAGCAGTTATCTCAGGGCCAAGCTCAGATTCTTAGGTCAAATACTTAGAAGAACTAGCTTATTGAGTCTGTGGAGGGCAAAGGATGGCTGTGGTAGCTTAAGGTGAACCTGAGATTAAAGCTTGGCCCTAAGATCTTGGAAAGATCAAAACTGGAGAAATTGCCATTTCATAATGTATGTTTTTATCTTCTAAAGTATGGAGATTTTAATCATCTCTTGTGCAGAAACTTTTAGTTAGATAAATATACAATTGACATGAGGAATTTTCTGTCTTCATTGTTTTTCCTTCTTGGTGCTGGTGGAAAAGGTTTCTTTTGGCATAATGTATCAATGTGATGTTATTAATGACAAAAAGGAATGCTTGGCTGATAGATGCTCACTATGAAGAATTTGAAAAATTTATTTTATTCTACAACTGTGGGAGAGCCAGAAATAAAGGTGTGTATGGCCTGGATTTTAGAGAGAACATGAAAACCATCAGTCAGGGCAGAAGCGTGGAAACAGAGAGAAGCTAGAGGGATATCAGGGAGAGAGGATTCCCAGATGCTCATCTGAGGCTGACTCAGTATGGATCAAAAGGGATCAGAGTGAGGGAAGAGATATTAGTATTTAGATGCCTCTCTATGAATATTCCTGAGGGACTAATAAGATGTTTATTTCAAACTAGAGGCCCAGTGCATGAATTTGTGCATGGTGGGGTCTGGCTGGCTTGCCCCGATGGGTGCCCATTGGGCCAGGCCTGCTGGGGTAAGGGGCCACGGGTGGTTGGCGGCCGGCCCCGCCCCTGATCAGGGTGTTGGGGGCCGATCGGGGCGGGGCCAGCCAGGGGGAGGGGGCCGATCGGAAGTTGGGGCCCGGATCAGGCTGGTTGGCTGCTGCAGTGCTCATCATAGCCACTGGTCATTCCGGTCGTTCTGGTCATTCTGCCGTTCCGGTAGCTGGGCTTTTTTATATATAGATAGTATATTTATTTGTCTTTATGTCTGTCCAAAGCTGTGAGCCATAGAAGAAGGGGCTACATAAAGCCAAGCATTTCTTTAAAGGGACATGTTTATGGAGTTGTGACTGGGGAGCTGATTGGAAGGAATATGCCATGTTGGTAAAATGAGCATTTTAAGTGACTGGTTTTGGACTATTCTGGGGAGGAAGAATTGTTGCATATTTTTGTTGCATAGTTGACAACTTTGGAGAAAGATGTGTGGGTTCTTGTTCGGGGACCTGCTCCAGGAAAATAAAATAAATGTTTTTTGGGGGGGCTCTGGTGACAAAATGTGGCATAGAGTTAGAGGGAGAGGAACATTTTTCTACCTCAGCAGGAAAGCCAGCATCCCCATCCTTCCCATCTTAGCAGTTTCTTCAGTGACGTCCATGGCAAGGACTTTGCCATGCATACGTCTGGCACCATCTGCAGTGGGGACTGCTCTCAAGTCCTAGACAGGGTAATAATCAGCCTGAGAAGAAATGTGTCAGAATGGAACAGGCTAAAGAGTGAAACTGGATGACTGGTGTGTGGGCATACATGGCATCTCTCCACGTACCTCCTAAATATTGGGGACACTTTGGGGGGTGGTAGGATTCTTCCTGAGATGGTGGGAACAGGAAGGGACTAAGGGTCATCAAAATATGGACATATGGTGAGTCGTAAGGTAGCAAAAGAGACTGTGACATATAGAGACTAGTATAAGTGCCAATTAATCAACTGATTGATTAGCCCCAGGCTTCATTTAGGAATCAGAATTCTGGGGGGGAGCTAAAAGGGTTATTATTTTTAAAAACAAAAAGAGACCACTACAGTCAATCTTCTTATTTAGATTGTGGGAATTTTATAGCAAAAACAAAACAAACAAAAAAACCCCTCCCTTTTTGCATTTACAGTGTTTTCATTCAGTACTAGTCCTTTTTCCATTCTCAGACCAGCAGTTTTCCTCTAATCTACATATATAAAAAGCCAGTGTCTGTGATGACCAAATGACCAGTCACCATGAGGTGCATTGAGCATCCCTCGGTCCCTCCCCTGCGGCCCATGAGCAGGGCGGGGTGGGACTGGGGACTGGCAAGCTGGCTGAATGGCCAACCTCTTGGTCCCTGTCCCCAGCCCGCAGGCTCCGATGGATCAGCAATGGTGAACTGCGGAATCAGGGTGGGTGGCAGGAGGACCAGGCTGGCTGTCAGGCATTGGGATCCCCATCTCATTCCTGGCTGCTTGAGGGCTTGGGCCAGAGGGAAAGCAGATGCCGGCTACTTCTCCTCCATGTGCATGCGGCTGCTTGGGGGCTCAGGCTGGCAGGAAAGCAGGCGCCAGTGCCCACTCGGGGCTGCTCACGCAGGAGCCACTGCTCCTGCTGCTGGGGCTTGTGGCACTGACAGAAGCTGCAGGTGTGCCCGTGACCTATTGGCCCCGGTGGTGGAGGCGGCATTCAACCTGGGGACTGGTGAATGGGCGGAAGATGGCCCTGATCGCAGGCTATGCCTAGGGACCCTACCCACACACAATTTTGTGCGCTGGGTCCCTAGTTTAATATAATGTTACCAACTGTGAGTAATTTATAGTACTTTTAGTTTTAGAAGCACATTCCAATACATGTCACTTTATTTCAATATCATAGAAATCTATTAAGATAAATATCATATGTTTTATATCTCTACTTCCCAAAAAAGAAAATTTATTTACAGAGAGGTAGGGGATTGTCCCAGATCTCAAAACTAGAGATTGCTAAAAGTTGGATTAAATTCATTTCTTTTAACTAAAAATTCTGATGCTGTCACTATTTCAGGCTAGGAAAAAACCTTTCCAGCTTTTGAGACTTGATTTAAAATATAATATTAACATAATGTAAAATGAACATAAAATGAATATAAGTCAATAAGAATAAATTGCTTTTCTACACATTACATGCTTGTATCAAATTCTGGGTATATTGAAATTATACACAGGCCAAACTATATATTTATGTGGAAAGTACTAGTACATGGAAACAAGGGGGTCATAAAGGTTTATAAAAGGGAAGGCTATGTGACAACAGAAGCTACTTCTGCTGAAAATGTGGTGTAAGACAAAGTCTCAGAAATGAATAATATCAATTAGGCAATTTAGGAGGTGTGAAAAATATTATATACAATTCTTTATCTGCATCTCTGATTTTTTTCTTAGCTCAGATTCCTAAAGGTAGAAGAGATTATATATACATGTTTGGTGATGGAGGCTTCGTGTATATTGGCTCAGACTGACTTGAGCTTTTAAATCCTATTGGTATAAGCACGGGGCCTGAAGGAGCATTTCTGTTCCTTTTTGTGTTATGGTTTTAGGGAGCAAGGCCTTGGTTCTTCCTCTACAGAACACAGGTCTGAAGGAGGATGGATCAAGGGGAAACTAGCCCTAAGTTGGTAGTATACAGTGGGGAAATGGCTGATGTCATCTCTGAGGTGCTGCCAATTAAGTCTGGATACAATCAGTGGAATTCTTTGGAGCATGCACACATCTTGTCATGAAAGCTACTGGGCTTCATCTCTTTGAATCTAACAGCATCCATGCCTGAGGCTGCTGACATTTGAGACATGAGCCATTTATTTAGTGCAGAGTACTCATTTGTATCAATGCAAATCAGTTATAATCCAGCTTCAGTGGTCGGCAAACTCATTAGTCAACAGAGCCAAATATCAACAGTACAATGATTGAAATTTGAGAGCCAAATTTTTTAAACTTAAACTATATAGGTAGGTACATTGTTATTAACTTAATTAGGGTACTCCTAAGACTTAGAAAGAGCCACACTCAAGGGGCCAAAGAGCCCTAGCCGGCTTGGCTCAGTGGATAGAACGTCAGCCTGCGGACTGAAGGGTCCCAGGTTTGATTCCGGCCAAGGGCACATGCCTGGGTTGCGGGCTCA
>NW_005365325.1:1521475-1562936 GCF_000412655.1 Myotis brandtii
CAATGATTCTCTCTCATCATTGATGTTTCTATCTCTCTCTCCTTCTCCCTTCCTCTCTGAAATCAATAAAGAAATATATATATTTTTTAAAAAGGGGCCAAAGAGCCGCAGTTTGCCGACCACGGAACTAGCTTATTACTCTGTGCTAGGTTAAGATGGGTAATACCAGGTCACAGCCTTTAGGGATCTTACAGTCTATCAAGTTAGGATATACATGGATAATAGGCAATAATACAATATGCTTTGGGCTACAGTATGTTCCAATAAAATCACAGAAAAGCTCGAAGCTAGTCCCAGCAAGGATCAGAGCATCCTTATCAGGTGTTCACGGGGATTTTCTGATAGGGGATTTTTCTGATATGAGAATATATGTTAGAGGAGAGTGGAAAGTGCAAATGAAGTGTGGTAATCAGAGCACCATTGAGCAAGAAGACTGTCACAAATGGAAGCTCTTAAAAGCCCAATTATCTGATATCCATATTTGCCCAAGGCCAACCCTGTGTTTCTTTAGGAGAGTCTTATGATCTGTAACTATACTTTTCATTTCTCCTGGCATTTACCTATGCAAAAAAGCCTGTCAAATAAATGAGAGAAGACAGACCACCTGCTCAGCCTGCAGAGCTCAGGTGCCCTTGAAGCGGCTGCTGAGGATGAGTCATGGAGTATTCCCTGGTGTTTTGTTGCCTGGAAATAGGAAAGGCCCTGGCTGTGGCATTTTGAAGTAATCCCAGGAGCAGTCTAGTTGGAACTCTCCCAAGGTTCACCTCTTGATTACTTACATTCTTGACCTTTAAAGTGAGTTTCAGTCTTAATTTCCAAGGCTACTTGAGGGGTGAGAAACTCAAATCTGGGGCTCTGATGGGTGTCTCTGTTAGGAACAAGGATCAGCCACAGGCATCCATCCTAAAGGGCACAAGAGAGAATGAGAAGTTGATGTTTAGGGGTAATGGGAAGTGGGAGAAGAGTGATGAATTCATCGTTTGGAATCATAGAGAAGACATGATGCCCAACACATAGTGTATGAGGGATTCCTGGATTGCAAGATGGTATAGGCCAGGCTGAGGGACCCACCCCTCATCCCCATTTCGTGCACCGGGCCTCTAGTTAATAATAGTAAGTTCTCAAAGAATTTTCTTGTGGTTGTTGCCAAAGTGGAAGAAGGCATAGTAGTGGTAGAGCATAGTCAATGAATATACTGAGGTAAATCAGTATTCTCTAGTCCCAGGATTATATAGGAAAAAATCTGAAAAGGAACAGATAGTATATGGGAAGTGGGAGAAGAGTGATGAATTCATCGTTTGGAATCATAGAGAAGACATGATGCCCAACACATAGTGTATGAGGGATGTTGGTCTTAAACTTAATAAATCTGCTTTATGAACTTCAAGCTTTGTCTTGTTATTTCTTGGACAGTCCGCAAGCATTTATGGCACTGAGAACCCAGCTTCATTCTCGGACTGTTCATGACCACCAGTTGTGCTTCATGAAGAAATATTTTAAAAAATTTAAACACATTTGAAATCTGAAATTCAGAATTAATTCCCTTGTGCACTTGGAGTTTGGAGGTTTTAGACTTTAAAGTTGCAACTGAGACTTTTAGTTTCTTCCTAGGAGATTTACTGCACTGCAGGTGGCTGCCACCAGGTGAGAGATTGCCGTCAGCTGCTCAGCCTGCCTGCTCTCTGCCAGGTGCAGCTGAATGAACATCCGCCTCAGCCCAGATCCTCACTGTGCTTACCCATAAAATGAAAAAGGATGGACAGCAAAAATGAGCCCTATTACTAAATCACAGATCCCCCCCGCTGAAAGCACAGTTGCAAAACAAGAAAATACTTAAGTGCTCAATGATCCATTACCTGTTTGAGCTGATAACTGAATCTGTTCTCTGATAGCATTTTACTTGTATCCAGCCCTCTTTTCTACAGAAACTTTCCCCACAGTTGTACTCTGTCTATATTTTGTTAGTCTCCTCCCTAGTGCATCATTAATTTAGATAAAAGCCCCTAGTAGAAGTAGCCTAGTTATATTGATTTTGAAGATGCTGTAAATCCGTGTTGGAAGACAGTGGAGTGTAAATGATTAGCAGTGTTCTAGGTCAAGCTGTCATTCTTCAAGATCTGGACTGACAGTGTGAATGAGGCTGAGAAGCTATGGGCCTTGGAGGAGGTTCTGGGAAGGACATCCAGAGCCAAAGCTGAAGGTGGGACCTTGAGCAAGGTGCCATGATTCTGCGCATCTGGAGCTTCTGAACAGTTGGCAGCCCCCCTCCCACCCTTAGAAGAGCATGGTACACACAGTACTATGTTTAGGGATCAGGGCCCTCCTGCCAGCCTTGACATGTGAGAGAAACCACTGAAGAAGGAATAAATAACTGACTTTGTCTTTGTCAGAGGTGGCGGAACCTTTTGAGACAAGCTATTCGAGTAGGGCAAATTCCTGGTAGGTGGGCCTCTCTTTCTTGCTTAAGATCCATGGCTCATATCTTAATCATGACATCTTCACTTGGGTTGTCTGTTGAATTCCAGCACTTCCTCAGAATACCTTCTGATCCAGCGTCCCAGACAATTACTGCTGTGGCCAACATGGAGATGGCTGTTCAGGCCTCCTTGCAGGAAAGGACTTGCTGCCCACCTGTCAAGAGTATGGTTGGTTAAGGCCTTCTGCTGTTAGGTCCTTCAGGGGCTGTCTCAGCTTGTGAGCTGAGGTTGTATTCTTCTCTGGGTGACTCCCTTCCAGTCCCCGAGCAGGGCTGAGGTATAAGGGCTCTGCCATTTCTTCTCAATCTGGGACACCTATAAGTGGCAATCTATGCTCTAAAGCTGCTGGATGAGCTGGCAGAGATAGCTCCCTCTGTACAACCCATTTCTCACTCTCCTTTTACAGATATTACTTCTAACTATCATGTCTGCCTCCAAATAACCCGTCCTCTCCCACCTCCCTCTCGCTTCTTGTCTTTCTAAAATCAATAAAAAGCATGGGAAAAAACCACAATATACTTCTGTAAACTTCTGTTGAATAAATAAAAAGAACAGCCTAAAATAGCTGAGAGGGCTTGGGCTCTGTGTATTGAATCCACTTGTGGATTCATTAGCTATGTGAGCACAGGTTACACACTTTTCTGAGTCTCTGCACCATTTTAGGAATAATATTCTTTTGTTATAAGGTTCTGTGAAGATTAATTGATGGGCTGTATGTATATCTGCTGCATAATAGGGACTTAATATTCATTCCTTCCATCTTTGATAACAATGTTGTCATAAAGCTTTACTTTAGTTAATAAATAAAGAAATGGTTTTCCTTTTTTAAGAGCACAAAAGAATTCGATTCTGTCTTCAGTGCTTATGTTTTGCTTTCTACTGGTTTGTCAGTTTCCATCACTGACACTGAAGCTTTTACACTAAAGCTTTTCTCCCAACAATACAAATAACAGGAAGTGCTGCAGCTAAATCCAATGGGAGTTAACCAAAAAAGGAGATTTTCCAATTTGAGATTTGACACCTATTTCAGTTGAGATCAAGGTCTGGAAGTATTTAAATGTATTTCACTTTTGAAAGGACTTCTATTGAATTTTATAAAGAAAGATCAAAGCCTTGAGGTTTAAGTTCTGATTCCATCTATTTTTCACTTTTAATATAGTGAAATTCTCTGAATCTTTTTCTCCTACAGGAAAGTTTTAATAAATCTTTGGTGAATACTTTCCACTGGATAATTTACCTTTATTAAGTGAGGAGACTGGATCTTTAAATTCATGGTTCAATTCTAGTTTTAGGGCATCTAAATGCTCTGTCTTCTAGAACATGAATGATCCTGGTTTATATAAAATTTCTATAGGGAAGACATTTAACTAGTTTATCCTTAATATCCTTAGACCATAGTTCTAAAAGTACAAATATACCTAGAATATAGTAATAATGATAATTATTACTATAATTAAGTAATTTGCAAATTACTTAATTTGTGGTAATATGCAAATTTGTGGTAATATGAAAATTTGTGGTAATATGCAATTTGTGTTAATATGCAAATTACCCCATGTGGTCATAAGGCTTTTATTATCAATAATAATGATAATTAATACTCAATTAATGCCAAGCAGCAGCAACATTAATTTTAGCATTTAACATTTATTGAGTGCTTACTATGTCCTAGTTTGCTGAACTTTATAACAACTCTGGAAAGTTGGTGCTATTATTATCCCCAAATTACAGATGAGAAAACTAAAATTCAGAAAAATAATATGACTAAAGCTATACTATGATTGGCCTTGCTGGAATATTATGATTCTGATTCACAGAATATTATGATTCTGATTATGTGAGCTGAAGGGTCATCCAGTCCATTCACTAATTATTGGTGGAATGAAATTTATTTAGTTAGGATCTTTGGCAAGTACCTCCAATTGAGGAAAGGAGATCTGTTCTTGTTGAGCATCTGACAACTTTCTGTGTCTTCTTTTTAAAAAAATGTATTTTTATTGACTTCAGAGAGCAAGGGAGAGGGAGAGAGAGATAGAAACATCAGTGATGAGAATTACTGATTGGTTGCCTCCTGCACAACTCCCAAGGGGAATTGTGCCCCAAACCCAGGCATATGCCCTGACCAGGAATTGAACCATGACCTCTTGGTTCATAGGTCGAAGCTCAACCACTGAGCCACACCGGCTGGGTAGCTGTGTCTTCTTAAATAATCTCTTTGTGTCTAAGTGTTTTTAATGCATACAATGGTGATAACATTAGATAATGTATCTCAAAAGCATTGTCACATAAGTTGATGGGTTGGAAAGATTCCAAAATGCATCATATATAAAGTCTTTTACTAATGAACTAGAGGCCCTATGCATGAAATTCGTGCAAGAGTAGGCCTTCCTTCCCCCAGCTGCCAGCACTGGCTTCCCTCTGGCACCCGGGACCCAGGCTACCCTCTGGCTGCCAGCAGGCACCCAGGACCCTGGCTTCCCTTGCAGCCCCAGCTTCGTCTGAAAGGTCGCCTGGAAGGATGTCCGGAAGGTCGTTCAGCTGTCCGGTCTAATTAGCATATTACACTTCTATTATTATAGATGTCTTTACGTCTTTACTCCACAATGAAATTCCAATTTTACTTTGATGCAGATTGAAGAAAGCAGTACCCTACTTTATTTATACATACTAGGGGCCCGATGCACGAAATTCATGCAAGAGTAGGCCTTTTATCCTCCGGCTGCTGGCACTGGCTTCCCTCTGGCACCCAGGACCCGGTCTTCCCTTGCAGCCCCTCTTCATCCGGAAGGACATCTGGTCTAATTAGCATATTATGCTTTTACTATATAGATAATTACAATAAAATATTATAGAACAATTTTATATAAAAGCCTTCAGCCTAACATATGCATCATCCTCAATATTTAGAGACTAACTACATGTTAAGAAGAATGTTAGAATGTTAAGAAGATTAAAATATTAATAATTATTACATATTAGTATATTTGGAAAATATAGCATCACATTTTTAAAAAATAGTTATCTAAAGCTTAAAAGGCTAGTGTGTACTGGGTCTAATATTTCTGCTATGTGATTAGATTGAACACAGATAGAGAGTGAGTATGGTTACATTTCTACTGGCCCTGAAATAAATATCAAAGGACAGAGCAATATTAAATTCCAGACATATTAATCCAAATGTACAAAAATACCTGAATCCTTAGTAACTGTCTCTCCTTGTAATAAGTGATCACATTAAAGTCACTAAGTCTTCAGCAAAAACTCATCCCTTCCCCCAAACAGGTGAGCCAGTAACATCAACATTTTCAAATGTCAGCTGGTGGATTCTTATTTAATTCTGCTTGGTGCAAAACAAAATTAGTGCATTCATTCAAAAAATCATTTTTTGAGTACCTGTTATTTACCAGGCACCGTGGGAGGCTTCAAGGGGTGCCTGAGATAAATAATAGACAGGACTTTTTCTATAGAGTCCACAGCACAGTGCAACATGTAGACACACACAGCAATCAACTTCATGTAAAAAATTATTAAGAGTGGCATTGTCCTTGAAGGCTGGTAGGGTAAAGATGAACAGAATAAATGAAAAGGGCATTCTTATGTGAGGAGGCTACATGCACAAAGGGGCAGAGGCCACAGAATTGGGACAAGCATATGAGAACAATTCTATGTCACTACTGCAAGGTTTAGAAGGGCACTGAAGAAATAGATCCTCTGAGAGGTATCCTGGATTTGCTCATAAGCACACAACTTTAAACTGCCAATTCAACTCTGTTTAGACAAAGTCCAGGAGCTTTCCACTACATGGTTTGCCTCGTCTCAATTTTCAGATGAGAGATAATCTAGAGGATGTATTTGAAATAAAGACGAAATAAGATATTTTATTTTTTATTTCATGTCCTGAAGAATTTCATCCCCTTAAAGAGCTTAAAGTTAGGACTCTGCTGAGAAGTGTTGAGTAAGGAGAGTGAGCTTTAGCAGGTGACCACTAGGTGGCAATGGTGCACACCCACAGCTCAAGTAACCCTTTCTGTTTAACCTTGTTGTGTACCATCCTGCCTCCCATCAGCATCAAATCACATTGAAAGACCAAGGCTCTGGTGTTTTGATGCAGAACATTAATAACATAAGTAGATGGAAAACCTGAGGACTGAAAATGGCACCTTAGCCTCAAGCCCCAGGCATGAGACAGACTCTCTGATACCAAGGCTCCTATCGCCATATAAACAATCACTGAGATTAACTGTTCTGGACTATCTGAATATCCCTTTCCCACTCATGCTTTTGAATCCTTTTTATTTTGAAATAAAAAGAAGCCATGAAGGAAAACAAAGGTTTTTACCATTTGGTAACATAGTCTCCCTTTGGGCAGATAGATGTCTCTCTCTTTTCCTGTCCTTCCCTTCCTTGAATGCATTCAGGCCTGTCCTTCTTTGTCAGGGACAGCTGTGTTCCTGTTAGTATAGCTGAAGCTGGTGCCTGAACACTCTATGCAGGTTATGCATGTGCAGAGTCTTGTCATATGCCTTCCCATCCCTGCTCTTATTACCTCAGAGGGGCTAGTTTAAAATATGAACCTCTGTGCTGACTGCTTCATGATTGCCTTTTAAGGCCTTCCTGCCTGAATATGAGGCCTTAGCAACAAATTAAAATTCTTCTCCAGGTGGCTGGCGTTGCAATTGTTCGATAGAATGAGTTTAAGTTAATGTTGCCCAGTGTTTTTGACTATTCTACGAACAGTAGTTTTTTGGGGAGGATGTTTTGTGTGATGACAAAAGGAGTCTATTATCAAATATATTTGGGGAATGCTATGTTGACAGTAGTAGGTGTTTTATGTTGTTGCTTCTGAGTGTCTCAAAACCATTAATTTTCTTTTATTCAGTGGGACTCTTTAAGGAGGTATAGTATAAATAACCATAGAACTATCATCCTAACCCTAGTTGTTTTTCCTCATAAAACTTAGTGATATCTCCTAGGGCACCAAGGTTTCTCTTAGAGGGTATAAGAAATGTTGGCTTATGTTATTGTTTATTATATAATTTTTCTATTGCTGCAAAATAAAACACCCCAAACTTAGTGGCATAAAAGAATAACCATTATATTACACTTGAGTTTCTATGGATGAGGAATTTGTCAAAGACACATAAGGGATAGGTTGTCTCTCTTCCATGATATCTGACTGATCGTGTGGAAAGACTACAAGGATTGGGGTGACTTGAAGGCTGGTATCATCTGCAACCTCTTTCGCATGTCTATAGGAACTGGGACTTCTGCTGGGGCTGTTAGCAGGATAACTCACACAGAGAAGCTCCTGTGGCAGTTGGGCTTCCTCACAGCATGGTGACTGTGTTCTAAGAGTGAGACTCCCAAAAGTCCCAGGCAGAAGTTGTATCACCTTGTATGGTCTTGCCTTGAAAGTCATCTAGTGGCACTTCTTTCCTGGTCACAAACCCACACAGATCCAAGGGAAAGGAACATGTCTCACCTTTCAATAGGCAAAGAGTCAATGTCACATTGCAAAAAAGACCATGGGTGATGGGAAATATTGTTAGGGCAGTATTTGGGATATCCAATCTGGCACACTTATCTTCAGAAAATCATTGATGAGCAACTGGAGGGATGACTGGGATGAATATCTCTGTAACATCAAGCATTCCCTATATGTAGTTAGATCTTGAAGGATATTATGAAATTTTAGAATTAGAAGGGAGGTTATGTAGTTCCACTCTCCATGTAGTATAACTTTCATTTCTGAAAGGAGGCTGTGTAGCCAGGACTCAAGGATATCAGAGTATATAAATTTTAAACTTGGTTTGAAGGAGCTCAAAGTCTACCAGGGGAGGCAAATTTCTAAAGAAAACAAGTACAAATATAGAAATAGTACTTTAGAGTTAGGCAAAGAAGATTTCAAAGACATTGTGAAATATGAACTGGGATTTGAAGGGTAAAAGAAACTCAAGAGACAGCATGTAGTAGAGAAAGGCATTCTGGTCTATAGAGACTGTTTGTGAAGAGAGAGTCCAGGGAGGGAATCAGCATGCTGTGTTTCAGTAAATCTAAGTGATTTATAAATTATAAGTAAAATACAAGGTAGAGAACAGAAGGATAACTGGACAGTGCTTGTTCATCACCGTACTAAGGAATTTGGATTTATTCTGTAGCCACTGAAAATTATGCAAGGATTTTGAACAGAATAGTGAATGACAAGATCGGGCTTCAGTTTTAGAAAGGCCCTCTGTCACAATGAGGAGGATATACCAGAGGTCTGGGGTGGCCAGAGTGAGGGACACCAGTTCAGAGGCAATTTTCATCCAGAGGGGAAATGACAAGCCCCTGAATTTGGGAGCTGGCAGTAGGAATAGAGTGGGAGGAGAGGATTTGAATAATACTTAAAGCCCTGAACAAATTAATGTCTGTAAAGCACTGGGGATAAGGACTGGCACGTAGAAGCACTGAAATAGTGTAGCTACTGTTATTATTGTTAGTTGTCTCTGTAGGAACTGGATTTTCTGGATCACCAGTCATAGGGATGAGGCAAAGAGAGCGCCTAAGATGCTTTGGTGACCTGGAGAAGTTGGTGCCATTTCCCAGCATAGGTAACAAAGGAAAACAAGCTGGTTTGAATCCAGTTTTGAGCATGTGGACTTTTAGGTGTTTCTGTAATCCTTCAGAGATTATTAGTAATAGTTTGTCAGAATATGGGTCTGGAGCACCAGAGCAAGGTCTGGGCTCAGCTTAGGATTTGGTTATCATTAGCAAATGCCAATGGAAGTTGTAACAAAGCACATTTCATTAATCAAATGCTTTAGGAAACTTGTCTTATCCCTTCTTTCTACCATTTGTAATGTGTTGCAAAGGCACATTATTTTCTCAATACTCATTTAAAAATACATTTTAAATATACCTCTCAGGGTAATATTATTTATAAGGGGCCTTGGCATAATGTTAACCTTCATAGACTTGAAGGTGAAGAACCATGAACTGTATTGTGATAAGAGTCCCATAACCCTTGGCAAAAGAAAAACAAAACCTAGATTTCTTATTTCCATGAATTACTCTGATTCCAAGTTCTGAGGACTTTGGTTACATTGCTTTGACTTTAAGAAAATTTTATTAAATTATTACTTTTGCTTTGTTAATATAAATTGTGCTTTGCTAAAGAAGTTGTGTCCTGGCTAATCAATGAAATACTGGGGGCTAGTGCTAGGGAGGAATAGATTAGGAGGCAGGAAGCCCGAGAGGTTCCAAAATTATCTTTGACTCAAAATGTGATCAATGTGTGCTACTGAATCAGGTGGAAGGAAGAATATTAATCTCTGCTTTGGGATAAGGCACAATGGGCAAATATGTGACATAAACATGGTAACTCCTGCCTTCTGCTTCTGTGGCAGATCCCACAGATCCCAGAAGTGGCTTCTCAACCTATCTTAAAGCCTGTCCCCTGCACCCACCAATTGATCAGCAGGCACTTGAAATAAAACCACTTTCTGTTCCATTAAAGGTGACGTCTTCATCAGGCTCCTATCAAAAATACTTGGAAGAGTATCTTAATATTTGTCCCCACCAACATAATAGTGAGAATTATTTTCAGGGCTGTTAGACATCACTGACACACAGGTAACTGGAAAACAATCCAGAGCAGACATCCCTATCCATGAGCCTATTTTCCTTGATATTTTTGCCAGATGCTTGAAGGAAGTCAGACTGAAATCAAGCTAATACATTTTCTAGGAGACAGACTTGGAATGCATATTTAATCATAAGATTCTGCCCAAATCCGGGTAAGCTAGAATGAAAGACTAAAGCTAGCAAGATAAGAGAATACTGATTAGAAAGAGTGCAAAGTTCTGCCAAAAGTTGCAATAAGTCAATAATATAAGTATAAAATGTGGGTGAGGGGAGAAGGCTTAGCAGATGTTTCTAAGGGAACGTACAGCTAATGGTTCATTTCACAGACTGATATCTTTAAAGACACAATGCTAATAGAAGGACAGCATTGCCCAAAGCCTGTTCTAAAGGAGGGGCTATTCAGTGAAATATGTTTGTATTAAATAATTTTGGAAAATGCTTGGTTAAATTAAATTCAATAGGTTTCTTTCTTTTCAGGACTTCTCAGAACCCTGGCTATGCTAATATGCATTGTAACTCTAGAAGAAAAGCAACATTTTCCAAATATATTTAATTATAACCCATTACCCCTACAGAGAAATGTGCCTGCCACCCATGTAGCAAACTCAGGGAAATGCTGACCTAATTATTTTAGTTGACTCAAGTTCAATTTTAGCTAATGGTCTGGTAGACTGGTATGATAGGCTAAGCTTGCTGCTCTCAAAACCATAATGTATACACACAGGTAGAAGGTAATCCGAGTACATTTTATACTGATTAGACACATTAACCAACATTAATATGATGCTTACTATGTGCCAGGCAGGCGATAACATGCTAATCATGAGCTCTTTTTATGGATGAGGAAACTAAAACGAGAAAAGCTTCGTAACATGGCAAAAACCTCTCAGCTGGAAAGTGGCAGAGCCAGGATCCAAACCTGGGTAGCCTGTCTCCTGAATCTGAACATTCTCCTGCCACACCTGGACAAGTGCTTCCGGTGCTTTCCATATCAAGAGCGATATTTAGCCACCCTACCGAACCCAACGTGGTGATATGATGTGGCAAAAATGTTCATCGGAGAATGAGGACTCACCTGTGGCAAAACATATAGTTAGTCTTCAGTTAATATCAAATTGCAGGGAGAAAAGTTCCAAGAATCTCTAAAAGAGCAGCTAATTGTCACACTGTTTAAAGGAAGAATAAAAATATTACTGGGGTGTGACTAAAAAAGAGCAGTAACTTCCAAAGGCATGCTCCTGTGATTGCTGTCAACAGACACCTAGGAATCCGTAGCATATTAACTAACAGCCAACATTTTGGCCCTTCTGTTTTTCATACAGCTTTCTGTTGAGAGGCAAAAGTGGCAGAGCCAGGATCCAAACCTGGGTAGCCTGTCTCCTGAATCTGAACATTCTCCTGCCACACCTGGACAAGTGCTTCCGGTGCTTTCCATATCAAGAGCGATATTTAGCCACCCTACCGAACCCAACGTGGTAATATGATGTGGCAAAAATGTTCATCGGAGAATGAGGACACACCTGTGGCAAAACATACCTATAGTTAGTCTTCAGTTAATATCAAATTGCAGGGAGAAAAGTTCCAAGAATCTCTAAAAGAGCAGCTAATTGTCACACTGTTTAAAGGAAGAATAAAAATATTACTGGGGTGTGACTAAAAAAGAGCAGTAACTTCCAAAGGCACGCTCCTGTGATTGCTGTCAACAGACACCTAGGAATCTGTAGCATATTAACTAACAGCCAACATTTCGGCCCTTCTGTTTTTCATACAGCTTTCTGTTGAGAGGCAAAGTCATCCTTAATGATGCCCCATTTCTTTCAGACAAGAAAGAGGGCTGGATATGTGTTACAAGCCTGGGCACTCTTTCTAACTGACATTATCTCAGAAATGTTAAAAGTGTGTGCTCTTTGACCCTGTAAATCCTACCAAGAATTTAAGACAATTTGAAGATATTCAAGAATATTCTGTGTATTATTGGCTGTATTGAAAAGTGTTTGGGAAAAATCCCAGGATCAACAAACATCTAGTTAGAGAAATGATAGTAATCAATGTAGAAAATACTTCACAGCCACCAAAAATTATATCATGGAAGGATGAATGTGCGAGGTGTTCATGATAAATTAAGAAAAATCTTGTCACCAAAGCGCAAAGGTGGGCAACTTTCTTCTATGGGAGAGAAAAGATGAGATCACATTGATCGCTTTTCAACATTTACTATTGGAATGGAAATACTGAGCATTGTGCTGCCACTCTCCTCTCCCTTAGCTGTCATCAAGCAGCACCATTCAGTCACAGCACTTCCTCACGAGAAGTCCAGGTGCATTCTCAGAACCCTCTCCACACAGTATTGCAGACAGCCACTGTCATGGGGTAAGGTTGCTGTATGAGATGAAATGATCTGTCACCCCTGCAACACTATATGTCAGTTACTGTGCAGAGTGATTAGCATATTAGGATTAGTTAGATTTAGTACCCGCCAGGGGCTCAGAATCCAGTGCCATTTTCCTAGGACAAATCATTCAACACTTCTGAAACTTGTGAAATGAGAATACAGGATCCTACCCTGTTTTTTCCACTGGATTGTTATAAGGATCAAATGAGGTACTGTGAGTGAAAACATTCTGTAAGTGGGAAAACATTGAGTAATCTGTCTTTAAATACTTTCATTACTCTTTTTATAAGTGAAAGCACTGAACAGGTATCTATCAAACCTCATTTTGATCCTTAAAATTTGGACAGCATTGTGGGGTAAGGGTAAAATCCCTACAAACGTCATGGTTTACATGAAACCGTTCAGCAACTGGGACATGAGAAATTTAACCAGCCATGAAAATGACTATTTTGAGAAATTAGGCCAAACATTTCACTTTTGCAAATGATGTGTGAATTGTGTTGCCTAAGGTGTCCTCTGTTCTCAAGTCTTGCAGATGCTAGGTGCCAAATTCTTCTGAAATAGTTCCTAAAAGACAGGGATCTGCATGTAATAATAGTAGAAAACATTTTTAGAGGAGACAGCAGTTAGGTGGGAGCCTTCAGGGGAACCTTGTTGGGAGATCTCCGGAGACTATGATACGTTTTCACTTTCAAGTTAACAGAAGCCAACTTATTCTCATCTAAGGAAAGACGGGGAATTTATTTTAAGAAACAAGGTTGTCTCTTGGAACCTAGGGGCAATGCTGCAGCCAAACCTGAGGAAGTGACTAGAAACAGCAATGTGAAAGCCATGTGGCTTCTCTGGGTTTTTACTTTAGCCTCTCTGTGTTTGTTTCATGTCTTGCTTGCTCTCTCTGTGTGGAGTGGGTTTCTCTACATCCCTAGTCCATGATGGTGAAAGATGGTCATGCTTTACCAACCAATTTCTATGTCAGAGGCCTCAACTAACTTGATTCTTTGTTTTAATTTCACATGTCCTGGGATGGAACTGTACTAGTATGCATCAAATGTCTATTCTGGTTCAAACTGTATGAGATGAAATGATTTGTGGTAGTCAGCAATTTCAAATATATGCCAACAAGACATTTCAGTGAGTTAGGGGGGAATGTATTCCCCTGAGAAAGGAGGTAGGGTCATTGACATCTGTAAAGGGCAGATACTCCAAAAGATGTCCATTATAGGGTTCCAATTAAAAGATGCCCTTCCACCCTGGCTGGTGTTGCTAGTGGTTTGGAGCATCATCCCTACACCAAAAAGTTGCAGGTTCAATTTCCAGCCAGGGCACATACCCAGGTTGCTGGTTCAATCCCCATTGGGGCACTTGTGGGTGGCAATCGAGCAATAAGTCTCTGTCACATCAGTGTTTCTTTCTTTCTCTCCTTCCCTTCTTCCTCTCTCTAAAATCAATTTTTTTTTAAAAGTTGTTGTTGTTGTTGTTTTTAAAGATGCCCTTCCTGCTTTATAGGTTATGGCTGTAGTGTTTGGGTATAAAGGCTGGGTTAGGGAAATAGGGTGGTCCTGGCCATGTCACCTCTGAGAGTTTTATCTTAGAGATGCTGACTTTTCTCATGTCCTTCATCCTGGATCCTGTGGTTCCACAGATTGTGTCCTCTCTAGTATGGAAATAGTGACTAATGAATATTCTATCTAGTGTCAGTAAATGGCTCATATGCTCCTGCAAAAAAAAAGTGTACATTGCCAATTCCTCCCCCAGCCCCCCAGATATAGTGAAAATCTTTCTAGTGAAGTGAGTCCTCGCATCATTGCACCTTCTGTAAGTTCTTACCCTTTCATAATTACATCAGAAATCTTTGGAACAAAAAAAGTATTTGTTCTGTTATTTACTCCTCCCCGGTGTCCCTGCCACACTACTGGTTAAATGACAGCTGTTCCACAAATATTTGCTGAAGTTGCTTCTCTGATAGAGCCAAGGTGGAATCATAAGAAAGACTTGTGTGGTTGGGAATAATCTGGGAGTGAATCCTTTAATATAAAAAAGCTGGAAAAGAACTTAGCTTCTAAATTAATATGGTAGACTGAATAATAACCCCCACATATATCCATGTCCTAACATTTTGGAACCTATAAATGATATAAGGTGAAAGGAAATTTTTTTTTTCCACTTTCAAATCTTTATTGTTCAGGTTACATTTGTTCCTCTTTTTTTCCCCCCATAACTCCCCTCCTCCCAGTTCCCGCCCCACCCTCCGCCCTCACTCCCCACCCACTGTCCTCATCCATAGGTGCACGATTTTTGTCCAGTCTCTTCCCGCATCTCCCATTCCCCTTTCCCCCCCAAGAATAGTCAGTCCATTCCCTTTCTATGTCCCTGATTCATTATAATCACCAGTTCATTCTGTAAATCAGATTATTTATTCACTTGATTCTTAGATTCACTTGTTGATAGATGCATGTTTGTTGTTCACAATTTGTATCTTTACCTTTTTCTTCTTCCTCCTCTTAAAGGATACCTTTCAGCATTTCATATAATACTGGTTTAGTGGTGATGAACTCCTTTAGCTTTTCCTTATCTGTGAAGCTCTTTATCTGACCTTCAATTCTGAATGATAGCTTTGCTGGATAAAGTAATCTTGGTTGTAGGTTCTTGGCATTCATCACTTTGAATATTTCTTGCCACTCCCTTCTGGCCTGCAAAGTTTCTGTTGAGAAATCAGCTGACAGTCGTATGGGTATTCCCTTGTAGGTAATTGAGTCTCTTTCTCTTGCTGCTTTTAAGATTCTCTCTTTGTCTTTTGCTCTTGGCATTTTAATTATGATATGTCTTGGTGTGGTCCTCTTTGGATTCCTTTTGTTTGGGGTTCTCTGCGCTTCTTGGACCTGTAAGTCCATTTCTTTCACCAGGTGGGGGAAGTTTTCTGCCATTATTTCTTCAAATAGGTTTTCAATATCTTGCTGTCTCTCATCTTCTGGCACCCCAATTATTCTGATGTTTGTACGCTTGAAGCTGTCCCAGAGGCTCCTTACACTATCTTCATATTTTCGGATTCTTTTTTCATTTTGCTTTTCCGGTTGGGTGTTTTTTGCTTCTTCGCATTTCAAATCTTTGACTTGATTCTTGCGCTCCTCTGGTCTGCTATTGGGTGTCTGTATAATATTCTTTATTTCAGTCCGTGTATGCTTAATTTCTAGTTGGTTCTTTATCATAGCATCGAGGGTCTCATTAGTTTTCGTGACTCTCTCCTCAAGTTTATTGACAGCTTCTAGCACATTTTTGCAAGCCCTCAAAATTGCGATTTTTAGCTCTATATCCTCCATTTCTGTCATGTTTTTTTGTCTCCGCATTTTTTATGCTTTCTTGGTGCACCCCCTAGTGGTCTTTGTGCGCAGTCTTGTTCTAGTTGAGCCTTGATTGTTGTAGTTAATACTAGAGGGATTTGACCACCAGGCCGACTGGCTGTGTGAATCAGCTGTGTCTGCCGCGGAAAACTTCTGTCCTCTGGGGAGGTGCTAATCTAGCCTTTGCCTGAGGCGATCTGGCAAATGGCTCTGCGCAGGGCTTGGGCGGGGCGGGCTCAACAGGGCGGGCGGAGGGAGCGGTTATGGCCCCTCTCAGTCCCGTTCCCAGAGGCTCTGCTTCTCAGAACCCCAGGAACCGCTGCAAACCTCGGAGGGAAAGCTGCCTTCCAACTGATGCCAGACACTCCCGCTTCTCCCGTTTGGGTCCGAGTCCCCAGCGATTCGCCCGTATCTGGAGCTCAGAGTCTGAGACTCCCCCCTGACCGAAAACGACAACCGCGCTCTCAGCCACCAGCCCGCTTTGCGCG
Organism: Myotis brandtii; assembly: GCF_000412655.1. Classification (NCBI taxonomy): domain Eukaryota; kingdom Metazoa; phylum Chordata; class Mammalia; order Chiroptera; family Vespertilionidae; genus Myotis; species Myotis brandtii. The sequence continues at coordinate 1,537,797 of NW_005365325.1, forward strand.
CGCACCTCCGCACCTGAGTATTTTCCACACTGCGCCTCCTCTGAGCCTCGGTGTGCTGTTATTTTTCCTTCTAGTTGAAGAGTCTCTCCTCAGCCAGCCTTCCTGTGGTTCTGGGTGATGTCCGTTCCGTCTTTTAGTTGTATTTTTGAAGTGGTTGTTTGCGGCAGCAGTCTCCGGTGTTTACCTATGCCGCCATCTTGGTCTCCCTGATCGAAAGGAAATTTTTGAATGCAATTAAGTTGAGGATTTTGAGATGGGGATATTATCTTGGGTTATCTGTGTGGGCCCGATGCAATCATCATACTTCTTACAAGAGAATGCAGAAGCACTCGGAGTCTGAAGAGAAGACAGTGTGATGGCAGAAGCAGAGTTGGAATGATGTGCTTTGGACATGAAGCATGGAACCACAAGCCAAAGAAAACAGGCAACCGCTAGAAGATGACAAGGGCAAGGAGGCAGACTTTCTTCTTAGAACCTCCAAAAGGAACTAGCCCTGCTAGCACTTTGGCTTTATCCAAGGGAAACAAATACAACAGAGATCACAAACTGAAAGTCACAGACCAAATCCAGTCAGCATGTCTGTTTTATTTGGCCAGCAGAGTATTTTGAGAATGAAAATAAATAAGTCGACCTTTAGTAATTGGTATGCTTCACATCAAAAAAGGGAAAACTGAGTGTGGGTGCCATTTTTGCCACTTTTTGGTAAATATTAAAGTAGTCTAAAATTAAAATATTACTAAATGAAATCAAGCATATTTCTTTATGAAAGTGGGAAATATTATGTATTATACATGAAAGCAAACTGTTTCTGTGTTGAAAGAATGCTCCTTAGTCTATTTCTCTCATTGCCTTACTTTCTGGGTCTCTGAACATGAGTTTGTGACCTCCAGACATTTTCATGTTACAGATGAGGATTCTGGGACCCAGAGGGATGAAATAACTTGCCTGGGATTACAGAGCTGGTCAGGGAGAAGCTGTGAGTGGAACCCAGGGCATTTGACTTACCCCCTGCCTAATATTCTCTTTTCTTTTCTGCTGTTGGGGGAAGTAATGGCTATAGGGAGGATAATATAATAAGGTTAACATTCTGGGATGGAATGGGAATCTGACTTACTTTTCTGGAATCCTCTATTGGAGGAGAGAAGGGCCACCAGACTCAGAGCAGCCTGTTTGCTTGCCTTTTGCTTTTTTTTTTTTTTTTAACTTTCCTCATTTTTATTTCATATCTGGTACGTAGGGAAAACACTTGACATTGTCCAAATACCAAATGTACCTTGGATTTCATCACTTACGTATTAGCAAAATCTAGCTATGCACGAGAACATTTCCTCTGAAAAGCAGGACCTTCAGGGTTTGAGAAGGTCGGAGTGGAGGCCTCATGATCAGAGCAGAGTGGCTGTGACTGGGCTCAGATATTTGCTGATGCTTTTGGGTAAAAGCTGAGGAAGACATCCCATGTGGGCTCCTGTCCTTCGGGAGGGCAGGGATTAGGGGATTAAGTAGATTTCAGAGGTTATGATTACTTTCAGAACACTGCATTCATGGCCTTGAGTCTAAAGAGCCTTTGGTGTGGCTGGCTCAGAAGGTCAAGGCCAGCTGTTGGAAGACTAAACAGGCTCAGATATGGGCTGGCTGCTGGCTTCCTCTGGCCTTCTCTTTGCAAGGGTATTTCCATGCTAATAGCTTTCTCTGGGATCTGAAGTACTGAGGATTAGTGAGAGAAGTAGTTTTTCTAACTTTTCCTATGGTTGAAAACTGAAGTTTTGAGGGGAGAAAAGGAAAGGGAAAAATACATGATAGATAGCTGCAATTTTATTGAGTGATTCCTATGTGCTCATGTATGTATTATATATATAAGCAAAATGTTTCTGTATCAAAAGAGTATTCTTTTTAAAAAATGTATTTTTATTGATTTCAGAGAGGAAGGGAGAGGGAGAGAGAGATAGAAACATCAATGATAAGAGAGAATCATTGATTGGTTGCCTCCTGCACACCCCACATGGGGGATTAAGCCTGCAACTTGGGCAAGTGCCCTGACCATGAATCGAACTGTGACCTACTGGTTCATAGGTTGATGCTCAACCACTGAGCCATGCTGGCTGGGCCAAAAGAGTACTCTTTAATCTGTTTCATTCATGCCATTATTCTTAGACATCTCCAAGCATGAGTTCATGACCTCTAGATATTTTCATTTTAGAGACGGGGATTCAGAGGCCCAGAGATCAAGTAACTTTGCTGAGGTTCACAGAGCTAGTTGGACAAACTGTGAGTAGAACCCAGGCCTCCTGACTTAAGTCTAGTCCAATGCTCTTTTCTTTCCTGTGCTTGGGGAAGTGATGGCCATAGGGAGAGTGTGACACTTACACTATAATGGCTGTATGGTGTAATGGCTATAAGCAGGAATTCTGGAGCTGATTGCCAGGGTTTATATCTGAACTCTACCACTTAGTAGCTGTGTGACTTGTGCAAATTATTTAACCTGTCTGAACCTCTGTTTCTTCTTCTATAAAATGAAGATACTAATAGTATCTACTTCAAAGGGCTATATAAGTCTAACATGAGTTAATAAGAGATAGCACACGGTTCAAAATAGCTGTCATATAATAGTAGCTCCTACTGTGACATAGTTATAAATAGTTTAACCAATAGGACACAGAAAAGAGCCATGCTGAGGTTGGACTCAAATCTCTGCTGTAAGTTATCTGTGATATTACTTGTTAGCAACTCGGATTTCCTCAGACCAATATTCCTTGGCTAGTTCTCTGGGTAGCTCATGGTATGTAAACAAAGTTTCTTAGTTCATGTTGGTAACATACAGGTGTTTCTATAGGTCTTAGATCTTTTATCTCTGGTGTTGGGAAAACTCGACAGGTACATGCAAAAAAATGAAACTAGACCACTTTCTTACCCCATATCCAGTAATGAACTAAATATTTATTTATTATTTTTTAAAATATATTTTTATGGATTTTTTACAGAGAGGAAGGGAGAGGGATAGAGAGTTAGAAACATTGATGAGAGAGAAACATAGATCAGCTGCCTCCTGCACACCCCCCACTGGGGATGTGCCCACAACCAAGGTACATGCCCTTGAACGGAAATCGAACCTGGGACCCTTCAGTCAGCAGGCCGACACTCTATCCACTGAGCCAAGCCACAGTTAGGGCAACTAAATATTTAAATGTAAGACTTGAAACCATAACACTCCTAGAAGAAAACATAGGTAGTAAACTCTGACATTGCTCTTAGTAATATTTTTGGGGGCATATCTTCTTTGCCAAGGGAAACAAAAGAAAAAATAAACAAAGGGATTACATCAAACTAAACAGTTTTTGCATAGCAAAGGAAACCATCAACAAAACAAAAAGACAACCTACCAAATGGGAGGTACCAGTAATGATTGGTACCAGGATGTCTAACCAGGTGGATGCGCTCAAGAGCAGCAGAAAACTATGCCCACCTAGACCTCGTGACCCAATGGGAAGGCACAGATTTTTGAAACCAACTATATTAGTTTGTCAGAGTTGCCATAACAAACTCCCACAAACTGGGTGACTTAAACAACAGACATTTATTGTGTCATAGTTTTGGAGGCTAGAAGACCAAAATCAAGGTGTCTACCAGGGTGGTTCCTTCTGAGGGATATGAGCAAGAATCTGTTTCATGCTGCTTCCCCAGCTTCTGGTGGTTTGCTTGCATTCTTTGGAATTCCTTGGCTTCTCTGCCTTCACATAGCATTCTTTCTGTGTGCATATCTGTGTCCAAATCTCCATTTTAATAAGGACACCAGTCATATTGGGTTCAGGACCCACCCTACTCTCGTATGATTTCATTTGAACTCCACTAATTACATACCCAATGACTATATTACTGAATAAGGTCACATTCTGAGGTACTGGGGGTTAGGACTTCAATATCCGAATCTTGGAGGGATACAATTCAACACATAACAACAACAGACTTGAGTTTGAATCTTATCTCTCTTACTGACTTGGCATTTTTTTATTGCATCTGAATTGGGGATAATAATGCTTACTTTGCAAGGAAGTTGTAAAATTAAAAGTTGGCAAAGCACTTAGCTCAAACTTGACACATAATAAGCACCCAATGCATGGTGGCTCTTACTGTTCTAAGCCAAATGCCCATTGATTGTTTCGATACATTGTGCTCCTCCTGAATAATAATTGAGAAATAAGTTCATTTTTCATTTGAGTCACTTGTCCATTAGAAAGAGATCTGGCCCTCTGTAAAATGTTTGCCAGCTTCCTTCTCAGATTGGATTCTGGGGAGACAGGAAAATAACTATCAAATCACAAGTGCTTAAATAATTAAGCCAAAGTTAGAGAAAGTTGGTAAGAAACACTTTTCTGTGCATTATAATTGAGGAACAATATCTCCTAGATAGTTAACCCTGGAGGCTTTATTGATTTAACTGAAACCTAATCAACTAACAACTCAGAAATACTGTTGGAAGCACTTCTCCCCAGAGTTACTGTAATTAGCAGCTGGCCCCCTTCTGGGCAGTGGAGCTGCCACCCGGCTTGTGTTGGTCAAGTAATTTTTCAGCTGAGTGCTCATCCCAGAGGACATCATTTCCCTTATTGCAACTCTCTTTGTTTCGTTGGCCACAGCAAATTAGCCTTAGCTTTTCTTCTCAAAATGGTCAAGACTTTAACCTGATCACCCCTTCTCTTTGGACGTGAAGAGCATACATTTAGATATTCAGAGTTTGAAAGGGAGATCTGATAATCTTTACTGCTTTTGTGTGGGCCAGTGAGGCTTTTATTACTTGGATCTGCTTCTACTCTCTCTGTAGAGTAACTGAGACTGGTTTTTAGTTAGTTTGTTCATTTATTCCGCCCATGATTTCCTGGATGGACTGTCTTTCATGGACAATAAAGAGAATGCCTTTCCCAGTTCTGGGCTCCACATAGAAGGATTTTCCCTAAGCACAGTCCTAGCCTCTCTCAAAATCTTTACTGTTCCAACCTTAGGATCATGCAGCGTTTTATTGATTGTAAACTTGGGGAAAAACACTAGCTCTGCTTGGCCTTTCCTTCTTAGACACAGACTTGCCTACAGAGAACATTCCTCCACTGCTCCTCCTTTGGAGGAAAGGCCAGCCTCTGTCTCAGTGGGCTTAGTTTGGGGGAGGAGTTAACTGCCTGGCCTTGCTTTACACACTGTACTGTTTCAACTTAGTTTCTATCAGTAATAATGGGGATCTTTGGACTTTCTTCTGCATACTCTTGGTTTTATTTTTCAAAATTTTGGGGACTCAGATAAGGATGTGGAGTGCTATTTATTGAGCCTTGTATAGACAATGTTGGCCAGCCTCTGAGCATCATCATCAGAGTTGGTGTCTTTATCTGAGTGAAGATCTCTGATCAGGAGCAATTTCTGTATCTCCAGTTACCATTTCAACCAGGGATTAGCTAATCTCTACTTAGAAGGGCCAAGTTCAACAAGGCAGTTGAATATTAGATACCTAAGGTCCTTAGAGAAAGCAGGAGGAAGAAGTAATATTTATTGAGCAAGCATTTATTTAGTACCAGCTCCTGTGGTGAGCATACTATTCACATAATTTCATTTCATAGTAGAAGGATGTGGAACCTGGTAAAAAATCAGAGAAGATACCATTTTGCCTTGGTAAGTTTTTTTCTGGTTTATGAGAAAAGGTGGAAAGTTAATCCTTTGTCATTAAACATAGTCTCCTAAAGAGAGACTATGTTTAAGTTCACCATCTCTAAGCACAAAACCAAGGGCTTTTCTAGTTTCTTTCTTCTAATACAAATCCTAAATTTAGCCCTCTGAGTAGCGTATGGCTGAGAGATGAAAAGAATGTCAGAGATGATGAAGTTCTGGTACTGGGTTCCTTTTACAGAAGAGGAACAGGTCTAGAGAGGTGAAGGAACTTGCCCAAGATCACACTGCTATCCAGTAGGAGTTGGGATGAGAAGTGCAGTCTCTGAGATTTGGGCTGGTGCTGGTTCTGCTCTGTCCCGCTGTCCCTTCCCAGGCAACCTCTTCCACCACTATTCTACTTTTCAGGCTGTCCTCATCTTGAATGGGAAAACAGGCAGAACCCAAGACAGCGCTCTGAGGTGAGCCCTTCACTTGGTTAACTATTTCTCAGTAGCTTATGCCATTCTTACCATTCCCAAAAGTTAGCATCTACTCCCTTTCCTTCAGGATGCCAAGCAGCGCACAGCTACCTGATGGCAGCTACAACTTGTCTTTTTGACATGACAGATAGCATTTTGGCAGAATTTTATTCTGTAGCATCGATCACTATGACAGGATATATGATAATAATTGGGACGCTCACCATGTGCTCCATTACACTGTTAAGTTGTTCACTGAGGTTTACATTTTTCCTATTACCCTGTCTTTCTTGGTAATTTGTTGAAATTCTCCAATGGTGTAATCATTTCTTAAGTGCTTTGCCTCTGGTATACTTAAGGAAATTAGTCAGTGTATGTAGTTGCTGACTTAGTTATTTTGGAATGATTTGAGAATCACTTGGGTTTAAAGCCCATCACCTTCTTTGGGGTGTATTGAAAAGCTGTTCTGGATATCCCCAGGCTGGACCAGGGACTCACCTTTGGGAGCCTATGTGCCTTGTATTTCCCTCTATCAGAGCCCTCATCACCCTGCACTGTTACTGTTTGTTTATGAGTTTTTCTTCTTTGTTAGAAGGTAGGTTCCTTTAAGGTGTGGTTTTTAGAGTCAGATGGGCTTGGGTTCAAGTCCTGGCTCTGCCACTTACCAGCAGTGCATTTGTGGAAAAGTAACTGTCTGAATCTCAGTTAGCTCATTTATAAGATGGCTGTAATAATATCTTTCATAGAGAAGTTCTGAATATTAATAAAGATATGTGTCAAATACACAGCATAGAGTTGAACAAAGGAAACATTCGATGAATGTGAGCTAGCATTTATCTTATTTTACTTATTATTATCCCAAGGTATGGCACAATACCTGTCACATGACAGGTGCTAAAAACAAATGCATGTTGAATAAAAAAATGACCTTCAATATTGTTTAAATGCTTCTACACTGATGTTATTTCCCACGTTATACTTGGTCTTATAGCTGTGTTTAGTTATCTCAGTCTCTTTCCTCCTGGAGCTTCTAGTCAAGGAGATGTTGATTTCATTCTTGCCAAATGAAGCAAGAGATGTGAGGTAAGTGTTACAGGTAAAATACCTACTCGATCTGGCTTCTTTCTCAGCCTCTCCTGTAGCTCCAGAAGATGCCAGATGCCTATCATGTGTCAGCCAAACCATCCTGCATAGAACTTAAATAAAAGGACCAGGCTACAACCAGCAGGGAGTAGAGTTAATGCTGGCATGGCAAAGGGCCTCCAGGACTGCACCCATTCTTATTGCTTGGTGCCTGCTTGCCAGCTACTGAATATTTTTAGTATCACCCCTTTGCAGGGGCTAACCAATCTGCTCCCTGAGCTCCTTGGTTCTGCTGGTTTCTCCTTCTTTCCCAGCCTGCTAATGTTCTCTTTTGGTTGTGTCAGCTCCATATCAAGGACCTGTGACCCCCCTTTCTTACTGTACTCACTCCCCTCAAGTCCTCCTCTGTCCAGCCTATCCCTTGTGCCCGGTGCATATACATATCGCCAATGATTGAGTCTCCTCCTTTGATTCATGTTCTTCTCAAGCCTCATGCTAATGGGCAGACCTTGGCCTTTAATTGTGGACTGCTCCCTTTGGAGCAGATTTGCCAGGCATCCTGTATAGGCAGGACATGTCCTGTACTTAATAATTTTGATTTGTATCCCATGTTGACTTTGAAAAGCAAGTAGCTACAATGGAGACTAAACCCTGTTCTGAGGACTGCAGGCTGCTTCACACTGATGCTGCTCTCTACATTTAATTACCTTTTGTTTTTCCCTTAGCAATTAGTAAAGTGCCAGTCTGTCTCAGATGTGCTAAAGAGAATGGAGAGAAGATGTTTCTGTCCGCACTTGAGCCAATGTGTCAAAGGAACAGTGGCACACTTGGGGTGGGGGCTGAGGGAGAGTGGAGATGGAAAGTTATTAATATTTATTGAGCAGCCATAATGTACTTTTAAAGACATTATCTCATTTTGTCCTCACAGTAACCCTGAAAAGTATATTCCAGATAAAGAATTATGTTTATGCTCAAGTCCTAGAGCTAGTACATAGCAGAACTTGAATTTAAACCTAGGTCTTTCCACACAGTACCAGTCTGCCCGTCACTGCTAGAAGCATCACGGCTGTGGCAGTGGTGGGGATCAGAGAGAGAGACCTCAAGGGGTAAGCATCACTCTAAGAAGCCAGGCCTACTCATTTTCTCTTTTGCTCCCTTTCTATCCTTTCTGCCTTCAATTCATTCTAGAATGTTTCTGGCACAGTCCTAGATTTTCAGGTTACTGATAAACTGATGAATAAGAAATATAATCCCTGAACTTATGCAGTTATAATCTAAGATAATGGTAGAGATTGAAAAAGTAATTTCATAAGCCAGACAGAAAAAGACAAGTAACATATGATATCTCTCATATATGGGATTAATGAACAAACTGAGTTACCAAGGAAAATAGAGACAGACTCATAGATAGAGAGAAGACAGACAGCTCTGGTGGTGGAGGTGGAGGGGTTGCAGAGGTGGAGGAATTGAGAAAAGAAGAAAAAAAGAAAGAGAGAACTCATGGACATGGACAACAGTGTGGTGATTGTGGGCGGGAGGGTCCTAGGGGGTGGAGGTGGAAGAGGGCAGAGAGGGGATAAATGGTGATGGGAAGAATAAGATAAAAAATAAATTTAAAAAAGTAAATTTCAAGCATGATGTAATTAGTAAAGTTATTTTAGAAGCATATATAAGGAGATAATGGAAGATGGCAGTTGTTGGAGGGGTGGGGATCAGGAAAGGTCTCGTGAAGATAGCAGTATGTGAGGGGATAAATGGTGATGGGAAAAATAAGATAAAAAATAAATTTAAAAAAGTAAATTTTGAGCATGATGTAATTAGTAAAGTTATTTTAGAAGCATATATAAGGAGATAATGGAAGATGGCAGTTGTTGGAGGGGTGGGGATCAGGAAAGGTCTCGTGAAGATAGCAGTATGTGGGTTGAGATGTGAGGGATAAGAATAATTTAGTTATGCCAAGAGTTGAGCAAAGTTGTTCCAGGCAGAGGAACTGCTGGAGCACTAAGATGTGATGCACTCAGGCAAGTGTAATAAGATTGGCTTATCCTTCCACAGAGAAGGCTGGAGGAGCCCACTTTTATTTCATTAGGGAAGGTAGCCTGTTACAACTGGGAGACATCCTGGGTCCTGAGTGCTCAGGAAAGATGATACGTGGAGAAGTATTTGGATAGAGAACAGGGCAGTCACATAGGCTGATGATGAGTGGTTGAAGGAGGTAGAGGCAGAAAGTAGGGATAATGACAAGAGCAAGCGAAGGACATTTAAGGTTGAATCCTTTGATAAAGAAAATCTCCAACTACAGTGGCTTCTCTGACTGCTTGTTTTGAAATTGCATTTGGAATGAGGAGACAGTGAGATTGTAAAGAGCCACTCTGTATAGGCAAAGAACACACTGAGTGGCATTTGGGATTGTGATCAAACCCAATCTCCCCAGTTCTCCAATTAAACTGTTTTCCAAAAGTGTAGATAGGTAGGTAGGATGGTTAGAATATATGCTCTAAAATAGTCAAATGCCTCCTCCCAGTGTTTTAAATCAAAGCAGGTCCTTTATCATGGAACACTTTCTGTATTAAATATTAAGTGAGATAATTTTATTTTGCAAATTCAATACTTAAAATCTCAATTTAGACGATGGGTCATGGACTTTAAAGAAATGTCAAACGCATCTCTCCTTCTACTCCCTGCATTTACAGACCAGGGAGCTAGCGTCTGGAGAGGATACCTGAGTGCCCAGCTTCACAAGCCAGGTCTTGGGCATTAAATCAGGTATACGCATTTTTCCATGTAGTAAAAGAAAATCAGATTGATTCCAAGCCTCAGCTATAAATGAGCTCTTCACTATTGGTATATAGAACTTCTCCTGGTATTTTGTCCCTTGACAAATATTTATTGTTCTGGCTTTTACCTCTAATGAAATCTCTATACTAAAGTGATGGTTGCTATTAGAAATCTGGATGGCATCCCATTAGAAGTGGGGAGAGGAAAGTGGTGATGGCAAGCGGAGTTAATTATGGATAATAGAATCACTCAGAATCATTGTGTTCTCCTTTGTGTCATGACAAAATGCTCCCCCTTTCTTCATTCAACCTATGCTAAATAAGCATCTACTTTGACCATTATTGTTTAGGGAGCTTGGATTTTAATGACAAGGCAAAGGTCATATGTGAAACATTTGGAAGACAATCATGGCAATGTGTAACTGAGGATGTTTGTGCTTTAACAGTCAGGACAACTTCTCCAAAGCAAAAAACACATTTGAGGACCTCAAAGTGTGAGTAGGAATGAACCAGACGAGGAGATAGAGCATACCAAGTAGGCAATGACCTGCTTACAGGTATTGGGTAAATAGTAAAAATTCAAATGTAAGAGTAAGACATTGTAGCCTTGTCTAATGTATGGAAAATACAGATTGTTGCTGCTGTCATTGTTATTTCCCTTGGTGAGATCATCTAAGGCCAGCAGGGAGCCAGGTACAAAGGCAGAACAAGTACAGAAGTACTGGATTCGAAGCTTCCCTGGTCCCCTCAAGTCTGCCCTTAGGGCTTCCTGGTCCCTGCACATCAGAGCTGTGCAGTCTTCCAGCTGTCAGTTCAGACAGAGAATACCTGCAGCTAAGGAGCCGTGGGACTTCCCTCAGCCTGGCCTTGCCAACGTGCAGAGCTGGGCTGAGCAAATGCTCTTGTGGTCAGCTACAGGAAGCCCTGTGTCTTAAGGAAAAGGTAAGGCATTTTGAGAGCATCCTTCAATTCCTGCTCAGAAGCAGCAGAGACAAATTCATACATGCACTTGGAGAAATACAGCATTTAACTGCTCTCTGCAGAGTTGAAAAGAACAGTATAAAAACATTTTTTTAAACACATTGCAGCTTTATAGCTCATGGTTTTATCTAGAGCTCTGAGATTTCTGGCAGTAGATTCTAAATTTAGGTTTGACTGGATGTTGTCAGGTGTAACCACTGCTTTCACTGCTCTCTCCAAGGACACTAGTCAGTCATCAATGACTTTTTCTCTGTTCTCAGTCTCCTTGCTTGAGCTTCCTAATTTTTTCCTCTCCTTTGAATTTCTCCTTTGGAAGATGATCGTGGACCTTGTCTGAAAGCTGTTGCTTTTCTTACCCAGTTACTTTAAGATAGGGAATATATTGTATTCCTAACCTGCCCATAAGGTTGACAGTGCTGGCCTGTGTCCTAAAGTGCATAAAGTTCAGTAGACAAATAGCAGAAACATAAAGCTATTCAAAATATATTTAAACATAAATCAAAATATATGTTGTTTTTATTAAATATGACTTGACCTTTGTGGGGAAACCATATTGTTAGTCCCAGTCAATAATGTCTAAGGCATTTCTGCATTTCCTGGTTGTACAAATTTGGAAAACACTGTTAAAATTCATCATATTCTATACTTATAACTTCTTAGAGCTTTTAATATGCTAATTTTATTGAGAAGAAATTTCAAAAAATTTATACGTATGTTTGTATTGCATGTTTGTGTGTTGAGTATACCTATGCATGAATATGGAGTGTCCTCCCCCCTCTCTTTTTCCAGTGAGCATCTTGGTTCTATAATTCCATAGAACACATTTTAGAAAATACTGCTCCAGAGGGTAGCTATAACTTTCTTGTGACCCACATATTTAGCTGGAAGATAGACCTGGAAGAATAGTTTGATAAACCACAGGTATAACCTGCCAAAAAAATCTGGTTTTGAGATGTGACTGTGATGCTTGGTCAAGCCTCCATGTGATTTGCAAAGGAAGTCACCATGATATTCACTACCCTCAAGCAAATGCACAAGCTGAAAGGGACAGACCTGGAAGAATAGTTTGATAAACCACAGATATAACCTGCCAACAAATATCTGGTTTTTAGATGTGACTGTGATGCTTGGTCAAGCCCCCATGTGATTTGCAAAGGAAGTCACCATGACATTCACTACCCTCAAGCAAATGCACAAGCTGAAAGGGAGGTTCAGATGGTCAAGCCAGGATGTGGATTAGACTGGTCAGAAAGAAGTTCTGGGTTTTTCCATGGTAACTCCAGTGCAACCATAGAAATCAGCTCTGATAACGACCCATAGCATTCCTTTCCAATACTTGACCTCCTTTACTGGACCTAAGAGACAACTTAAAAGGAGCATACTTTTATAGAATTATATTTGGGTAATACTTCCTTGCCATTCACTATTGCTGTAAGAATCTAAAATAAATGGACCAATGAAAGTCACACATTTGGGTTCTAAAAGACCAAGAATAAAACTTGGGTGTCTTTGCCATATATTGATAGGAAGGTTAAAAAAAAAGAATAGTAGAGTCATGAACTGGCAGATCACTGGCTGCATCTAGCTCTCAGATATTTCCTGATTGGACCACATGATGTTTCAAAAATGAAGTAATTGTACTACAATTGAGATTTACACTTCCTCTTGAAAAATTCAAAGATTTATAACATATAGCTCTGCATTGCTGCATGAAAATTATCAGTGAGAGCTGAATAACACTTGTCCAATTATGCTTCCAGTAATCCATAGTCCCTACCTCTTCATATTTTTTGGACATGAGCTGTTTCAGTCAAATATTTTTACCTGTTTGGTCCTATAGGACATTATAGTTGGTGGCCCCTGCACTGGAAGTATTCTTCTTTAGAGCCATTTAGAAATGATACTTTTTCCTACCATTCTATTTATAAATACAAAGAGACATAAAGTGGAGGAAATGTTTATTTAATCCATAAACATGCAGTAGTCTCATTTGTAGATTGTAAGCTTGCAAAGGCAAGACTCCTTATTTTCTGTTATAGTTGGTATTAAGCATGGTACCTATTTCACAGCAGGCACTCAAATGTTTGTCAAATGACAAAAAGAGGGAAAGGAAGATCCAAAAAAAAAAAAAGAATGAAAAAGGAACACAGCATCTGCTTGTCAATTTTATTTGTAAACATATCAACCAGGAAGGCTTTGCACCCTCTCTCCTTCCCCTCTTACCACTTTGACCCAATAATTCCACTGCTCAAATTTACCATGCAGTTTGTTTTCCATCCCAAAATATAAATGTATATCTTAAAGAATATTCTTTGACATGTATTTTGTAATTGTTATTTGCTAACATTTTGGAAAAAATATGAGTCAGGGTCTGTATAAAAAAATTATGGTATATGCATAAATAATCATGATATGTGACCACTTAAAATGAGGTAGATTTGTAAGTGTTGGTATAAAAACATATCCAAAATATATTATATGGAAGAAACAAGGTTAACAGGATTTTATTTATATATAAAACTGTATATATAGAATGTGCGTAGGGATAAAGGTAGGGGAAGATTTACTTTTCAGCTTAAATTCTGTACATTTTATGCTGTTTCTTTTTAAACCAGTACATGCATTGATTTTACAATGAAAAAGCAAGATTCATGTTTTCAGCCTCTTTCTCAATGTTCCAATGGGAATAAAAGTGCATGTGAAAAAATTGTCTTCAAAATGCTTAGTTTATAGTGTCTCCCTATTGAAAAAAACAACTCTTGCCCAAATTGGACAAGTGCTACTCAGCTCTCACTGATAATTTTTTTTTCTGTATTTTAGTTGTAATTCCAGTTTGGCAAGTGCTACTCAGCTCTCACTGATAATTTTTTTTCTGTATTTTAGTTGTAATTCCAGTTTGGACCTGGGAGCATGTCCATGCCTTAAGCATCTTTTTATATGTGTAGTGGCCAATTGTATCTCCTCTTGGGAAAAATGCCTATTCAGGTCCTCTGCCCATTTTTTAATCCATTGGATGTGTTTGTTATTGATGGTTATTAACTTGTTTGAGTTCCTTATATATATTAGTTACTAATCACTTATTGAATGTATCATTGGCAAATATGTTCTTCCATTTGGTAGGTTGTCTTTTCATTTTATTGATGGTTTTCTTCCTGTGAAAAACATTTTTAGTTTGATGTACTCCCATTTTTTTATTTTTCCTTTTGTTTCTCTTGCCTGAAAAGACATACCCCCCAAAAAATATTGGTAAGAACAATGTCTCAGAGTTTACTGCCAATGAAAAACACTTTATTTTTATTCACATTAACAACCATGAGAGGTAGCTGTCATTTATCTCCAAATTAGAGATAAAAGAGACTTAAAGGTTATTCTAATACTAAAAATTATATTTAGTGTTACTGAGAAAAGGTGTTTTGGAGCTTGAGAGCTGGAATGGGCTTTTTGGCCTGAACTAGTGTCAGAGTAAAGACTAGAACCCAGGTGTTGGGACTTCTGTGCAGTAATTTTAATCTCCACTAGATGTCACTGTAAAAATGCTTTGAAAAGTATTTTCTATTTGGCAAATGCATTACCCTCCAGGTAGTTAGTTCTAGGGTCCAGTTCTCCTGAGTGGCTGTCATCCTAGCTTACTCACAGCTCTCTTTTCTGATGCATCCTTTTATCTATTATTGTTGGATAGGGTATAGTGAATAATGTATCACTAATGATTCATCATTGATGAAAACTACCAATGATTAATCTTTAAAACCTCTCTTTCTTGGTTAGTTGATTCCTCTACTCCATGGAGGAACTGTTCTCCATGAAAAGTGTGCAGCTCTTCTGCATAACCCTTTCCAATCCATGGGGCATGCCTTTGACCTAGTTTTGTTTTGGAAAATTTGAAAATTGTCCCAAAGTTAATAACTGGATATTCACTGTATTTTAAGTAATGAAGAGGGTGATCTATGAGCTTTACTCTTCAGAGACATGCCCTTGTCCAGGAGTCAGGTTAACTCTGGAACCAAACTGCCAAGTATGACAGACCCAGGGCTGAGTTAGAACTGTTGACTCAACTGCATATAATCAATGATAACTGTTTTGCTAGTTCTCAATCATGTCGAGAGATGGTTTTCATTGTTTGTTTATTTTCTATTTTCTGTGATCTTACCAATCAAATTAGCTTTTCTCACCATGGAGACTTTGCCTGGAATACTTTTGTTTTCCCCGTTGGCCTGGATGAGGAAACAGAATACGCAAATTTCTATACCCTGTTCAGATCTCAGCATATCACTTCTTTTTATACCCCCTTTTAAGGTTAGAACTCACTGTTATATTCTTCTATAACAGTCTTTATTCTACCTTTAAAACATTTTTCACACTGATTAATTATCTTTAATGTTTAAAATGTCTGTTTCCCCTAGTAGATCTGAAGGACTATTAGAGCAGTAGCTCCTTTTTGTCTTTTTCCCTATTGAGTCTTTGGAGCCTTGGTGTATACCTTAAATACAGTTAGTGGTAAGTAAATGTTTACTAAAACATACATGAGTGTATTTACCCTCTTCTAGTCAGCTATCTGAGGAATAGTATCACTTGAGGAGGTCTGTGACATACATCTTCAAGGTATATTTTGAAAGATATAGGAGAGCCTTCCAAGATCAAGAAGAGATATATATATTCTCTTGGTAAAGGCAAAGAAAATTGCGTTCTAGACTATGTATGAGATCTAAAAGAAAATGCTTATTTTTGTATTATTTGAACAAAGCAGCAGATAAATGATTGTTCATTGCAACTATTATATTGCATTTCTATGTCTTACCTTGAAAATGGGCTGAATCTAGTGACTTGCTTATAACCAATGGAATAAGGCAAAGGTGATGGGATGTCACTTTCATGGTCAGGTCTCAAAAGATTGTGACTTCCACCTTGCCGGCACATTCTCTCTGCCTTTATCTCTCTGGCTTTGATGAAGTAAGCTATTATATTTCAGACACCCATATGGCAAAGAACTGAGGGAGGCCTCTTGCCAATAGGGAATGAGGAACTGAGGCCTTCAGTCTAAAAGCCCTGAGGAACTGAATCCTCCCAAAACCATGTAAGTGAACTTGGAAACAGATCTCAGCTCAGTCAAGCCTGCAGCTGAAACTTCAACCAGATATAACACCTTGATGGCAGCATTATGAGAGACTCTAAAGCAAAGTATCCAGTCAAGCCAGGACTGAATTCCTGATGCACAGAAACTGAGATAATGCATGTTCACTGTTTGAACTTCTAGGTTTAAGACTTCTATATCCCACAGCCCAGGGCCTTTCACCTTTTGGGGGAGTCTGATGTAAAAAAAGAAAAAAATGAGGGGATTTGTTACCCTGAAATAGGTAACTAATACAAGTGGTTTTCAAACTGATTGATGACTTATGCTTGGGTAATTTCCTGTATAGCCTCCCTGTCCAGAGATATCTCCCCTCTTCTCACCTATTCATGCATAAACATGGGTAACACCTATAATACTTATAATACTGCTTTCTGTAAGGTTAATAAAGTAAAAACGTCTGCTATGGTATTCAGTTATCAGAGAGGGGCAGCAGAGTAATAATGGTAGGTGGGATCAGAGGAGCTAATTAGTGATGAGTGTTTGAGCAAATCAGTTCAACTCTCTTGAGCCTCAGTTTCTCATTTGTAAAATGAGAAGGCTGGAATAGAGATGGGTTCTCAAAGGGTGACCCCAGCTAAGCAGCATCAACATCATCTGGACATGCGAGTTTATAGGAAAAGTTAAATATTGGTCAAAGAAGTAAAGCATTAAATTAGAAAGTAGAATATTAACTGAACTGGGCCTGGTTATAGGTAGAAGGAAGATGATAGGATATCTCAAGGAAGGGCACAACTTGGAGGTAGAAATGAGCATGGTATATAGAAAAAACATGGGGAGACTCTGCTCGTTCCCCCTCTTATCTTCAGGACAGTTGAGATTGGCTGTGCATATTATGCCATTAAACCTGTGCCGAACTTTATATTTGAAGTAATATATAATAAAGAGTTTTGGTGGAAATGTTCTACAAGAAAGATGAATCTGGCAGAGGTAGGTAAGATGGATGGGAAGGAGCAAAGTTCCTTCCAACTGGATTGGCATGATGGGTCAGGCCCAAGACAAATAGAGTGGAGGTAAGAATTCAGAGTAGGAGACAGATAGGAGTGGCATTTTTAATCAAGAAACTGAGGGCATGTGATAGAGTGAACACTGGAAATGAAGAATTGGCATGAATAAAAATGGATGCCCAATATTTTGTATTGATTTTGTGTTACATTGGAATTTATACTAGTATAATGAGGAGTCTACAGATTCTTAGTCCATCTAAGCCTCCTGCTTCTGAAGTCACTAAGGAAGATACATAAAAAGGAGGCAAGAGGAAGCAGAGTAATACTATTATTAGCACAGAATTCTGCTTGAAATTCCAGTACAAAATAGCAGTAAGCTAGGGTGAACCACGTGGAAAACTGTAAGACTCCAGAAACAGCCTATATATAGCTTAGGTCCAAAGGAGGCCAAACAGCGTTCTCTGTTAAGTTGAGCCTGGATAGGAGATCTTCCACTGATGGTATAGAAAGACCAAATTCAGAGTGTACCCAGTGCCAGGGAAAAGTGCTGGTGGCTCCAGGCATGAGTGAAGAGAAACTATTTACAAGGGAGGACTACACAGAGCAGCCCAGAGCTTTTATTGTTCTGGCCTGGTTAAATAAAGATGGGAATTAAGTTGCAATCACAAAAGCAGTAAGTGTTATTCCATTTGAAATTCCATACCAGAAATTGTGGCTAGCTCAGTATCCTTGAGCTTCACCAATCCCCCTACTCTTTGTGGGTGGTGTTTCTTGCCTTTTTTCCTGGCTCACCCTTAGGGATGAGTTCAGGCATTGAGGTGCCATGAAAACTTTTTCACTAGAGGATCATCATTTAAAGGCTGGTTAATTGGAAGAATAGGGGCACTGCTGATTGAGAAAGGGAACAGAAGAGGGAATTTTATTTGGAGTGAGAGGTTGGCATGTTAGACAATATCTATGCACAAGATGATACAGCACACTCAAATTGAGTAATTTTTTTTAAGTGAGTGGACAGGGTTTAAAAGAACATGAGAGCTATCAACCACATCTTTCCTTAAGGTTCAACAGGAGGAAATGGTTAATGGAACCCAAGAGGGTGATTGTCTATATCGGAGCAGCCTGGGGAGAACTATGATTCTAGGCCAGCGGTTCTCAACCTGTGGGTCGCGACCCCTTTGGCAGTAGAACGACCCTTTCACAGGGGTCGCCTAAGACCATCCTGCATATCAGATATTTACATTACGATTCATAACAGTAGCAACATTACAGTTATGAAGTAGCAATGAAAATAATTTTATGGTTGGGTCACAACATGAGGAAGTGTATTTAAATGGCCAAAAGGTTGAGAACCACTGCGAGTCTAGGTCATAATCAACTCTTTGACTCAACAGGTAGGGCACTAGGGGAATACGGTACATACTCTGACTTTACACTACTCCCCTGTTGAATCTTTTGTTGATGCGCCCATTTTCCAATGACAAACAGGCCTGTTCATGAAGGTCACATAAGTCAGCCTACTTGTGCACAGACAGGGCTGGACAAGGTGGAGGGAGGTTCCAGAGGGGCAACACAGGAAAGATTGTGAACTCAATGCTTAGTGAACCAATAGTTGGACCTGAGTGAGGAAATGGCTCTTAGATTATAAGAAGAGCAAGCCTAGTGGTAAGATTTGGGATACAAATTGTGGAATGTTTAATTTGGGATAAAAGAATATTTACTAACTGTGTATTATGTACCAGGCACAGTGCTAGGCATTTTTATATGTTACCTCATTTATTCTTTACAATAACTCTTACAAGAGGTATTAGCATTCTGAAAGATTTGCTAGCTCATGGATCTCAAACCAGCAGCTCAAGGGCTGAGAATCTGTGTTTCCTTTGGCTTGCACAATGCTTTAAAAGTCAGAAGATTTCACATGAAAATGCAGGGTTCTGGCTTTGGAAAAATCAGATGATCTGGAAGCAGCAAGCTTACATTCCTGAAAGCTAGAATTAATTGAGTGGTAACTTTCTTCTTTAGATGGGACATGAATTTTGGCACACTCCCACCATTCTCTATTGTGTTGTAACTGCCAGATTAGTTGATTCAAATTATATGCAAGTATTTCGGTTTGTACCCCTGATCTCCCTTCTATGTTGCAGGTGAATAAATTAAGGCATGGCACATTGGATGACTTGTTCAAAATTTCACAGCTAGATAATTCCAGAGTCGACCCTACAATTTAGGTCTTTGGCCTCTACATCAACCTATCTGTGAAATCTAAAAGTGGATTCTTATAAATTTTAGGTAATAAAGGCAGTAAAGGTAATGTGATGCTGGCTTAAAAATACCTAAATACAACATCAGAACAAAACTGAGTCCAGAAATAAACCCATACATATATGATCAACTATTTTTCAATGCAGGTGCCAAGGCCATTCAACGGGGAGAGGAAAATCTTGTCAACAAATGGTGTTTGAACAACTGGGCTAAGCATGCAGAAAAAAAGTAATGTCTACTCCCATTTCTCATTATATACACAAATTAATTCAAGATGGATCATAAAATGTAAGAGCTGAAATTATAAAGCTTCTAAAAGAAAACATGAAAGCAGGTCTTTTGTGACTTGGAAAAGGCAAAATTTTCTTGGAAAGGACACAAAATGCACCAAACACAAAATAAAACAAGTATTTAAAAGAATGGATGCATTTCTTATATGGGAAAATGTAGAGAGGGTAAGGAATGCTTATTATGGGAAAGTAGAGACTTTGAGGAAGCAGCAGCAAGAGATAAATAAAAGGTATTGGCAGAAATATGGTAAGAGGTTAGGATATTCTGAATCTTTTCCAAGTCTCTAATAACAACCTATTTAATTTTGCTCTATAAAGTTTATTTGGAAACTTACTAAAAGCCTCTTTTTTCAATAGACTCTAGTAAACTAATGGTTCAAATTGCTGAAGCTACTTCTTTTTGAAATTTTGAGCTCTCAGAGTCTTTGTTTAATTTTTTGTCTGTGGCATGATTTGAAACTTAATATTTTTCTCTCCAGTCTGAGTCATACTGGGGTTTCTGGCCTTGGCCATCAGATTCTGTTAAGGCAATAGCTCCACACAGTGTTGGTTTAACACAACCCTATGTTCAGGATGCAGTGGACCCTGGGCTAGAAAACACCTATAGCCCTTTCTCTGGACTGGATCAATTTGTGAGGTGCAAAAAAGGTGAATCTAAAGTTGAAAGAGATAGTTGTTTTTTTTTTTAAATTTCCCCTCACCACTTGGACACTAGGTCTCTTCAGATGCATAATCAGACATTTGGTTTCCTAATAGTGAAAATGTTCTGTCTTACTGCCTAAAATATTCATTTTAGTGAATTATTGTGTTCTTGATTCCTTTGTGGCAGGCATTCATTTTTCTGTGTCATATACAAAGTTACAAGTAGAATTCTTTTTGGATTATGGTGCTCTGCTTCTCAAAGAGTATATTAATGAAAGCTTCTTTATTCTTTGTTCTGTTGTTTCCAGAATATACTGGTGTTTTTCAATAGAACAAATCTACCATTTCCACTTATCAACCATCTTCTGTTTTCTTAATATAGTCTCTTGTTCTGATCCTAAATTTGCTCTCACTTTCTTTAGTCTTTATATGTTATCATTTCTGTGTTTATTATGCCCTGAAGATGAATGGACATTTGAATTTGGGCAGCAAAAAGATGACCATCATTTAACCTGCTTTTCAACTTCATTTCCTTTTTTAAATACTTCACTGAAGATGAAAACTTACCTTAGTTTCATGAAGAAACTGGAATAGCCAAATGGGAGTTCAGTTTCTTGGGAGAAAAGGATGTAGGAAGACAGAATAGCATACTTAGCAAATGTCCCCCCCTCCCCCCCCACAGCCTCCTGCACAGCTCACACCTGGTATCATCACAAAGTGAATCCAAGCTATGATCATGTAACTTAGACAGTGCAAAACCAGCTGTGTGATGTCAGCCTTGCCACACTGTAGAACAGGTTGAAAACATGAGCTGTACAAGCAATGCCTATCATTCATTCCAACACAGTGAGTTTGAAAAGCTGGAACTTTCTATGGGGTGGGTTTTTGTGCCTGTTGAAGCTAGTGTCTTCTAGTTGAGCCTTCTACAGAGCTGCTGTTGTCATTTGAAGTCACAACACAGCTTTTTTGTCACAGAAAATGCAGATGACAGGAAGAGTTTGTGTAGCTATTCTGCAAACAAAAGGAGACCGACCAGCAAATATCACTGCTACCCACTCTTAGGACTTCTCCGGGCCCTGTCCTTCTTCATCAGATCCCTACTGGTTTCTCTGAGACACCCTTTGGTGTTTCCTACTTTTGATAAGGTGATAGGCTAGCTTTTTTTAAAATTACTCATTTTAAAGTATTAAAGCATAAATAGCACATTACAGACAATTTGGAAAACAGGAAATGATTAATAAGCAAAAAATATTTTCAATGAATTTTTAGCAAGTACCTGATTCTGTAACACTTTAGACACATTTTGCCATTTTGTCATGACAACTCTGAGGTTGGCATTATCATTTTTTACAGATGGGCTGAGAAAATGGATGAGACTGCCACTGGTCAATCAAAGCTCACATCATTCCTGTTCTTGCTGGGCCTCCTATGTCTTATTGGTCCAAGAGTAAGTGAATATCCTGACCTGAGCCAAGTTCTATACTGAGGAGTGGGGACAGTTAGATAAATGAACTTGCCTTTCTAGGAGTTGCAGCAAGGATGCATGTAACTTTTCCTGAGCAGGGGATGACGGAAGGCAAGTTTTGGGAGATGAATGTTCACCCTTTATGCAGGAAAAACTGGGGGATGGGTGAGTAGAGGCAAGACCCTGGGTTGGAAGCCATTGCTCTGATTCAGGTGTGATCCCATAAGAGTCTCAGCTGAGTATTTTATCACCTTATGCAGTTTTCACTTTCTCTTTAGAGGTCACTGCAATTTTCAAAAGGATAATATTGCTCTGAGACATATGATTTTGAATCTACTTTGGTTCCAATTTTTTCCCCTTAATATGTTCTCTGGCCTCAGGATGAGTGCAGGTGAAATACAGTCCTAGAGCCACTTGTTTTTTTATGTCCTGATCCCAATCATCCTTTAAGCCTGTTCTGTTCACTAATTAGAACACAGGAGACTCCTTTTTAGCATAAGTGAGGCAGACTCCTAGTCCTCAGTCTGATAAGCCTTTTGTAGTTGGGGGAGTAGGTATTTGGGGACTGCTGAGGGAGGTTATTTCTGCTCTGTTTGAGGCCTGGTATTTACTAGTATTCTGCCTTGGAAATTGTAAAACCGAACTAGGTTCCTTTTATCGGGGCAGCCGGGCCTCCGGCAGCCTTTCTGTGGTCCCCAGCCACTCTTCCTGGCATTGCTGTACAGTATCAACCAGATGCCTCTGGGAGCTCGGGGCTGCAGCGGGCTGACAGCTGCACCTCCTGTTTCTCTTCTTCCCAGGCTATAATTCGGGAAACCGTTTACCTGCAGAGAATGGTGGTTCATCTGTTAGCTGTCAGCCTGAAGCTATACTTTTTCTTTCTGATTTCATTGGTGCTCATTATTTACTGTTCTGTTTAGCTGCATGTTATGTGAAAACTTTGAGATGCTGCAGAAAATCAGCCAAGTCCTAACACAATATCTAGGGGGCCGCAGATTCCACACAGCTGTTTCCCAGCCTCACATTGGTAGAGCCCACTAGCCCAAATGTCTGTGTCTGGAAGGAAATATAAATATTAAGTTGAAAATGTCTTATAAAATTGGTAAAGTATGAAGGGCAAGTCAGACTGTGCATCTCCTCTTTGCTCTCCATACAGCCTCCTTTTTCTACCACCGCAATTGCTATTGTTTTATTGAGGTGCAGTCAGATACATTAAAGTAAGGGTCAGGGAAATTTGAAGAAGAAAACATCCTCAGAAATGGATTTGGAAAAGCAAAGTGCAGACATTTCCCGCTGGTCCACCCAACCCTCTTGCATTTGGCATTTAGGAGCTGAGAAACCTATGAACCTCTATTTTTTGTAAGTAGCTTTCTCTTTCTTATTCATGGATTGGTTGCCTTTCCACATGACTGCCCTCTGGCATCTTTATGGGGTCCCCTTAATGTGGGAATAAGGAATGATACCCTAATTTATCAAGTCCTGTAGACACAGAAAACATTTCATATTTGACATTTCCTTGCCCATTACATTATGAACTAAGACAGTGAAGTTTAGCTCCCTCTTTAGGGGGCCACTTGCAATTGTTGTTGAGCCCTGGGGTGAGCTGGGGATTAAAAGTCTTCATTCCCAACTCCTTTGGGGTATCCCATATTGATTTCTGATGGGCATGGATTTAAAAAACATGTCAGCAGTGAGAAGGAGATGAAAGTCAAAAGAAAAGTAAGGCCGATATGCACAGTCAGCCCATTGCAACCATTAAGGAAAAAATACCACTCATTCTCCATCACATTCTAGGGTCAAATTTTCCCTCCTCTATCAATGCCTCCACATGCAAAATTTATCCCAGGGGTAGGAATTAAGTAGAAGCTTTTGGAAAACAGTTTCATTGAGTCTTCATGAGGATGGACTTTAGTTATAATACTAGAGGTCCGGTGCACAACATTCATGCACTCATGGTGGTGGGGGGTTCCTTCAGCCCAGCCTTCGGCCTTTAGCAGTCTGGGAGCCCTCAGGGGATGTCTAACTGATGGCCTAAGCCACAGTCAGACATCCTTAGCGCTGCCACGGAGGCAGGAGAAGCTCCCGCCAATGCCGCTGTGCTTGCCAGCCATCAGCCTGGCTTGTGGCTGAGTGGCACTCCCCCTGTGGGAGTGCACTGACCACCAGGGGGCATCTCCTGCATTGAGTATCTGCCCCCTGGTGGTCGGTGCATGTCATAGTAGTCAGTCATTCCACCTGGTCGATTTGCATGTTACCCTTTTATTATATAGGACTAGAGGCCAAGTGCATGAAATTCATGCATTGTCTCCAATCGGACATCCCTCTTGCAATCTGGGACCGCTGGCTCCTAACCACTCACCTGCCTGCCTGCCTGATCACCCCTAACTGCTCTGCCTGCCTGCCTGATTGCCCCTAACTGCCCTCCCCTGCTGGCCTGATTGCTCCCAACTGCTTTCCCCTGCCAGCCTCCTGACCCCCAACTGCCCTCCCCTGCTGTTCTGATCACCCCTAACTGCCTCGGCCTCGGCCCGCGCCACCATCGCTTTGTCCAGAAGAAAGTCAGACGTCCGGAAGATGGCCAGTTGACCCGGTCTAATTAGCCTATTACCCTTTTATTAGTATAGATAGATTTATAGGATAGGATTGCTTAAATGGGGCGGGGAAAGCCTTTTTTAACAGGAGGAAATGCTCTTGGCAGACAAAAATACATAATTCCTATATCTGGACTGATAGCCAGCCATATGCACTGTACTGCCAAACCGGTCATTAAAAAATTGAACTGCTTTCTTAGACCTTACACCAAACAGCTATTGCCTTTAAAACCCCTCCTCACAGAAGGTTCTGCCTTCACAGTTCACCCAGATTAGTTTCTGATTGGTCGGTTTCTATGTCAGTCAGCATCAAAAGTTCCGCCTCCTAGGCAGCCATTGGCTCCTCGCAGTTCACCCAGATTTGGTTCTGATTGGTCGGTTTCTATGTCAGTCAGCATCAAAAGTTCCGCCTCCTAGGCAGCCATTGGCTCCTCGCAGTTCACCCAGATTTGGTTCTGATTGGTCGGTTTCTATGTCAGTCAGCATCAAAAGTTCCGCCTCCTAGGCAGCCATTGGCTCCTCGCAGTTCACCCAGATTTGGTTCTGATTGGTCGGTTTCTATGTCAGTCAGCATCAAAAGCTCCACCTCCTAGGCAGCCATTGGCTCCTCCCAGTTTCTCTCTCCAGGCCTCTCTCTGGGCCTGATCCACAGCCTCGGCAGCAGCTGCAGATCAGGCCTTGTGCCTCTCTCTCTCCGGATCTTGCTAGCAGCTGTGGCAGCTGCTGATCAGGCACTGCCTCTCTCTCTCTCTCTGGGCCTCGTCAGCAGCCGTGGTGGCTGCTGATCAGGCTCTACCTCTCTCCGGGCCTGATCCGAAGCTGCCACGGCAAGGTTGTTAGGCCTCCGGCCCAGGCCAGAGGCTAAGGACCTCGCCG
>NW_005365325.1:1563304-1613487 GCF_000412655.1 Myotis brandtii
CACAGGGGAGAAACCCAGAGGTGCTCCATGCACTTCCTGGTGAATGGTCGTCCATCTGGTCATTTAGGTTGTGATGGCCCCTGGCCTTTTATAATGTAGATGTACTTATTCTACCATAATGCTCTTGATGTGCAAATGTAGACACAGGCAAATGAGCACTTTAATACATATGGACTGTCCAATGTGGGAAAAAGCAGCTTGATTCCTTCATTCCTGAAAAGAGAGAGTCAGATCTCCAACATGCTTGCTCAATCTGCTCAACCAATTGCAGTGACTCTCAGCATTCTTTGCTGACTAATTCTTCTCCCAGGCTTGGTCCTTACTCTAGGTCTGTTTCCTTCCAAATAAACCGAAGACTGAATAAAATGAGAATAGTAAGGGAAAGTAGAATTTTTGAAAAGAAAACACTGAGGATCTGGCTGAAGTACTGGAAACTGAACAAAGCAAAACAAGTGCCTATTAGATACTTCCACTGTTTATTAAATATTTTTAATTGATTTAAGAGATAGGAAGGGAAAGGGAGAGATAGAAACATCAATGATGAGAAAGAATCATTGACCTTCTGTCTCCTGGGGATGGAGCCTGCAACCTGGGCATGTGCCCTGACCGAGAATTGAACTGTGACCTCCTGGTTCATGGGTCGATGCTCAACCACTGAGCCACACTAACTGGGCACCACTGTTGTTGTTTTTTCACATTTATTTGGACAGGTACTTGGGTCCTGGTGTCACAGTCATGTTGTCCTTATGGAAGTTCCCCTTATTTTTTTCCTTTAAAATATAATTTTTTTTTAATCAGTAAAAGGAACTCCAGTGAGGTTAGGTTAGTGACAGAAAGGCCCCTCCACCAGGCCTCCAAAGACCCAACCCAAAGTCAGATCATGGCCACCTTCCTGGCAACTGACCCTATACTGGGCCTCCAACAAGTATAGCAAATAGGTTTCATCTTCTTTTTTACCTTAATTGGATGGAGAATTCTGAAGCTGCATCCAGGTTTGGAAGGAATGAATTCCATCATTGATATGAAATGCCTGTCATAAGCATAAGTGGAGATAGTGGAAGCCTCGATGCCTAGTGTTTGCCATCCTAGAACATCTCACCCTTTTTTGAAGTAAACCCTAGTGCATGCTACATCTTATTTCATATCCAGATTTTCCATTCAGTTCATCCCCTAAGCTTATTGGGATCCCCCATCCCAGAGTTATATTAACAGCTGCCACCTATGTAGTGCTTATTATGTTATAGGCACTGTTATAAGCATTTTATGTACCTTTACTCTTTACTACAACCCTATGAGGTTCTTTTGTTACTGATACCTTACCTGTGAGGAAACTGAGGCACAGAAGGTTGAGAAAATTGTCTGAGGTCACAATCCATAAGAGGCAGACTCAGAATTTAAACTCAGGCATTATGGATCTAGAATCCCTGCATGTCACCATCAGTGCAGTGGTTCTCAACCTTCTGGCCCTTTAAAACAGTTCCTCATGTTGTGACCCAACCATAAAATTATTTTCATTGCTACTTCATAACTGTAATGTTGCTACTGTTATGAATCTTAATGTAAATATCTGATATGCAGGGTGGTCTTAGGCGACCCCTGTGAAAGGGTCGTTCGACCGCCAAAGGGGTCGCGACCCACAGGTTGAGAACCGCTGCTCTAGACTATCTAATTAGTGAAATAGGTATTCTCATCTCTCCAAGGGCTCTATCCCCTCACACAAGTCGAAGGGCCAACCTTACTAACTCTCTCTTTCTCTACTTTCTCCCTCCCTTCCTTTTCTTCTAGAGAGAAGCAAAAAGATACAAATCCAAGACATCTCAATTTTGATTTCATTTTTTCCTAATAGAATTCAATCAACGCTGCTCTTTAAGGCTCATGTTGTGCTGCTTCTAAAGTTGTATGAATGTCAAAGAGGAAATGGTCTAAGAAGAATGGATTTAGAATCCTAGGTAGAGAGATGAGAAGAAAAGAAGAGTAAGAGAAAAGGGCAGAGTCAAGGCAAAGTGATTGGGAAAATAGTGGAATATTACCATTTACAGAATTAGAAAATTTAGGTCATAAAATTAATTCAGCAATCAAGTATTTTGTGTCTGCTGTGTATCAAGCCTAGAGCTGAGCACTGGAGATAAAAAGGTGATTAGGGCACAGCCCTTTTATCTAAGAGCTTTGTGTTTATCATGAAGAAATACATATATTGAAGCAAACCGAACTTAATGAGTTAGTCTCCTGGTCCTGGCCTCTCTCTGTCCCTGCCCACTCTTCTCCTGGGAGGAGGAGTGACTTTTCAATTTGGAACTGCATGTGTGTGACTTAGCTTCTTCAAGGTGTCTGTTTGCCTGGAAAGAACATACATTCTCATCTGCTCTCATCTGCTGTCTGGGCCATGAATAGATTTACTGGTGGAGGCTCTGCCCCTATGAAGTAGGCATGGAGTTTCTCAGACTATGATGTACTTTGTGTGGTAATAATACTACCTTCTTTGTGGGTATTTTTTTTTCATTTGATTGTTTTTAATTTTGCATTTTAGGTTTAGTTTGCCATTTTCATTTTGAGTGATTAAAAATAAGTCTTCATAATCATCCAATCTTTCTTACCACCTGCATCAAATATTTGCCATATGCTTGTGTTACAGTTAGCCCAGCACCCAAGGTAAATCATGCCCTTTCCATAGTCAGCCAAGTTAACCAACCATTTGAAGTGCTCCATACAAGATAAAATTCTATACACCACATGTTTTCATTCCCTATTTTGGTGAAGTCAATAATGTGTATTATAAAATAGATGTGAAAATACTTAAACCCTCTTAAGAGTAAATGTTGAGAATTGTGTGTAGAGTAACATATCAAGCCATGTATACGTCATGGATTCAAACTTCCTTCATGCTAAGAAAGCCTGCTTTTCATCCCTCTCTATGGGTCTGATATCCATCCTCCAGAGTTTTGTTTTTTTTTTTTCAAATTCCCAGCATCCTAAAGCCATGACCACCCCTGTCCAGACTGGTACCAAGTGTTCTTAGAGGTTCTTGTTTGTTGCCTGGCTTCATCACTTCTAACAGTGTTGTTGAAATCATCCTATATAATAAAAGTGTAGTATGCAAATTGTCCCCTCGACCGGGAGGTCATCTGGGAGTTCGACCAGGGGCGAGGCTGGCCGGGGGAAGAGAGAGAGGCCCTGGCCCGCAGCCGGCAGCTGGCAGCTGCTAGGGACCCTACCAGTGCACTAATTTGGTACACTGGGCCTCTAGTCAGTTAATAACCACTCAGGGTCTTTAACTTGTTCATGCTATCTACAGTCTTCTCATTGCACAACATTATACTCAACAAACTCAAATGCCAGGATTGGAACTGGAGAAGAAAATCAATTAAAAAATTGATTAAAAATCAACTAAAAATCCCACATACATTGCCCATATATTTTATTCTTTGTCTTTTGAGGTCTATGTTATAAAGTTCTGGTTACCTCTTCTGCTTCAAATTAAGTTGGCATATTCAAACCCTTGCATCCTTTTTTGTACAATTATACCTTGAGGACCAAGACAATGGTGAATATGTCACAATTCTTGCCCTGTGGGAGTTTACCCTCTGCTAATGTAGAGAGGAGAACACACTGTGCCCTATATCACTATATCACAGAGTACCGTGGAATAACAAAAGGGAGATCAGGGAGGACTTCTTAGTGGCAATGATACCCCAAATGTTTCTGGAATGACACATGAGCTTAAAAAGAGGAGACAAGTCTTTGAGAAAAGCCATGACTGCCTTCCCCTCTTCCGTGAAGTATCTCTGGGTGTTACCCTAATTCAGTGAACACTCACCCTCAGAGTTTTGTCAGCTAGAACCTCAGTCTCTAGGGTGTTGACAAGCTACTGAAAACAGTGAAACACATGCTAGAGATTTTTTTTAAGTTATACAAAACATTCCAGATGAATTTCTGGTAATCATAGTAGTGATTGCCAATCAGTCCATGAATCATAACTATTACTCGCTTCTCCTTGGCAATGAGGACACTTCTGGGACAGGGTTGGATCAATTTCCTCAGCCCATTTTTATTTTATTTTATTTTAAACAGATTATTTTTAATTTTTATTTTAGACAGAGAAGAAGGGTAGGGATAGAGAGATAGAAACATTAAGGATGAGAATCATTGGCTGCCTCCTGCATACCCCAACCTGGGGATGTGGCCCACAACCTGATGGGGAATTGAACCATGACATCCTGGTTCATAGGTCGCTGTTAAACCACTTAGCCACACCAGCCCATTTTTGTATTGGAGGAGTTAAGGGACTGCTGAGGTTCACCAAAACCCAGGAGCCTTATGTGAACTGTTCAGGCTTGAAGGTGTCCAAGAAATAGTCCTCTGTGAGCTCAGATAGAATTGAAAGTTTGGTGACCAAAATATTAACTTCATTACTATTTAAAGTTGATTTGATCGCGTGACTTATGTGTGTGTGGAAAAAATGGTCTTATTAATGTTGTACCTAATAAGTCACTTTACACATCTTAAGAGTCATTTCTCCCAAACAAATCAACAATTTCAGCAACTCCAAAGTCCAACTGTCAGGAAATTGAGCCCTCATTCCCAATTTTATTTACTTATGGCCTTAAGCATCCACTGTTTCTTTGGTTGTACATTGTTGAAGCCTTTCCATCCCTCCAATGATGCTCCCGAATCACTGTCTCAGCCTGCTCACTAGTAGTGGTCAGTATTTAATGAGTAAGTGCAATGTATAAACGTATACTATATAGATTTATCTACTTGTGCACATTAGCAATATGTTAGTCCTCATATTGTGCTATTATTGTTAATGCATTTTATACGGTAGGAAAGTAAAGCTCAGAGAGACTAAGAATTCATTTAAGAAGACAAAATCATCAAGGAGCTGAGCTGGATTCAAACCTCAATCTGTTTGACTCAGAATTTGTATTCCTAAACACCAAATTATGCCACTTGACCGCATGCCAGTACTTAGCCTGGTTAATTTGTCTGACTGCTCTTACCCTTCCATAACTAGATTCGGGGGTAGCCTAAGGGATGGAAAAGCAACGATAGTGTCTGTTGTGCTAAGTATCTGGCCAACATTTGGCATTATCCGAGTTTTTATGTCTTATCAATCTGTTTCTTATAAAACGACATCTTATTGTGATTTTAATTTTCGTTTCTTTGATTACTAATGAAGTTAACATCTCTGGATACATTTATAGGCTACTTGTTAGCTTCTAGTTAGCGACTAATGATTAGGAAGATCTTGGAAGCCAAGTATTGAAGACAACAGAGTCTCCTGTAGCCTGGAGTCCGGAATTATTGAGTTAATGGAAGCCTTTCCAAGCACAGACTAGAATTTACATAAGTAAGAAATTTACTGCTTTTGTGGTATGCTACCTTGATTTCAAGATTTACCAGTTAAAGTAGTAGATAATCTTGTTAGAGGCTACTGATCTTTTTCAAATTACATGAGGTACAAATATCTTAGGTTGGAACATGTGGCTTGTATGTATGGAAAAGTGGTCTTATTAATATTGCACCTAAAATGTTACATTATCTACTCAGTCATGGGCTAGAAAACTACAGGTGTTGTTCATAGGGACAGGGCCTGCCCCAGTAAACCCTTGCGACCCAGAGTATAGATGAGAATGCATGTGTTCTCTAGGCAGACAAATTCCAAGAAGATCCTAGAAGGGGCTAAGCCACACACAATACAGTTCTGAACTGAAACGTCACTTCTCCCTCCAGGGGAAGAGTGGCTAGTGGGCAGAGTGAAGCCAGGACCAAGAGTGTAACTGATGGAGACCTGTTTTCTTGGAACATGAAACCTCAAAAGGAGTCCCCTTCATGAACCATGGGTCTTGCCAAGTATCATTGTGATTGTGAAGATTTTACGCTTGACCGAGTAGCTAGTGGGAGTTCAACTTCTCATTTTAAGGAGCCCTTGATTAACTCTTTATTATCCTTCAGCCTCTTAATGGAGGGACAATGGTGATGGGCTGCAGTGCAGGGCTGGGTGTTTGGAATGAAGCAGAAGAGGGCAGAAGAATGGGATAAGTTCCTGCTTAGCAAACACTGTAGTGAAGAGAGATACCCCAAAATACAAGGACCTTTAATAAATTTTTAGGGGAATCTGGGCCTATGTCATGATTTTAATTTAGTTGACTTCTTCACTAAATAATTATTTATGAAGTTATCTAAAGCATTTACAGATCAACCCAGAAAGGAAAGTGAAAACCTATTATTTTTAAGAGCAGGGCATTAATAAACTTGTCATTAATGATGGTAGTACTTAAGCGTATGGTTTTGAAGCTACACATAACGTTGGTTGAGGTCCCAATTCTGTCACTTGCTAGCTGTGTGACCTGGGTAAAGTTACTTAATTTCTTTCAGCCTCAGCTTTCACAACTGTAAAATGAGAACAACATGGTTTGTGCATCATACAATTATTGTAACAAATGAGGTTTAAAAAGTACAGTGCAATTAGCACAATATCTAGAGACAGAAGGGAATTAATAAATGGTAGCTGCTATTATTTGCAGTCACAGGTCAGCTCAAATGAGATCCTATATGTGAAAAGTACTTTGTAACTAGAAATAATCTGGCTTTGTGATCTGGGAACACATTTTCCTGTCTCTATAAAAGCACTTTCACATTTTGGTTTTTTAAAATATTTTTCTTTCTTTCTTTTTTTTATTTCTTTATTGATTAAGGTATTACATATGTGTCCTTATCCCCCCATGACCCCAAGAAACTAGAAACACCAATCAGAAAGGATATATGCACCCTATGTTCATAGCAGCACAATTCACCATAGCTAAGATTTGGAAACAGCCTAAGAAGGAATTCTTACCATTTGCAACAGCATGAATGGAACTGGAGAGCATTATGCTAAGTGAAATAATGAACAACATAAACTGATGCACTTTCACATTTTACTAGTAACATTGTAGTTATCAGATTGGCCTTGTTGTCACAGCCAGTGGGGCTGCGGACTCTGATGCAAACTGTGGTTCAAGGGGGAAGGAACAGGTATAAGTAGGACTTTGCTGTGGGACAGGGCCCACAAGGACCACTGAGGACATCAATGGGGAGAGGAGGAGAAAGGCACAAAAATAGAATTGATGAGACCATAGAGCTTTTTGCATTCTATAATGGTTTGGCATTGACTTTGGAATGAACCAAACAATTCCATCAATGCAAAGAGCTTGGATCTCTAACTTTGGTCATGAACAGGAAGGGAGCTCCATTATACACTTTTGTCTACATGTTTTTCTCTACTACCACCTATTCAAACATAGATGTCCAGTGTCCAGCCAGGGCCTGGATTGGGGCTGTCATTACAAATATTACCCTTTATTCTATCCCTAGCATCCAGCCCAATGCCAAGAAAATGGTGAGTCAAAAGGATATGCTAATTGAATGCATTAATTGAAACCTATGAGAGGATGGCTATGTGTTCACTTTGATTGGACCCCTTGTTTCTTAGATACTTCTAGAGCAGCCCTGAACTGCAGCAGAGAAAAGTAAAATAGGAATCTGTTATGTCAGCAATCAAATGAGCGAGGGTTAGGTCCATGCCATCGTGAGAAAAAGAGCTATTTTGAAATTGAATCTGCTACCATTGAGGGGAGTGAGCTGCAGACAGAGAGGGGAAGCTGCATTACCATCTGAGGGCGATGCCGTACAGGGATGCCCGCAGGAGGTCGAGTTGGATCGTATCATCATCCCCCTCTGGCTAAAGTGGAATCAGATTTGGATGAGATTTTTGAAAACTTCTTCCTAGGCCATTTTCACAGAAATTTTTATTTAATACAACTGATTTGAATCCATATATCTATAATTCTTATTGAATTAACATACACATCCATTAAAGTGAAAAGCTTATTGATGAGTTGTATCATGTATGCACACATATATCCATCTTCATAAGAACAGAACATTTACATAATTCTAAAAATTTCCCTTGGAGTCTTTGTGATCAGTTTTCACTCTCCCAGTTCCAGGCTCCACTGATCTGCTTTTTGTCACTATAAATGAGTTTTACCTGCTCTAGAATTTGATATATGGCATCTATAGTATGAAATCTTATTTGTTTGGCCTCTTTCCTTCAGCATATTTTTGAGGTTCATGCATAGTTACAGGTGTATCAAAAGTTTGTTATTTGTATTGCTGTATCATATTTTACTTTAGGATGTTCCACAGTTTATTCACTCATTGATGGGTATATATGTTGTTTTAATTTTTGTCTATTATGACTAAGACTTCTGTGAACATTTATATACAAATCTTTGGTGGGCATTTTCATTTCACATAGTTAAATACCCAGGAGTAGAATAGTTGCATTTTATGAAAATATCTATTAAAGTTTTAAAATTGTCAAATTGTTTTCCAGAGTACCAGCCTGTGGTTCCTGAAAACAATGTGTGACAACTCTAGGACTGGCCTTGCCAGTCTTTTAATTTTATCTATTCAATTCAGTGTGTAGTGGAATTTTATTGTGGTTCTAATTTTTTTCCTTATGAATAAACATGTTGAACATCTTTTTGTGCTTATTGCCATTTCTATATCTTCTTTCCTAATGTGCTTGTTCACTCTTTTGCCCATTTTTTATTGAGTTGTCTTCTTGTTAAGTTTTAAAAGTTCCTTATCTATCTGGATACAAATCCTTTGTCAGATGAAGGTATTATTAATATTTTATCCCTGTCAGTGTCTTGCCTGTTAAATTTTCTTATTAGGGTCAGTTATGGATGGAATCAAGTTCTCTCTAAATTCATATGTTGAATCTAACTGCTAATACCTCACAATGTGACAGTATTCAGAGATCTGGTCTTTGAAGAGGTGATTAAGTTACAGTGAGGCCAATTGGGTGGGCCCTACTTAATCTGACTGGTGTCCTTATAAAAAGAGGAACTTTGGACATGTAAGGAGACACCAGGGGCTCGTGAGCACAGAGGAAAGACCATGTGAGGTTACAGAGAGGTGACCATCTGCCAGCTAAAGAGAAAGGGCTCAGAAGATAACAGACCTGTCAACACCTTGATCTTGGCCTTCTAGCCTCCAGAGCTGTGAGAAAACAAGCTTGTGTTGTTTAAGCCACAGCCCATGGTATTTTGTTTGTTTGGTTTTTTGTTAATCCTCACTTGAGGATATTTTTCCATTGATTTTTAGGGAGAGTAGAAGAGAGAGGGAAAGACAGAGAAACATCGCTATGGGAGAAACACCGTGATTGGTTGCCTCCTGCATGAGCCCTGACCAGGGCCCAGGCCAGGGAGGAGTCTGCAACTGAGGTATGTGCCCTTGACTGGAATCGAACCCAGAACCCTTCAGTCTGCAGGTCGACGCTCCATCCACTAAGCTAAACTGGCCAGGGCAGCCCATGGTATTTTGTATGACAATTATAGTAAACAATGCAGTATCTTTCAAAGAAGAAATGCCTTTTAATGTTGACAAAGTCCAATTCATTAATTTTTTCTTTATGGCTTGTGTTTCTTGTGCCCTAGCTAAGCAATCTTTTTCTACCCAAAAATTGCCAAGATTTTCTCTTGTGTTGTTTTGTAAAAGTTTCATAATTTTAGCTTTTACATTTTAAGTACATATTCCATTTCAACTTAATTTTTGTATATGGTATGAGGTCAAGTTAGAGTTCATTTTCTGTTTCAAATGGATATTCAGTTGTTCCAGCACCATTTGTTGCAAAGACTACCGTTTCCCTATTCAATTACTTTGGAAATAAATTCACCATACATGTGTAGGTCTGTTTCTTGGCTCTCAATTCTGTTCCATTGATCTATTCCAAAGTGTCTTTTTTTATTTTTTAAATAAGCGCCATATGTGATTCTAATGCACAGCCAATTTTTAAAACCCTTTGGATGAATGGTCTCTAAGAAACCTAACTATTTAATTCTCTGAGCACTCTCTCAACAAGTTACTGCTTCTATGAATCAACACTAGAAAGGCAGGGACTGATCAAATAGATGATCTCCAAGAACCCTAGCATATTTGTCTTCGCCCTTGGCAGTGGAAGTGACTCAGAATTCAAAATGGGTATAGATTAAAAGAGATTCTCATGGAAAGAAATGTTAACGAATTATTGAAAGTCAAATTGGGAGCACTCTTTTTTTTTTTCCAGAAGCATCTGTTAAATGGCATTAGCATTCATTCATAAGCGTCTGTGAAATTGTGTTGTTATGTTGAGATAAGCTAAAATGTATTATTACTTAGACATAGTAAGAATTTCTTTCATTTAATGTAAAAGGAGGAACAAAAGATGTCTTGGGGATGGAGTCAGATTAATAGAGGAGGTTGAAGTCCTAGCTCAATGTTTACCATAGAGTATACTGGTACTCTTAATATAGATAGTATCCCCAGCACCTATATACCGAGCACATATTTAATGCTGGCTGGTTGAATGAATGTGCTAATGAAACAGAGAAAAGGACTTTTAGATAATTTGGAACAGAATCATGGTAGTGAGGCATCCAGTCAATCACACAGATATATGAAGGGTAACAATTCAATGACATAGTTAAGAGCAAAATCATTAGAATCAGAAGATTCTAGGGTCAAATCCTGACTCTATTTACCAATGGTGATCTTGGAAAGGATATTTAACTTCTTTAAGCATTAATTCTTCTGTAAACATTGGGTTAATGAAAATTGTTCATTGTTGTGAACATTAAGTGAGCTAAGAATTATTCATTTAATGTTTCTCCTTTTAGCTATAAATTCCACTCCTTAAGGGTAAGGATTGTGTCTTGTTCATGACCTTATTTTAGAGCATAGAGAAATGCTAGACATTTACTCTATAAATAGTTGATGGATGAGTGAAAACATATGAAATAACTAATACTGTGTTTTGCATGTAATAAGCTCATAGTTAATAATAGCCCATGGTTATATTTACTTTTTTAACTCCATCTCAAGAAGGATGGTGTTACAGCCAGCTAATCCCCCATTGATGACAGAAGCTATCTTTTATAAAAATAAACATTCCAATTAGGACTGGTATAATGTAGGTACAGTTTATTAATGGTCCACCTCTTCATGGATATTCATAGGGTCATAGGCTGTAATTATGTCATATGCAGTTTTTATGCTGATATTTGAAATAGTCAGTTATTGGTTCTAATGACATTTCTTTCAACAAATCATTTTTCCCATGGATGGCTGAACATTGATGAATGCATTTCAAATAGAATTAGCACCACCTCTTGGTTGGCTCCATTATGAAATGTATACGAAGGCAGATCTCAAAGTTTATTCTCTAATGTATGTACCACTCTGGTTTCCACAGTCATTAACAAAATTTAGAGCAAACAGCCCGTTCCAAAAGGCTAGTTGAAAAGAAGACTGCTTGTGATTAATAGCTGGTGGATTCTGTAACCTTGACAATTGCTTGGACAATCTTGGCTCTGACTTTATAATTATTTATTAGCTATTAAATAATCAGACTAGAGGTAGAACTATAGGCTTTGTCAATTCACTTTACTCTCACCTGAGGGCACAAAACAGAGTTAGTGTGTGTGTCTTCTTTGGCAAGAAATAAAAATATTGGCATTCTTTCATTTTTTAAGTTAGAAGTTTGAGGATCAGCAATTCAAGGAGAATGAAATGCCAAACTCCATCATTCCAGAAATTTCTGTATGGCATTTGCTGACACATACAATGCTTTTGAAAGAGTAGGCCTGCCCCACTTGATTGAGTGGTGGATAGAGTAGACCCAAAACGCTGGTTGACTAGGTCTCAATGCTATGATTTGAGAGCTTATAGAAGAACTTGGGTAAAAATCTCAACTTGGCCCTAGGCAATTTGGCTCAGTGCATAGAGTGTTGGCCTGTGGACTGAAGGGTCCCAGGTTTGATTTCGGTCAAGGGCATGCACCGCAGTTGCAGGCCCTGGTCAGGGCTCATGAAGTAAGCAACCAATTGATGTGTTTCTCTCACATCAATATTTCTCTCTGTCTTTCCCTCTCTCTTCCACTCTCTCTAAAAATCAATGGAAAAATATCCTTGGATGAGGATTTAAAAAACAACAACTCACCTGCTTTCTTGAAACCCTTTCCCTCATCTACTCTTTTCAGTTTGGCTCAAGCATTAGAAAGTCCCACTTTAATGCACACCTTGACCCCAAGTTGTTGCAATATCCTATTAAAATACTACTACAAATAGATTATCTTAAAGAAGAAATCCCCCCCCCTTAAATCAGCAGTTAATTCTTTAGTCACTGTTAACATGACTTAGTTTTTTAAAAAAGACATAGGCTTTGAAATCAGTAAAATCTGGGTTCAGATCCTAATTTTGCTCCTTTAAACTGGGCACATTATTGAGAGATTCATATTTGTACTGACAAAAATATTGAAATTGAGCTATTCCTGAAAGAGGAAACTTGCATCTTTACTGAGTGATCAAAATTCTTTTGATTGCTATCCAAAAGCTATCCATGCCTCATACAGGGAACATTTGGGAGTCATAAAAAAATTGATACCTTAACTTCAGCAGAGTCTTAAAGAATTGCCTTCATGAAGTGATGTTTTTATGTTATACTCTTGCTTTTAGTAGAACATGATATCCTAAAGCTAGCCTTTAGATTGGCTTGGGAAAATGTTATCTTCCATGTCCCTTGATTTCTCCTATAGGAGGTATCCACATAAAAAAATGTCTTTCAGGATCCAGTACAAGAAGTACTTTGTTTCCCCTAAGAAACTAGTATGCTTACTTTTTTTCTGTTGTTAAAACATATATAACTTGCTTTTCATTTGGCTGCCAGGGATTTTGGAGACAAAATAAAGGGTCAGTTCTATCTATTGCATAGTGCTTTATGACCAACATATTTGTGTTCCTTACTTGGTCTTAACATTTATCCTCTTACTAGTATTTATTGAATTCAATTATTTGGTTCTATTTTGTAATTATTGTATTTTTTTGAATTCTGGTTATAAGCTGCTTTAAATTCTTTTGAGATGAGGCAGGCAATATAAATATATATATTTGTTAACAAATATAGTAAATGGATTATATTTCATTCTGGGTATTACAATCTAAAAAAGCAATCTTCTAATAATTATAGGAGATGGCAGATCATGTTGTCAAGCAAGGTGTATCAATTATTTATTGCTGTGTAATGACTGACTCCAACACGTAGTGGGTTAAAATAACCATTTTATTAATGTTCATGAGTCTGTGTATTAGCCAAGTTAGCTGGTGTCAGCGAAGGTTTGATGGTTTAGGATGACCTCCCTCATGTGACTGGCATTTGTCACAGCTGAGCAACTTGTCTTCACTCTATTTTATCTCATATTACTCCAGGAGACTAGCTTGGGCTTTTTCACAGATGGTCTCAGGGCAGCAAAAGAGGATAAGTGACATTGAGCAAGCACTTTTCTCACCTCTGCTTATGTCACAATTGCTAATGTCCCTTCTGCCCAAGCAAATTGTATAGCCAAAGTCAGATTTAAGGAGGTGTTGGGGAAATAGATTTCTTTTCTTTATGGTAGGCATGGCAATGTCACATTGCAAAAGGAAATGACTATAGAGATGAAAATAATTGATCCAATTTCAACCCATTGTACAAAGTCAAGATTAAATAAAGACTAATAGGTCTTTAATAAAGAACAAATAAAGACATGATGCTATGACCTTTTAGCATTCTTTCCAATTCTGATATTAAATAATCCTTTTAACTTTAATATACAAAAGGAGTAAGACCATAAATTGTTCATGGTGAACTTAAATTTCCCATACCCCTAAATTGGCAGTTCCTTCAATCAGCCACAATGTAAAACCATAGGTTCAACTTTCTGGAAATTCCTCTCTTTCATAGTATCCTGAGAACTTCAGTCTATTCCTCTATTTAAATTTATGGTATATCTCAGTTGCCCAGATGCCAAAACCTATCTTGAAACAGAGCTAAAGGGCAAATTAGAATAATACAGAGCAAATGGAAATCTGTCTTTAGTGTTTATTGAGCACCTACCTTGTATAAGGTTTGGGGGAAAGAGCTTGTTTCAACTACAGAATTTGAGAATCAGTGACAGAGTATTTTCCATGTCATTGTCTGGGTGGGATTCCATGAATCTGCTTTATAAGTTCTTCAAATCCAGTTTTCCCTTCTCTGTGGACAGCATGTCCCTGGGTTGGGCTCTCAGTTCTGATTCCTGACTCAGCTGGCTCTCTCTGACTTTGGACCTGCATGTATTACCATTGCTTCCAGACCATTTCCGGGATTCTCATCTCTGTTGAATGGTATTGGCCTGGGAACTTTCCTGATCAGGTCTTAGAGAATGAGAGAAGGGATATAGAGGGGAAGGATAACTTTTCTGTCTACTATTGGATCAGTGAGGGAGAATTTCAGATTCTCATCCAATATTTATTGAGTACTTACTCCGCACCAGAAACTATGCCAGGTGATGCCATATACCAGTATCTTCTAATTTAATCCTAAGGAATCTCTGGCCAAGATCAAGTGGGAAGTCTAGAGACTAAGCCTGTCACTCTCAGACTTCCATACAAGGAAAAAAAAACAACCTTAAAAAATAAATTGCACCCAGTACTTCATATTTTAAAATGATAAAAAATACAATCCTCTTCTCTTCAAATACCTTGGATTCCTTCTTTTGGGATGGTGTGAGAGGTCTTTGCATTCTATTATAGAGTGAAGAGGAAAGATGTAATCTGGGTATAAACTGTGATCATTGTAGCCCAGCCGATGTGGCTCACTGGTGAGCGTTGACCTATTAACCAGGAAGTCATGGTTCCATACCTGGTCAGGGTACATGCTTGGGTTGGAGCTCGATCCCCAGTAGGGGGCATGCAGGAGACAGCCAATCAGTGATTCTCTCTCATACTTGGTGTATCTCTCTCTCCCTCTCCCTTCCTCTCTGAAATCAATAAAAATATGTTTTAGGAAAAAAAAGCCTGTGATGATTATAACCAATACTTCTTCAGGCTGAATTCAGTGTTCATGAACAAATTCTGAGTTAGGCTTTTCATTCAGAAACCTTGATGGATGAGTATTCAAAATTCATTGATGAATTTTATGCCCTCTTTCAAAGATAGTCCTTCTTTAACTATACTCTGAACAGAATAAAATATGAAGAAGAAAAGAATGCATTTTGAATTTCTAACCACTCCAATTTCTTCTTCTAAGTATAAAAATATCTTTTATATGGGAAATCCAGGGACAATTTCCCACTTGACAATGAGGGCATACTTTCTTTTGCAAGTCAACAGCATAGTTGTTATGTTGTTAGATAGAGACAAGATGACATTGTATAGCAACACATTTCTTTACTCCATGCCTGAGTTCTAAGTCTCAAATAAGCTTCAAAAATTTAAATAGGGAGTTATGTTCATTTGGATGGACTCCATGAGTTATAGGGAAATGATGCGAGATGCTGATTATAGGGATTAATGTGGACCGGAAAATAGAGAGAGACCTTATAAGAGTTGACAAGTAGAAGAATGTTCTATAGAAAGAAGTTCTCTTATAGCCCATTGAGCAGTTGATGGAGTAAAAGATCAATGGCTCCCTCAACTATCCACTACTGCTCTGGTGGTAGATGGTCTCAAACACTAGACCAAGTTTCTGGGAGAAGTCTGGCAAGGAGAGGGGCATGTGAACAAAATGTTAGAGAATTTTTATTAGAGTACCTACATCAAGTAAGAAAGAGATATGAAATATTGAGTTTGCGAAATAGTTTATTGCTTTCAATCTTCATATTATTTTGGTTTGAAAGTAGTTTTTCTTGGGTGTCAAACTTTCAGTACCTAGGTAGTACTATGAATTAAATCTTTGGGCTGTGGTGAAATGCAGAGTACCATTAATCCTTTGCTTAGTCACCCATATTTATCTGCTCTACCCACTTTGTTTACATCCCATTATTAAAGAAACCCATTTGCTGCTCATTGTTGACCCAATAGAGTACCTATCTGGGTTCTTGACTTTACTTGCCAATTAACTACAGGTGTTTTCCCTCTTTGCTTGGCATTATATGCTTGATAATATGTTAAAGGTGATTTACACCACCTCAGGATCCCTTCTCCCCCCTCCCCTGCAGATATTGATGGTCCTGACCATGCACCCATGGACAGACATACCTGGGGTCTAGGTGAGATAGTAACCTTGTCTTGCACCAACCCTTTTTCATATTCCTTGCCTTTTCCCAAGGATCTATTTCTTTGTATTCTTGCCCTTTGGTTTTCTGTGTCAGGCCACTTTAATTATATATGTTTCTAAACACAGATATTAGGGAGAGAGGACTGTTAAAGGCAAGTTTGGGAAAGAGAATCATTTTGATAGCTGACAGTTACTGAATGCTTACTGTGGGCTAAGTTCTGTCATAAGCAACATATACATTAATTTATTACTCATAATACCTTAGAGAGGTGCAATTAAATCCCTTGTTTATCATCCAGGAACCAAGATAGAGTAGGATAAGGGACCTGCCCAAGGTTATGTGGCTAGTTGGAGCCAGGAAAAGGATGGGCCAGTCTCAGAGTTTTTGCGCTTCTCTACTGTGCCGTATGTTACTGTTACAATCACTCTTGATTTTTATGGTGTTCATTTTTGCATGGCCTTACAACCTAGGTGAGCCAGGGTCATGTCCTTAAAATAACCTATGGCACTGGACTGATGTAGTGCAACACCTAATCCTATATAATAAAAGGGTAATATGAAAATTGACCCTAACAGCAGAATGACTGGGAATGACTGGTCACTATGACACACACTGACCACCAGGGGGCAGATGCTCAATGCAGGAGATGCCCCTTGGTGGTCAGTGCGCTCCCACAAGGGGAGCTCTGCTCAGCCACAAGCCAGGCTGATGGCTGTCAGTACAGTGGTGGTGGTGGGAGCCTCTCCCACCTCCTCAGCAGTGCTAAGGATGTCTGACTGCAGCTTAGGTCTGCTCCCTACTGGCAAATGGACATCACCCGAGGGCTGCCAGGCTGCCAGAGGGATGTCTGATTGCCATCTTAGTCCCAATCCCCCGGGGAGCAGGCCTCAGCTAGCAGGTGGTCATCCCCCGAGGGGTCCCAGACTGAGAGAGGGCACATGCCGGGCTGAGGGCCCCCCCCCCCGCCGAGTGCACAAATTTTTGTGCTCCGGGCCTCTAGTACCTTATAATTGGTTTTACGGGCTTTAGAGAAACTGTTCAAGCCAGCATTGGATTTGTCCATCCACTGTTACCAAAACTGAAGTATGGGGGCCACTAGGTTATTTTATCATTAATTTATACCACCCTTAGCTTGGTTTTGAAATCATCATTAATTGACTATGACCTTTTCCTTTAGAGTTCAGAAATCCACCTACCTCTAGGTTGAAGAGTTAGTGATCTATGATAGGGTCACTTAAATAATACTCAGAGGATTTTTTAGAAGGATTTGATTAATTGCTTTGTAATTATTAATTGCCTTTGTAGTAGACATCTATTTGTTCATTAGGCTTTATCCACACTCATGAGACTATGACACAGAGCTGTCACACTAGGGGACCAATAGAGGGAGCAGTGAGTTGGGACCTGTGAGGACAGGGCTTAGGGAACCAGCAAGGTGGTTAGGTTGTCTACCTTTTTCCTCCAGAAAGGATCAGCTGCCCAGATCTCTCCATGTCCAAAGGGAGGTAGGGTGTTCACATTGTCTGTAGTCTGTGGTCAGCAGTTGTGAATTCCAATCAAGGAGGTTGGGGTCCTTAAGCAGTCTCAGTACAAGGAGGCAAGGCAGCCCATTTGGATTTATGCAGAGGACAAGCCAATCAATTGGCTATATAAAGGGACAGCCTACTCTTGAAGGTGGAAAACAGGTAGTGATTGAGGGACAGATCCTCCTAAAAGGGGGTCAGCTGAAAGACAAAACACACTCACTTTAAAATCAGAGCTGGATTTTAATTCTAGCGCCAGTCTTTACTAGCAAACAATTTAGCTACTTTGAGCCTCAATTTCCACATCATAACAAGGTCTGTGTTGAAAAGATGTCATGAATATTTTAAAGAGATGATATGTAGAAAGCAATCATTCCTGATATACAAAAGATGCTCAATAGGCCTGCTATCATTATTACTATGGTGATAATGATAATGATCATATGTTAATCATTATGATTCAGAGCTGTATATTCTTTTTAGTGAAAATCATAGTGCAAACCAGTAGCAGAAGTGGGTAGCAATGTAGGAGGATGTGCATAAAGTGATCTGTTCTTGGGCACCTGTGGAAGAGTTTGCTGTACATCCAGCTCAGAGCAACAGATCAATTTTTGCCTTATACTTCCCCATATCATGCTTAGTAGAGGCTCTCCTGTGATAATGCCAGGTCTGATTCTCATCAGTTTGGAAATGGACAAGTGTGGGCTGCAGGTGGCAGCGCTTCAACACCCACAGCCAGCCAGGGCATGGCTAGGAGCAGGCAGGGAATGAAAGATTTTTCTACCCCCACTCCCCACCTCCACTGCTCTAAGGCAGGCCCTCCACTAAAGAACACACTGTCATTTAGTAAGTAACGAAGAACAGTATCTCAAGCAGCATCTCTTGTGTGGCATTGTCTTTTAAATAACTCAGAGGACTTGCTGAAGGTTGCGTGCTTGTCTGAGATCACTGCCAACAGCAGGCTTGTATAGCTTATCTCTTCCTCAGCTCACAAACAGGTTCCTCATAAGGATGGATGACATTGGTTAACATTGATATAAAAAGACAAATTATTACCAGAGGC
The DNA here is from genome assembly GCF_000412655.1 of Myotis brandtii. Classification (NCBI taxonomy): domain Eukaryota; kingdom Metazoa; phylum Chordata; class Mammalia; order Chiroptera; family Vespertilionidae; genus Myotis; species Myotis brandtii. The sequence continues at coordinate 1,581,990 of NW_005365325.1, forward strand.
AGATAGTGGCAGAAAAAGAAGAGAGATGATTTGTAGTGACCTAGGTAAAAGTGCAGATAATTAATAATAATAGTAAAAGCAATGACAATAATAGCAATAGCAATAATAGTACTTTACTAATAGTAGTAATAATAATAGTATGGCAATAATATTTTAGTATAAAAATAGTAATAGCAATAATAATATAAATAATACTAAAAGCAATAATACTTTTTCCTTTCTAAGAAACCATTGATTGTGGTATTCACTGTCAGTTGAAGAAAAGCTTATTCTAGAGATGGCTGGTGCTGAAGGAGTTGTATATTCCAATTTAAGAAGCAGTAAAAGGAAAGATATTTTAGTAAATATAGTGGCTAATATTTTTTGCATACTTACTGGGTTCCAGGCACTATACTAAGTGCTTTAAATGACTTACTTAATTATCACAACTCTGAGTAGCCATTATTGAATAATAATTTTATAGATGAAGAAACAGAGGCTGCACATGTGTATTAGTTAAGGTAATGCTGTAACAGATAAAGCCTGAAATACGAATGGTGTCTTCCAATAGAATTTTACTTATCAATCATATAAAGTTCAATGTCAGGGAAAGAAGGTGGTGGTGGTGGTGGTGGTGGTGGTGGCAATGCGGGACCACATAGTCATTCAGAGATCTAGGCTGAGGGAGGCTTCACCATCTTCAATACATGGAAGTCATGTGGCCCTGGGCATCAATATTCTATCAGAGACAGGAGAAGAGACAGCATAGAGGGTGATTTTATGGGCCAGGACAGGGAGTGACATATATCACTCCTACCCATATTTTCTTGGCCAGAACACGTTCACGTTGCCCTTCCTAGATTTAATAAAGGCTTCAGAATGCAATTGCTGGCTATGCAGCTGCTTCCTAACAGCAGCTCAACTCTACAGAAGAAAAGGATAAATCTGATGGACAGCAGCCGTCCCTGCCACATAAAGGCTAAGTAGATTGTGGAAGGTCACACAATTAGCAAGTGACAGGGCCAGGATCTAAACACATGGCTGTCTGATACTAGAATATACATTCTGCATGAGGATGAGAAAGTTGATGTATAGAGAGAAGCATGTGTGTTGTTGTTTTTAATTTGCCTTTATTCTCCACCACAACTTAAGAAGCTCAAAGAGACTCACTATGCCAGTGATGGCGAACCTTTTGAGCTCAGCGTGTCAGCATTTTGAAAAACCCTAACTTTGGTGCCGTGTCACATATAGAAATTTTTTTGATATTTGCAACCATAGTAAAACAAAGATTTATATTTTTGATATTTATTTTATATATTTAAATGCCATTTAACAAAGAAAAATCAACCAAAAAAATGAGTTCACGTGTCACCTCTGACACGCATGTCATAGGTTCGCCATCACTGCACTATACCCTGCTGCCTCTTTCTAAAGAAGCAAATTGCCTGGAAGATGCATTGTGGTGTTTTTTTTTTTTTCCACAGCAAATTGCATAGAGTGACATCTCTGAAGCCAGGGCTCAGTGCTTTGGGAAGACACACAAGAAATGTACAATGAGCTCGTTTTCTGAGAAGCTGAGAAAACAATTTAAAAACAATCACCACCACCACCAAGTTAAATGAAATTTTTACTGAAGGCATATTCTATTCTGTCATTGCTACCCTAGTTACTTGTGGATCATGTATGTGCAGATCACTCTTCTGACTGATTCACATGCATGCTCTGAGTAAATTTTTCACATGGAACTTTGGCAAATATGATATTCGGAATAATGATATTAGTAAGAAATAGTGTCTATTCTGTACTAGAATTTTGCCTAATTGTTTCTCATATATTATCCCATTTAATCCTATCCAAACTATTGTAAACTCTATCTCAATTCATAAAACCTCATGATATAGGTATTATTATTATTAGCATTATTATTTATAGTTTACAAATGAAGAAACTGAGGCCCAATACTGTTAAATAACTTGCCAAGTGTCATCCCGGTGGTGTGACTCCAGAGTCTACACTATTACTCACTACTCTTTACTCAGGGCCCCTCCTGCCGCTGGTGGATCATACACATAAGCAAAATGAAGAGATGGGAACATTGGAGACCTTACAACAATGAAGAGCCTGCTAGGTTATGGCATTTTATACATGTGAGCACATACCAGGTGTTTTTCATAGTCTCATAATCTAACTCTGTTTTAGCCCTATTGCTAATGATGTTCAAAATTTAGCCCTTCACAAGCTTCCATAAGAAATCAAATCAGGCCACAGCCTTATTTGGCCAGAGAAAGAAATTAAATTGCCCTTGAAAAACCCACATTTAGGAGCTCCCTGGTCCATCTGCTACTACACCTTCTACCCATTTTCTTCAGTTCAGCAGTAGTAGGCTTTTCTTCTTTTTTAAAAAAATATTTTTAAAAAAATTTAAATTCTTTATTGTTGAAAGTTTTATGTATGTCTCTCTTTTCCCCATTGACCTCTCCCTGCCCACTCCCGTCCCCCAGCACATGCCCACACCCCCCTATTATAGTCTGTGTTCATTGGTCATGCTCATATACATGGATACAAGTCCTTTGGTTGATCTCTTACCACCCCCACTTCCCTGCCTTCCCTCTGAGGTTTGATGGTCTGTTCGATGCTTCTATGTCTCTGGATCTATTTTTGTTCATCAGTGTAAAAAAACAAGAACTCTTATCATTTGCAACAGCATAGATGGACCTGGAGAGCATTATGCTAAGTGAAACAAGCCAGTCAGAGAAAGATAAATATCACATGATCTCACTCATTTGTGGAATATAATGAACAATATAAACTGAGGCTTTTATTCTGCTTGAAGTCGGAGTACCACAAGTGTATCAAGAGGCATCTTCTCAACATAGAAATCTTCTTATACTATAATTCTATCTCTTACTAGCTTCTAAATAGATAAATTGTCTCCAAATCCTAACATATATGTTATCTTGTTCAACTTTAACGACACCTTAAGGGTAAGAATTAGTCTCTCCATTCTGTCAATAAGGGAACTAAAGGTCCGAGAGGTCCAAGAACCTGCTTCAGATCACACAGCTAGTAAGTGGCAGCTTGAATTTTCATCTCTCTGATTTCAGATCTAGAGCTTTTGCCTTATACCATATCTAAATATTTGGGTCCAGACTATGGCTTGACAAACATGATCCATGGGCCAGTCTTGGTTGGAACTGGATCACATTCTCTCGAAGTCAGCCAGGATGTCCTTCAAGGGCAGAATCAAGTCAGCTGAGAGTATGAATACATTTGCCTAAGATGGTCAGAGTCAGAAAAGAGTCAGTACTAGAGGGTTGCTGTAAAGGCAGAGTGGGATCTTGGGGAAGAATTTGGACAGAAATATCAGGTGAGGTTAACCATGAGGAGCTGGGCCCGGAGCAGGAATGACTAGACTTGGCAGGTTGGGTTCTGCATCCCCTAATGGTGAGGCATATGTCAGTATTCTCAGCAGTCAGGTGTGAGACTGCCAAACATGAGGAAGTCAATGAAACACTTCTGTTCGTGTGACCTCTGTATAGCATGCTCCATGTTCCAGCCCCAGAGGGCACCAGATGTGTGTCTGTTCTTAACTCTTTGGAAATTTTTCTTAAGTTCATAGGTTTTTCTTTCCTATTTTAGTTTGTTCCATCTTCCTCAAAAAATAGTTCTTTCCTTATAGCATCTTATAATGCTAGACTGTTATAATTACACCATAACATATTATGTATATATGTACTGTTTTCAGTTCCTCTTCTCCTATTCTCTCTAATACCTTCTCCAATCAGGATTTCATCTTCACCATTCCAGCAAAACTGTTCTTGTCAAAGTCAATCACATCCTCTCATTGACAAACCTCTCTGGTAGAAACTGAAATCTCCAAGGCACATAATATAAATTTTGTATTCAGAAGCATATTCCTAACACAATGTTACATATGTTCTGTCCGAATTCATCATGTATCAGATAAATCCTGGAAAGCAGATGAGCACATACTCTACCTGATACTTCTCACTGACAATTCCAGCTGTTGCACCACCCTCAAATTTTTCCTCAGAAACCTGAGTTGGAACAATAACATTTAGGTGATGCTGAATTTAGTGTGTGCCATTCCGCTGAGTGAAGGCGGAGATGTGATAGGGCTTGTCCACTTTGATGTTGTGAAGGGCTTGTCCTGGGAAAATTGTAAAAGAGGAGCAGCTTGACTTGGGTGCACTCTGTTACCCTTGACCTCCAGCGACCCCAGCCCTCTTCTTCAGTCTGAGAAGCAACTGATAAATAACCGCCCTATTCTTTTCAGGAGTGTAATCAGTACAGCTAAGCATTCTCTCCCCTTTCCAGTTTCTTTGTCTCTTCCATAAAAATGTATTAAGTATTTGCCTCATGCCAGGCACTTTGCTAGACTGACATGTCCCCTGCCCTCATGGAGCTTAGAGTGAGTTTAATGGAGATCTAGGAAATTTAGTGGCCAATCAATATGTAATACATTTAAGTATCATAAAAGCTCTAAGAACAAAATATTGTGAGAGCACAGAAAGGACTGCCTGCCAATTTTGTGGGTACAGAAAAGGCTTTCTGGGGGAAGCTGAAGGTTGGATAAATAGAAGTTAACCAGCTAAAGGTATGAGAATAAGGGGGAAGAGGCAAGGAGGTAAAGTCTAGCATAGGTAATGGCACAGAAGAAAGAGAATGTCTGATGTGTCCAGAACACTGGCAGTGGTTTGGTATGACTGGAGCTTACAGTATTGGGTGAGAAAGAGCAGAGAGAAGATGCTAAAGAAATAGACTCAGGGATCCTTGATCTGTAGGTGCTGGTAATCATTATTAAAATATCTAGACTTTATACTGAGAGTAAAGGAATTCATTGATGAATCTTTGGCAGTGCAATAATGTGCCCTGGTTTTATTTCAGGGAAATTATCTCACCATATTGTGAAAAATAGATGTATGGGAGTATTGTGCAAAACTGGAGGAGGGAAGACAAGATGGGTGGCTGTTGGACTAAAATGGACAGATATTACAGGGCTTGAGCTGCAGAGTGGGGAAAGAAAACAGAGGACAGATTGAGAAATGCCTAGGAGGGACACCTGAACCCCGCTAATCAGTGGAATCTGGAAATTAATTCTGTCTGCTCCCATTCAAAGGTTTACGTTAAGGACATCATAAGACTGATGGCTGGCCAGTCTTGCTTGTGGTTGGGGCCTGTAGAGGGGGCAGGTGTAAACAAAAAGGATTGAGTCAGTCCTCAGGGCTGAGCCTGCAGAGATGCTAGAGGGGGCTGGAAGGTAAAACTGCATTTGACAGGCAACGTTAGATGCAGGCAGAGTTGTCAGAAGCATAGAGCTCCAGGGAATGAGAATCTAAGGGGTGAAGCCAGAAGTCTAAGATATCGAGCAAGAGAAAAAGAGCATAGAGTAGCCTTTCTAAAGAAAAGGAGGGCCCTCGCTGGTTTGGTTCAGTGGATAGAGCATCGACCTGTGGACCAAAGGGTCCTGGGTTTGATTCCGGTCAAGGAGATGTACTTCGGTTGCAGGCCCCTCCTCAGCCCAGGCCCTGGTTGAGGCTCGTTCAGGAGGCAACCAATTGGTGTGTTTCTCTCACATAGATATTTCTGTCTTTCCCTCTCTCTTCCACTCTCTCTACAAATCAATGGAAAAATATCCTTGGGTGAGGATTTTTTTAAAAAAAGAAAAGGAGGAAATGTAAGTTGTGCTGTGGAATGAATTTCAGACATACCTAAGCAAGACTGTAACTGGCCTTTCATGAAGAGACAGACTGTTTGTTGTCCTGCTCATTTTAATTGGTGTCCCCTGAGTGTGGAAAACCGCCTATTGTCTTCACTAGCTGATAAGCGTAGACAGAGAACCCCCTCCCCCCTCTCCCCCCAAGGCTGGGTACCTTTGAAGCCCTAGAAAAGGTCAGAGCTGGGGGCCACCTCTGTTTGTCCAGACAGTGGTAGCTGAAGCAACTTCCCCATCTATTATTATGTAAATCCTTGCTGATGGGCTAGTCTGCCTATTACTGGAAATTGCCTGCCTAAGGGCTATGGGTGTATCCCAAACCAATAAAAGGTTGGTGCGGCCTGAGCACCAGTGGAAGTCCTTCCTCCTGAGTTGGACTTACCATTCCTGGTCCCCCAATATTTCCAAATTATTTCTTGTCTTTTCTCTTTCATTTGTGTGCGGCTCCTCTTCCAGATACTGAACCCTGAACCACGCAGGACGTGGAGGGAAACATTTACCAACACCTGAGCTTCTTCCATTTGCCTCAGGACACTGGAGAATCCCAGGTAAAATCCTACCCTTTCACTTCAGCCAGCTGAGATGAGGAGCGACTATTTTCTTGTTTCCATCCTGTGTGAATGCCAGGCCTCCATGTGTGCCCTACCTTGCCTTGCTTTATGATAGAGTTTTCTGAATGGCCCAGCCTGGTCTGATATTACTACTGTTTGTTAAGCCTGACCATTTCTGAGCCCTCACTCACCTTCTGTAAAAACATACTTGTTTTCTGTTTTTATTTGGTGCTGAACTGGCTTTGCCTTCCACTCTTCGAAGGCGATCACAAGTTGTTGTTTCATCAGTATTCTGACCTATATTCCTGTTCACTCTACTCCTCAGCTCACAACTTGCTTTGTGTGATAGATAATTGTGCCTAGGAGCCAGTGCTGTCACTCTCTTTTCTACGCTCTTGCTCCTGAACTTGCTCTTGGTTTTCTCCAGGTCGAAAACATAACAATGCTGGCCTGCTGGGAAAGTAAAAGAGGTTTAACTCTATTAGAGCCTCCCTGTCATTACCTTGTGATTTGACAGAAGTCTAAATAATTGAATTTACTTCCTAAGATGCTTTGAATCTTCTGGTTGAGAATGGAGACAGGACTGATGATTAGGAGCTTAGGCATTTCCAAATAATCCTTACACAAGAATAATGAGGAAATATGAAACTCATTTAAAAAATGTGTTATTCTCTTAAAGGCCAAGAAAAAAAATATAGCCTGTTATCTCAAGAGACCATGACCTAATGCCATACCCAATTCTGTTTCTCTCAGTCTGATAATACATTTCTTCAAGGACTGTGGGATATTCATGAGTTACAAGCGTGGTGTTTGGCCCCATTCAGTTGGCATTGCTATTTATTAGCCCAGATTCAGTCCAGTCTGGTCTTCAGAGAAACTCTGGGCCTTGTTGCTCTTTCATTAGCTGTCCTATGCATCTGGAAAGGAAGAGGGTGGATCAATTCAAGATTGTCAAAATTTTTGTTTTACTTTTGTCATTATTATTATCTCCCATTCCTTCTGCCCAGATCTGCATACATTGGTCTCCAACCAGAGGTTGATATTTCCCCATGGCTCTGGTTCTAGGCCATGAAGAAGAGCTGTTTGTTGCTCTATGGAAGGCACCAAGGCACCTCCTGAAGATAAGATGGAACAGGAAAATGCACAGTAGAGTCAGATTGGCTCCATCAAAAGGGAAAATATTCCTAAGACTCCTTGAGAAAACAAATTTAGAATATATCTGTGTCTATGCTCATATCAATATCTATTCTGATGTTCATCCACTTGCTTATTTTTCTCTGGATAGATTGTCAATTTCCATACGAAGTAATGACAAAACCAACTTCATTTCTCTGGGCTCTCTGAACTTTTGTTGAAAAACGTACTTGTATTTTTTTCCCTTTTTATTTTTTTTAATGTTCAACATAGCTTAATGATTTGAACATGACAGGAAAGAGATTTAATTTTTATACTTAAGAGATTCATTTTGATAGAATTTGATGCAGCATAGTGTATTGAGATTCATTTAACTGAGTACTTTAGCAGCAATGTGAAAAATTTTAAAAGTGAATTTTCTGATACAAAAAAGTACATTACAGTAAAATTGCTCTTCTAAAAGATAGCATTTCCTTCTCTAAATGAAAAATATATAAAGAATCTGCTCCAATTTGTAAAAAGGTAAAGCAAATAATTGTTTTACATTGAGATCCTCAGAAATAACTTTGTGTATAACTTGCAATATTTGTGGGTATAATGACATTTCAGCTTTCCACTAATATTTTAATTCCTCCCTCCCCCTCATATTTCAAAATGTTAAAAAGATCCAGGGAACTAGGAAAGTAGCATAAATTCAAATGTATAACCTCCTTTTATTTCTATCTGTTTCTTTGTAGACTTTGGAGTGGTTGAAGAGGAAAAGGAACTAACTTTTGTTGATAGAGTCTCTGCACCCGGCCCAGTGGTGCACCATTCCCAGACATTATCTCATTTTAGCTTCACAAATTATTTATCAGGTCTTATTCCCATTTTTCCATGTGAATAAACTGAGATCAAGTTCATACAGCTAGCCGATGAGGATTTGAAAATGGATTCTCAGTCCTGTACTCGTTTGTTCCCAGGTTATAATTCACTGAAAGTTAATTTACTATTCAGTGAAAATCCCAATTTAATGAGCTCCAAGCTTTAAGCACACCTCATAAAAACAGAGGCTTAATATAAAACGATACAGAGTGGTATTTCTTTTTGTTCATTAATTTTTTTACATGGAGAAGAAAGTATTTAATGTCACTGATATATTAAAGTAGATTAACAGAAAGTACTAAAAATAATGGTATGGTCCAGCCCGTGTGGCTTAGTCGTTGAGTGTAGATCCAGGAACCAAGGGGTCACTGGTTCGATCCCTGGTCAGGGCACATACCCAGGTTGCAGGCTCAATCCCCAGTGGGGAGTGTGCTGGAGGCAGCCGATTGATGATGTTATGTACAACTCTTGAGGTTGTACTTATAGGAGTATGCAATGGGCTCCTCTGGAGTGGGAGCTGGGAAGCAAGACACATTGTTGGATTGTGCCCACTGAAGTCATTGCTGGAGTAAGACAAGTGGCAAGAACTCCAGCCTGAGGTTGTTAAGAGGATCTGATTAGGGACTATGAGCTATCTGCTACCACCAACTTACAAACATATTCACTTAGTCATGAAATATTAAACATCTTGTGTGTGGTGCTGAACCAATGCAGGTATATACTGAGAAACCAGATGTAGTTCCTGTCCTATAGGAGCTTACAATGTTGACTAAAATGTGGTTTTGGGGCTGATCAACTAAGTCCCTTTTTGCTCTCAGATCTGTCCTCAGCCCTTTCTTTATTTTACTCTTTTTATCAGAGAACTGCATTTTCCTTTTCCTAGGATAGTAGATTTTGCCAATGAAGACACTAGGCCGAGGTTAGAGCATGGAAGAAAGAGGGGAGCTACTCACCTTTGCCACCCATGCTTCTGGTAGCATCTCCTGGAGCAACTGAATGTCCTCTGGGGTTCCAGCTCAAGGCAGCCTTTGCTGTGGTTCTGGCTCTGTCGTTGGGCCCACCTCTTGCAATCCACTTATTCCCAATGTTCCCTCAGTCCTAAGAGGGGTCGTGGCTACCTGCTGTTGCTAATATATGGATTGCCTCACTTTCTCTTAATTGGCTTTTACGCTCTTTCATCAGCTGGTGATCAGTTTCTGAGCTCAATTTCTTCTATTTTAGGGACCTAGCGTGGTTTCTTTTCCTAACTAAACCCAATGAAAACAGTTCTTCCCAAGGAATTTAATCCATCACCCTTAATAGTTTCATTGATCATGAAGCAAATAATAATCTGTGAAAGTAAAAGTAAAAAGAGTGAATATTTTGCTCACAACCAGTTGATGAAAATCCTGAGAAACAGATTTTATAATGTAGAACTAGTCAAAAGAATCTTGTTTTATTATAAGCCATAAGGAGTTAATATAAAACTATGATCTAGGAGATTGAGCATAATCTTGTCAAGATGAACATTTTTCTTCATGAACAGAGAACATTATTATTTCTGCCACGAGGTCATTAGAAATCAAACACATATATTGAATGCTGACTCTTTAATTTTGAAAGAATGCTGCACATGTAAACTGATAAGAGGGAAAAAACTATGATTTTCTCTTTGACATTTCAATGCTTTCATTTCCTTTTTGTTGAATATGAGGATGGACGTGGAGGGAGAGATATGGAACAGCTTTTTAGGGAGGTCAGCTCTCTCCACCCATTGTGCAGCCTCAAATGATTCTTATGAATAATGCAGATTTGCAGTTGAGCTATGCTGTATGGTCTTAGAAAAAATATTATAACATTAAAAATTTTTATAAACCCACATCAATATTAATATTATTGCTAATATTATGATCTGTATTACTATCCATCATGTACTCTACTAGATGCTTTATATATATTATCTCATGAATCTTCATAATATCCTATAAACTTGGTATCATTTTTTCTACTTTACAGATGTGTAAAACAGGGGCAGTGAAGTAATATGTCCAGTGTTGCAGAGGGTAAATATTAGAGCTGGATATCAAATCCAAGTCTTTAAGACTAAAATTTCCTCCTCTTCCTCCACACTATGCCACTATTCTCACCAAATAAAACAAACTTTCTATTTTAAGATAAGGCCTGAGAAAATAAGTAATTTTAAATACATATATAAATGTGCTATTATATTTTAAAAACATGTTATAATTTAATTTTTTCTATGTTCCTTGAAAGTGGAGAATGTGAGTTGTTTTTCTTGAGGGTTCTCTTCCATAGGAAGAAATTCTTGGAATTATGAAATAGAGTCTATAGAAAATTAGATGGTCCAACCTCCTTAATTTTATAGAAGAGAAAAACCCTAGGTCTGGGGGGGAAACTGATTCAGACACGGAATCTTCTATTTCTCAGAATCTCCATTTGAAGACAAGCATTAGGTACTCAATGAGGCTAAAATAGGGAAGAGGGGAATGGAGTTTAAGTGAAGCATTTGGACAGTAACCAGTTGCCAAATGGAACAGATGGAAGTTTCCTTTTACAAGTAGCAAGGGTCCCCAGTGTGGCCTGCTTTTGCATCTTCCTTTGGGAACGCTAAGAAATGAGAACTTATGGGAGGAGGCAGGCCATTGAGGGTTTCAGTTATGTGAAAGCCCCAATAGGCTTCCTCTTAGGAAAATCTGCAGTTATGATCAAGACTTGTGAGGAAAAGTGAGATACTATAACTTTCTGAAGGCTCTCCTAGATTGAGAGGACACCTGCCATAGATTGGGAGAAAATCAAAGCACTGAATATCCACTTCAGTCTTAGAAGTCTGGTCGAGGAAGAAGGGGTGAATTTTAAGATGACTGTGTGAAGACAAACTTATGACTTATCCCATAAGAGAATTTTCTGAAAATCTGAAAGTACAAATCAAATATTACAATCACAAGAAAGTAAAGACCCAAGACATATGAAGTTTTTAAATACAGCCCCAGAAATATATGAGTTGAAACCAGCTGGAAATACCTTATTTATACCTACATATGCTGTCACCCAATCCACCAGATGTGGTTATGGTGCTTGCTACATAGAGTGTAGGGGTAAACAGACTTGAATTCTAAATTTTCTCTGTATCCTTTTGTATGCCCTTGGAGCAGTTACCTACTTAACTGATATTAGTCTCAGTTTTTGAAATCTCTAAAATGGGAGATAATAATACCCTTTGCTTGGCTAATGTCATTAGAAGTGTCTAGTCCAACTAACAAAAGCTATATGGTTTCCTCTGTAATTACATGATGTAGTTGCTCTGAGAAAAAGGTTACTGTGTCTTCCCCATCAATTAAGGCAATCAGTCACACTTGATTAATTCAGCGGGTTTCAGTGCACTCAGCAGCTGGAGCACCTGCATACCAAGTGGGTGCGCAGCATTGGGCAATCACAAGAGAAATCAGCCAGTAGGCTGTCAATATTTGAAGGCTTTATTACCCATCAAATGTCTGCAGCTCATGGGGTCTTAATAAGCAACAAAAATAGATAGAGAATGAAATTTCCCTTTATTAGTGAATAACAATCAAATAATTTTGTGATATACTCATTACAAAAATGACCACAGTAAGAAGGTATGAAAAGGACAGAATATTTGAATTCGTTTGTGGTGAAGACAAAATTAAGTGACTTTGGATGTGGTATTTTGCTTCATGGATTACTTTGCCTAGCCTAAGCTCTTCTTGGCATTTCTAATCCTCAAGACCATTCTGTGCTAACTTACTTCTGCCCAGCTCTCATTCCCTTTCCTATCCCAGGAGCAAGAGGACCTGTCCTTGTATGTGAAGTGAGTCTCTGCTTTGAACAGAATAACGCTAAAACCAGTTTTCCATGGTTTTACCTTGATACTCTTTTAATAAATACAAGTAATACATGTGCAATGCATAATATTTAGCCTTATAGTGAAAAGAACAGAAGGCTTCAGATGTGCCCTGTTTGGGGTCTGTCAGCACAGTGGAAGCTGGAGGCGGGCATCCTAAATAATTGGTTAGGGGTGCATATTTGGCTTTCTCTGTTTGGTCGGTCCTAAGCTGGAAATGGTGACAAAAAATAGGAAGGCTATCAATATGAATCAAGTCTTGATCATTTGGGGCTAGTTGTACCCTGAGTATTGCTTGGCTTTCTGAACTGGTTACAAGAGATAGCTTGATTTCCTGTACAAGTAAGTCTGACTTACAGATACTAGACTGGCTTCCTGGGCTGGTTACTATGAATCATGAGTTGGTTTCTGGGCAGGTTGCTGCATATTGTGGATCAGAGTTCTATTTTTGAAAAGAAATATCTGACTTATTGTTTCATTTATATATTTCGTCTCTCATAACAGATAGATAAATAGCAACAACCGCAACACATCAAATTATGTGAATGCTTCTTAGACTGTACTGTGGTTCTGCTGAGGAGCTTCAGAGATTATCAGAATCTCTGAAGGGGGGACCAGTTAGTCCCAACTCAAGATTCCTTTGTTTTTATTTTATCAATATGTTTCATTCTAAGCTTTTGGGTTCTTCCTACAGCTTTAAGAAGATATTCTTAGATTATAAAAGTTGAATAACCTTAAAATATATGTCCTATTTATCTGAGCTATGCCTAATAAACATTGTCATCTGACATAAGATGCAACATCAGATTCAACACAGGATAGTGAGAGTGACTGTGTGACTTAGGGGTAGCTCTTGCTCTTTCCTCTCTTTCTCTTTTTTCTTTCTTTTTTGCCTTGAAATAGGGACAGAGGCAAACCTCATTTTCCTCATCTCTAAAATGGGAAAAGTTATAAACAATGTAAATAATTGCATATTAAGTGTAATAAAAGGGCTAATTTCAGGAACTAATTTAAACTTTGAAACCTAAAGAACACTGTACAAGGAAATTCTTACATTTTTAATTTAATGTACTTTTTTTTCTATTTCTATTTGAAATAGTTATGTTGATATGCAAAAAATGAGTAATCTGATCTCAATACTCTGGTTATGTTTATACTTATTTCAGTCTATATTGCATTTGATTTCATCATGATGAGGCTATTCCTATTTCTGATAAAAAGCACACATTAAAATAGCTTTGAGTGTTGGCAGAACTGGATGCTGATCTTGTCTACAGATAGTTTTTCTTCAGACTGTGCCTATTTTTGTTCACTTTGGGTATCATGTAAGCCCATAGTACAATTCATCAAACAGTCTGAAAACATTATTTCTTTCTTTGTTTAATGCTTCTAAACCTGGAATTAGAGTCAAATTATTTTTTGCTTTAAAAATGACTGCACCTGATTGTGAATTATTTTATTTCCTTTTCTCATTTTGGTAGTTTTTTAAAAAACATTTTCACACAAGGAAAGCTTTATCATTTTATTAAAATGATACATAATCATTTTTTAAAAGCTCAAGTGACACAGGAAGGAAAAATAATCTCACCAACCAGAAAGAACAACCATCACCATTAAGTAAACATAAAAGCAGATATTCTTTAGTGTCTATGGGTAGACAGATGGACAGATAGGTAGATAGAAGAATGAATGGGTAGATACAGAATGGAAATGATTTCATAAAATGGCATCCTGGAATTCATTCTACTTTAAATATATTATGTTAAATTACTTTGTTATACCAAATGAAAATAAACAGAAATGAGGTGAGCATCCAATAACTATTTCTTCTGCAAATATATGTTAGTTTCTAATACATTGTCCTAAAGGTAGATAAAAGTAGTGTGAAAAAATAAGCTGTGCCAGTCACTTTTTTGAACTGCAGATTTCAAATTTCAATGGTCCTGAATGCCTGCCCGCTATGAAAAATAGGAAAAAAAATCAGATTTACGTTCCTCCCTTCTCCATTTTCCCGCACATCCTTATAGTGGTTAATTATAATTAAGTATATTTGTTTTGTCAAAATTGGTAATATTTACCTTATTTCCTTTTAAAGAAATCAATGGCTGACATTTATTGAAATTTCTAGATTCCAAGCACTGTTCTAAGCCTGCCTGCTTTTTGTTGTCCTTTGTAATTCTCTCTCTCCCCTCCTCTCTTTCCTTCTCTCTCAGTTATCTCTTTCTTTCTCTCTCTCTTTTTAATTCTTTCTTTTTTGCCTTGAAGTAGGAACAGAGGCAAAAGAAAAGAGCTCATCAGCTCTTGACATTGCAGTTTCCTGTGACAGAAAACTATGGCACTTAGGATTTACTCTTTTCTGAGATGGTGTCAAATATCCTGCACTGTGGTTTGTTTTACTTGGTTGGAGGAATATCCTATTTTTCTGCTACAAAATAAACCTCCGGTTAATTCACTCAATCAAAATGCAGCTTTAGAAGATCGTGTCCCTGCAGGCATTTTTCTTTTCTTCTCTTGCTCACTCATCAGCTCGCATGGCAGTTATTCTTAAGAATGTGCCTTGACTGTTTTTCCTGTATTCCTACTGAGCCGTTTAGTCCAGTTCTCTGGAAATTAAAGGTATTAATGAAAATCTCAAGACTTGGAGTGCTCACCTTCTTTCTTCAAGATGGCTCTCAGGGGACAAAAATGTGTCCCTAGTCATACTAAAATTTCCTACTTCCTCCCTTGGGCCACTGCTTTTCTAAGTTGATAGCTTTTACCACTATTTTTTTTTCTTTTTTTTTTTTAAATATATTTTATTGATTTTTTACAGAGAGGAAGGGAGAGGGATAGAGAGCTAGAAATATCGATGAGAGAGAAACATTGATCAGCTGCCTCTTGCACACCCCCTACTGGGTATGTGCCCGCAACCAAGGTACATGCCCTTGACCGGAATCGAACCTGGGACCCTTGAGTCGGCAGGCTGACGCTCTATCCACTGAGCCGTTTCTAAGTTGATAGCTTTTACCACTTTTAAACATTTTTTTCTTTTTTTTTGCTTTTGCTCTTTTATGTATATTTTTTTCAGGTGTAGGGAAGGGAGCATCTATAACCTTAAACATCAGGAGCAGAGTTGGGAATGATTTATAAATTTTTTAGGGCAATAGTCACTTACTGTTGAGTCAGGAGTAGAGGACCCCATGAAGGTGCAGTTTTTGAAATATGTTTTCAAATGCATATGCATTCCAAAAATTGTCTGCAGAATGAATGAAAATAGTATTTATATGCTACTATATTTTAAATGAATCCAGGTGCTGTTTTATGGTGAATAAAATAGAAAGTGATTTAACTGCATTACTGAATTCTTTATAGCTCATTGTCATTATGTATTTAGGTGAAGCCATATAGCAGTAGACAAAAAGGCTGTAGACAAAAAGCCATGTCACCATGTAACCTTGAGAAAGTTATTTAACCACTGGGAGCCTCACTGTAAAATGAGTTGATAATAGTGTCAACCTCAGAAGGTTGTTATAAGGCCTACATGAAATAACAGATGCACAACATTTGCCACAGTGTCTAACACCTAATAAGTACTCGATGTGAGCAACCACAGTTGTAATCAACGGATACAATCACAGGAGGATCTAATGACTGTTTAGAAGGGGATCTTTTCATTTTAATGGTGGGAATCACAGCAGGGCCAGATAAGCTTCTTGACTCCTTGGACATGGCTTATCTACTTCCATTAGGTTAAATTACATGAGTACTTCAGTTGGAAGAAAACACATTGAGCATGCCTACTAGGAATCAAGGCCAATGCCAGTTTAGCATGCATCATCCATTTGGACCCATGAGGTGTCCCAGCTTGGTTTCCACAAGAAGCAGACACTGGCACGAAGGTTAACCTAACGAAGTTTATTTGAAAGGCTCTCATGATCAGCATTTCCAGAAGGAAAGGGAAGAAAATGGAATTGGGCAGAGGGAGAAGTTGGGTCTTGATACACTTTCAAGGAAAGCCACAGATGATTGCCACAGGGATCTCTGAAGTTATGGTGGCCCATAACTTTACCAAAGTGTACCCAGTTATGTCAAGGAGGACCACCTTTTGATTTCCATATTGACCAGTAATTGGAGGCAGGGTTCCTCTGGGGACACAGATATAACCTTGGTTGAGACAGCTTTCCCCAGTGGAGGGTGGCTTCTGATGAGGACTCCCATTTTTTTTTTTGTGTGTGTGTGTGGGGGGGGGGGTGGTGGTGGTGTGAAAGTTCTTTAGGTCTAAAGGGGAATTTGAGTGTGTACAACAGAATCTACCCTATTAGATATGGCATGCTCATTAAAAATGTTATGTTCCTTGTTCAAAACAGTTCTAAAATGCCATTCAAAATAAAGTTGAGTTGGTTTACTAGCTGCTTTAAAAGTGCATATAATTACTATTTTTATGGTATATTGTGTTGTCATGAAATAAAATAATGAACACTATCAATGCATTCTCTAATGGAAATGTATTTTAATACATGATTAACATGATTTTAAAAGTGTAATGTAGATATTTATTAAATTGAATTTGATCAGTCCTGATTGTCCATCTGTGTTTTAAAGACTATATATACATGTATGTATGTATCTGTTTGCACACATATGTATTCAGGTATGGCTTATGAGCAAGTTTGATTTTTACATATGTAAGAGTGGTATGTTTTTGCCAGGGTCAGTGTCAGGCACTGTAGGAAACAGAAATAAGAAGAAGCATGCCAGTCCTCGGGGAGCTAAGAGGAGATAAAACCTGTGCACATTATTTGTAGCAGACCACTTTTACAAAAAGTTAAGTGGTTTGGCAATGACATAACAGGGTAAGCACTAGAGTAGAGTATTCAGGAGCACAGAGTGTCTAGCCAGGCTGTTCAAATCCCAGTTCTGCTACTTCCTAGCTCTGTAACATTAGGCAAGGTACTTGACTTTTCTGTACCTTACTTTGTGCATTTATAAAATGGGTTTAAACGTACAAATCCCATAGTGTTGTTATGAGGGTTATATAAGTTAAAATATAGATATGAATTTTATCTATGATCCAATCCAAGAAACATGATCTTATTTTTCTTTTAAACAATCATGGTACTCAGAACTCCTCCCCACCTGATTAAAGATTGAAATTTTTGTTTTTGATGGGAGCCTAGGGTCATATGAGAATCACAGCATTTGAAGAGTATTTGAAGAGTGGCCTTGTGGTCTTTAACCCTTACTGATCACCGTTGTTACAGGTACTTTGTGTGCTTCATCAAAGGGGCATTTATACCTTTGCTGAGGCTGAGAACTGCAGGGCTAGTTGCTGACCTTCTCAGGTACATCTTGGAGTTGTGCTCATCTGAGACCTGCATCTCCCTGGTTGTAGATTATGAAGCAGCACATCATTATTGCATCTGAACTCTCCAAACTTCTACTCCTCCATGTCTGGAAAAACTCAAAACCTTTCTTCTTAAGGGCTAACTCATTACCGTTTCCATCCCTGTAATCTCTTTCCTCAGATAGTCTAGTAGTTCCACATTCTCTTATGAGCCTAGACTTTTGCAAATGTCCTTTTTTGGAAGTATTCTTTTGGGTATGCTTGTGTGTTTTTCCAATTTCTGGGTAAAATAAAGACAAAAATATTGCTGCCTTCTTTACACAAAGAAGTGTAAACTATTTACAGCAATGAGAAAAATGCAAATTAATATCCTAATACATTATCCCACACACAGATTGCTCTATGTTAAATAGGTTTTATTTCTTCCTATTTAACTTGTAGTTCAAGCTATGATAAAACCCATTGCCTGTATTAGTTTGAAATGAGTTTCAATATTTGCAATATTCAAAAGTAGTATTTCTAGCAACCTGTTGTTAATGCAATGAGCGAATAGCAAGAGCAACCTTTTTTTTTTTAACCCTTTTCTGTATCTGTTTATCAAATTGTCTACAGATGGTTCAGATCACAGAGTTTTAATTTTTTATTGGAAAAGCAAGTGTATTATTTGAAACCGTATTGCTCTCATACCTGTATCCCATTTCCTAGGCATGTTCTCCACTGTATTAAGATGTTCAGATATGCTGTCAAAATGATGCTGTTACATTCCCAGCGAGAAAATATTGAGCAGGCTGCATGCGAACTCAACGAAGGTAAGTGTTCTATTGAGTGATAGAAAGGGAGAGACCCTGTAAAATAATGCTTTTGAAGAGTTCTAATATCAAGTGCAATCTTGGACTATTCATATACAACTCAAGTGAAAATAAGTTGAGAAATAAATTTAGTAATAGCAGAGAGGAGCATCATTAACGGAAAAGAAATTATGGAATACTAAATATCTAGCTGTACCTTACATTATATTATTATACCAACTACTATTTTACCTTTATTAAAGAACTTATTTAAATATATGGTTTTTAGAAAGAAGAAATCTTTATAAGCTCCCAAGGGGAAATACAGCATCAGCTTCCTGCAAGTCTCTGGTTACGTCTTCACCAACCAATCAATATATAGCTTTTGTTTCTGTGCGTTTCTTTTTAAAGATGCTTTTTTAATACCTGTTTTTTACTTAGCTTTGAACTCCTGGCCAACAGCACCATAACTTATGCCCGAATAAACCTTACCCAACACAAGTGTTTTCTCCATAAGTCACGTCACAGACTTCTGGGACTTAAGAACATTAGCCCTACACTTGAGGGCCATTTTAAACCACAAAATGCACAAAAAGTTAAACAATGCAAATAAAATGTTAATGAATAGACTGCAAAAGGTGCGCTGTTTAATGTATGAAAGCTGAAACAGAATTTTTCCATATTTGAACTCATCTGGCAATGTATATGTTGTGTGACTCAAGTTTTTCGCCACAGTATGTGTATCTGTGAATGCCCATGAAAGCAATGCAAGTATTTATTTGGGGATCACAAATGAATTTTAGTGAGTAGGCGAATTCATAACTACAGAATGTGTGAACAATGAGGATCCCTTGTACTTTGAAATAAATGCTTATTGGGTGCCCTAAATAAGTACCCTAACCATAATTTTTAGAGGTTATTTGAATATTTTAATTTTGACTGGGTCATAATTATTCAGTCTAGAGCATTGGTATTGGAAAGGATCTTACAGACCAATCTTTATAGATAGGAAGATTAATCTCAGAGAAGTAAGACAACTTTCCCAAAGTTGCATTGTAAGTCACATGGTGGCAAAACAAAATAAAAATCCCTTATCTTTTGATCCTAAGCCTGTTTCCCTTTCTACTACTCTACCCCATACAATGTAGGATGTATTTTTTAAAATTTCATGTTAAGATTGAGATTGTATCAATGATTATGTCCATTACTGGTTTGGATCCATCCAAAGAAATGTGAGGAGGTCAGTACAGCAAAAGCAATGAATATTGATAGTCGGTCTTGATAATTTCACTATTATCAATGGCAGTTCTTCTGTGAGTCTAATTTTTATGACTGACCACAGCATTTATTCACCATATCCACAGAGATAAATGCTCTCTACATGTACACAATTTTAATCTTCAGCTAACCAGGATGGATCTTAAATGTATTATTAAAATGGTGAAACTAAAATTAAAAGTTTTTTATAGTATATACAGTATGAAAAACTAGATTTTTATTTCTTTTAAAATATTTATTTATTAAATTGATTGGGGTGTAGATTTTATTTCTAACTTATTTTTAACTATATACTCATAATGCCTTAAACACTCAAATAGCTCAGCCTCTAAAAAACTATGATTATATTACTCTTTTCTGGCTTAGTGACCCAAGAAACATTTATTTCCAAGAATGTCTATTTGGAAATTAGGGATAGTTTAAATATTGATTCTAGTATAGATGATTAATAGATCAATAGATAGGTAAACAGATAAAAAGAAATATAGGGTGTCTGAAACATAAAAATACACTTAATCATTTTTATAACCTATTATGCTGGAGTGTCTCTGTAGCCAAAACATCTTTGTATCTGGGATTAATGATCTTCATTTTGTTCTCAATTTGCGACAATAACCAGAGATGAAATTTTAATATTCCATTGGGTTAAAGTCACTAATTATTTTCAAAAAGGCAGAGGAAAAGGATTCTGTCAAGAATTGGTTTGTGAGGCCTGAGCTATATTCTGAAGTCATAAATATCTATTCTTTAGTGTCCTTCAAATCTGCTGCAAGTTTAAAAGGGTCCTATTGTTGTTTCTAATGGTTTGGCATTGGATCATTGACCGTCCCAGGATGTTAAGTATTCCTTGCACTAGGCAATCAGGGATGGAACTGACAGACTGCTGGAATGAAAGTCAAAGGATGCAGGTTCAAGAGACGACTGGCTTATTGAGGGAAATTTTATTTGAGGATGGGAATTAATGGGCAATGGATGACAATTTCTCTTACTTAAAGCCATTAATTAATTTAAATATGAGTGACTTTTAAATGTCTTTTTTTCTAAAAATAGGTACCAATAATAATGTGGAGGTTCTCCTGGGCTTTTCATAAGAACCTCTACATTACTATTGCTATCTATTTTTAGAACATAACCCTTTTAAAAAATCACTCATATTTAAATTAATATTCCCTACAGTATAATGTTGGCAAAACCTAGTGTTTTGTTATGTGAGTTATTCAGACTTCTGAGTTCTGGTTAAAATAAAGGCCAGTAATACCATTCAAAAACAGATTGAAGACCATTTCTGAATAACTTCAGTAATTCTTATTTTAATTATTAAAAACAAAACCTACACAGAATCAGAGGGTCAATGGGAAAAATGGGGACATCTGTAATACTTTCAGCAATAAAGATTAATTTAAAAGCACCTACACAGAATCAAAAGTAATCTCATAAATGAATTAACAAAGAGAAAAACTGATGGCTTCCAGAAGGGAGGGCATTGAGAGGAGGGGATTAAGAGGTACAAACTTCCAGTTATATATAAGTTGTGGGGATAGAATCTACGGCACAGTGAATATAGTCAATAATAGTATGATAATTTTGTATGGTGACAGATGGTTACTAGACTTAGTATGGTGATCATTTCCTAAGGTATATCAATGTCAAGTCACTATAGTGTACACCTGAAACTAATACAATGTTATATGTCAACTGTACCTTAATTAAAAAAAGAAACTATTATTATAGCCAAGAAAGAGCCTGGGCTTTGGAGTCAGGCAAAAATCACTGCCAGTTTGAGTTATTCATTTGATTTCTTTAGGTTTCCTCTGTAAATCAGCACAACAATACACATCACAGGGTAGTTGTAAGTTCTAAATTAGATAACGTCTATAAAATATTTCCATATGTGTTAGGTATATATTGCTTAGTGGATTAAAACAATAAATATTGTATTTATTATATCACAGTTTCTGTGGATCAAGGATCTGAGCCCAGCTTACGTTCTCTGGTTTAAGTTCTCTTGTGAGGTTGCAGCCAAGCTGTTGGCTGGGTCTGAAGTCTCATCTGAAAACCTGCTTAGAAAAAGAGTTGTTTTCAAGCTTACTGATGTGGGCCTCTATTCCTCAGGATGGGTAGATTGCGGGCTTCATTTTCCTGCTGAATCTTGGCCAGAGTCCTCCCTCAGTTTCTTTTTACATGAGCCCTTTCACAGGGCTGCCTGACAATATGGCAGGTGGCCTTCCCCAGAGTGAGCAGTCCAAGAAAGAGAGAGAGCAGTTTCAGGACATAAACTTCTGTCTTTTATAATCTAATCTCAGAAATTACTTGAATCCAGGAAATTCAAAAGCCTAGGGCCTAAATGTTTTGCTATACTGACAATCAGTGGCCCCTAGTGTTTATGAGTTTTGGACCTCTTTCATCAACCTGATGAAAGCTATGTACCCCTTTCTAGAAAAAATATACTAGGACACATTTTTTATACTATTTGAATGGTATAGAAATAGTTTAGAAACTCTAAAGTCCACAGATGGACACCTAATTTAGAACCCTTCTCTGTAATTCTCCAACTTCATTAGAATCCAGCAAAGCCTACATTTTCCCATAGTACAAGCTGGTTTCATGAGAAGGAAACAGATTGTGAAACATTGAGTTTAGATTCCAGCTCAATAGACAAGTCATTTAACTTGAGAACACAGTCCTTTTGTCTATAAGATGGACAAAATAATCCTTTCTGCATGGAAAAGCTAGCATACCTGAGTGTAAAAACTCACATATATTACTTTTACCAGGGATTGTTCCAAGTATTTTTCTTGTAGTATATCAACTTAATACTTATATAGCCTCCCCCTTCCCCTGTGAGATAGATGTTATTATATTCCTGTTTTAGAGATGAGAAAACTGAAACACAAAGAGGTTAAATACATTGCTAAGGTTACATAGTAAGTTAACATTATAGCTGGATTCCAGTTAGGCAAGTGATGCAGTTTCACTATCCTATATAATAAAGAGGTAATATGCAAGTTGACTGTCACACCCTTGCACAAGATGGCCACCCCCATGTGGTCACAAGATGGCCACCACAAGATGGCCGGCAGGGGAGGGCAGTTGTGGGCGATCAGGCCAGCAGGGGAGGGCAGTTATGGGGCAACCAGGCCAGCAGGGGAGGGCAATTGGGGGGGACCAGGCCTGCAGGGGAGGGCAGTTGGGGGTGATCGGGCTGGCAGGGGAGCAGTTAGGCGTCGATCAGGCCAGCAAGGTAGTGGTTAAGAGCAATCAGGTAGGCAGGCAGGCGAGCGGTTGGGAGCCAGCAGTCCCGGATTGTGACAGGGATGTCTGACTGCCAGTTTAGGGGTCCCCCTAGGGGTTCCAGATTGGAGAGGGTACAGACTGGGCTGAGGGACACCCCCTCCCCCCAGTGCACGAATTTCATGCACCGGGCCTCTAGTATATGTATAGAAAAGGCATCATGCTAACAATGAACTATCCCTCCCCCCCAAAACAATAGTCTCATTTACAATAGCAACAAAAAGAATAAAATACTAATGAATAAATTTAACCAAGGATGTGAAATATCTGTATGTATACTGAAAACTATAAAACATCAATGAAAGAAATTGAAGACATATTAATGGAAAGAAATCCCATCTTCATAAATTTAATAAAAATTAATATTATTAAAACATGCATACTACCCAAAGTGATCTACAGATTCGATGCAATCCCTATCAAAATTCCAATGGCATTTTTTACAGAAATAGAAATAAGTTTAGAATTTGGATGAGACTATTAAAGGCCCCCAAATATCTAAAGAAATCTTGATCAAGAAAAGCAAAGCTGGAGATATCATACTCTTTGATTTCATACTATATTACAAAGCTGTGGCTATCAAAACAATATGGTACTGGCATAAAAGCAGATACATAGATCAATGGAACAGAATAGAGAGCCAAGAAATAAGCCCATACATATATGGTCAACTAATTTTTTTTTATATATATTTTATTGATTTTTTTACAGAGAGGAAGGGAGAGGAATAGAGAGTTAGTTACAAAGCTGTGGCTATCAAAACAATATGGTACTGGCATAAAAGCAGATACATAGATCAATGG
Organism: Myotis brandtii; assembly: GCF_000412655.1. NCBI lineage: Eukaryota > Metazoa > Chordata > Mammalia > Chiroptera > Vespertilionidae > Myotis > Myotis brandtii. The sequence goes on from NW_005365325.1 coordinate 1,605,597, forward strand.
AACAGAATAGAGAGCCAAGAAATAAGCCCATACATATATGGTCAACTAATTTTTATAAGAGTGCCAAGAATACACAATAGGGAAAGGATAGTCTTCAAAAATTGGTGTTGAAAAAACTGGATATCCACATGAAAATAAAGAAATTGGACCTTTATCTTACACAAAAATAAGCTCAATGTGGATTAAGGACTTAAACGTAGGACCTGAAACGGTAAAACACCTAAAAAGAGAAGGGGGAAGGAAGCTCCTTAACATTGATTGACACTGTGATTTTTTTGATATGTCACCAAAAGCACAGGTGACAAAAGCAAAATTAAATAAGTGGGAATACAGCAAACTAAAAAGTTCCCTCATAGAAAAGGAAACAAACAGACAAAAAATGTGAGAAGGCAACCTATGGAATGGAAGAAAATATTTCAAACTATATATCCTGGAAGGGTTTAATATCCAAAATATGTGAGCAACTCTTACATCTAATAGCAAAATCAAATAAAAACAAAACAAAACCCCAAAACAAAGAACACAATTGAAAATAGGCAAAGGACCTTTTCAAACAAGGTCCTTTTCTTTTTCATAGAAGACATATAGATGGCCAATAGCTATATGAAAATATATTCAACATCAGTAATCATCATGAAAATGCAAATCAAAACTACAATGAGATATCACCTCATGCTTGTTAGGATGTCTATTTTCAAAACAAGAGATAACAAAATATTGGCAAGGATGTAGAGGAGAGGGAACCTTGTGCACTCTTGATAGAGATGTAAATTGGCACATCCATTATGGAAAACAGGTTCCTCAAAACACTAAAAATAGAACTGGCATATGATCCAGCAATCCCACTTCTGGGACTGAAATCACTATCTCAAAGAGATATGTGTACTCCATGTTCATAACAGCATTATTCATTATAACTACATTATGAAAACAACCTAAGTGTCTGTTGATGGATGAATGGGTAAAGAAAATATCACACACACACACACACGAATATTATTCAGCCATAAAAAAATGAGGGATAAGAAATTCCTGCCATTTATGACATCAATGTACCTGGAGGGCATTATGCTAAGTGAAATAAACCAGACAAAGAAAGACAAATACTGTATAGAATCATTGAATTATATATGTGGAATCTAAAAAAAAAAGTTGAATCCATAGAAACAGAGTAGAATGGTAGTTGCTAGGGGCTGAGGACGAAGGAAATGGGGAGATGTAGGTCAGAGGATTCACATGTTTAGTTATAAGATAATGTAATTACAGCATGGTGACTATAGTTAATAATACTGTATTGCATACTTGAAATTGTCTAAAAGAATAGATCTTAAGTGTGCTCATAAAAAAAAGATAACTGTACGGGTGATGTTAATTAACTTGATTGTGGGAATCACATCAAAAAGCCTGTGTATATAAGTCATCACATTGTACACTTTAAATATGTTATTTTTTGTCAGTTATATCTCAATAAGGCTGGAGGAAAAGTTCATCAAGCATAGTGTTAAAGAATATTGACGATGGACTCAGGCTACCTGGATCCATATACCAACCATACCACATGTTGTCTGTGTCACCTTAAGTAGTCCGACTGCTTTTATACCTGCTTGTAAAATGTGGCTAATAATAGTACTAACCTCATAGGATTGTGATATGGGTTAGGTGAGCTTTGTACATAAAATATCTAGAATAGTGCTTGGCACATATTAAATATTCAGTAAATATGAGTTATTATATTTGAATGACTTGCAATCTCTTCTCTTCCCTCTGTCTCATTATAATACCTGTGAAGTGGGAACACTATTACATTTATTTCTGAGTAGCATTGTAATACATTTTCAAGTTGCTTGGAGAATGTTTTAAACTCTAGGTGCGATGGATCTACAAAGGGTAACTGTTGTTCTCTTAAAAGGGAGAAGATAATTACTATGTCGTCTTTTTGCAGGAGGCGCATTAGTCAACAAAGTTGGTTTGTTTAAAAAAATTTTTTTTTCAAGCGCCCACAGAGTTGCAAGCTACTGTGGGATGATTCACATGATTTAGAAAGCTCAATTCTGGACTGAAGTAGAATGTTTTTCTCATATCAGAACAGAATTTTTGTAACTGCAATATCAGAGCAGGAGAATGTCAGTTTTCAGGTGGAAAAGAAATCTTTTCATAAGAAACACACAATATTTTACAAAGGATAAGTAAAGAAGAAATCTATTTTGAACTTCCTCACCCCTTAAGAAAAAAAAGCCATGTATTTTTATTCACATATCATGTCCATGACTTCCCTCTGCTTTATTAGCACCCACCAGGTCAGCCTCCCACCAAGTACATTTCTATTTTGGTTTCCTTGTAGGAAACACCAAAGCGTGCAGGCTTGTTTAGGATTAGAATTTTTCCCGTCACCACTGAGCACTAACTGAGACCTCACATTGCCAAATTCCCTACCTAATGGCACTGACAGAGACTGGCTCAAAGGAAAATCAATGTGATAAATATCTGTTAGTGAGAGATGGTGACTAATAGAATCCTGTTATTAGTAAGAGTCATTTAATTAGAGGAGCAGAATATCATGGGCTCATTTGAGTATAATGTAATCTCCAAAGCAACCTCTCCCCCAACATCTAAAATCAAGCAGAAAAGGACGCTTACTTTTTCTACTAGTTGACCACAACTCGAACTTAAGCCTTAGTTAACGAGATTTCCTGAGCAGTTATGCCAGACTCAAGTGAGCCCCAAAGAATGGGCGGGGCATATGTGCTTATTAGGATATACTGCATATTGGAGAGAATGCAGAAAGGAGTTGGGGAAGCATTGTAACATCCTGAAAGCAGAATGCACCAGCCTGTCAGTGAATGAAGGCTAAACAGGAAAGTCCCCACAGGCCTGTGTGAGCTGTGAAACCTACAGGTGTTGAGAACCAAGGTGCCTACCATATGTCTATCATGGGTGAAGAAGACCCCATAGAAATTAGTCAACAATACTGTGATAATACATGGTGACAGATGATTATTATATTAGTGGGGTGATCACATTGTAGAGTATAAAAATATCCACCTGAAACAAATATAACCAATATAAGGTTGTATACCAGCTATGTTTAAATTAAAAAATAAATTAAAAAGAAAGAAAGCAAAACTATTTATACCTGGAGAAGAGCATGAGAAATGACCCAGATACTTTGGACTTTGGTTCAGATGCAGTAACTGGCTAAGACTTTGGGCTTGCCTCCTTTGGGGGAGGGAGGGAGTGTGTTATATGTGTAAAGAACACACACACACACACACACACACACACACGAGTATTTGGGTGGTGAGGGGCACACTAAGCAAAGATTGTTATCTTTCCTTCTGTCTTTGTTCTCTCCATCTTTCCAGGTAATAAACACAGCAACTTAAAAACAACAACAAAAAAACCCATAGCAGAAAACAAGGAGAGAAGTACAAGCCACAGCCCAGGTGAAGGGTACAGCTGAGTCTTAGAACTTAGTAATAGCCTCAGTAGAGCAATGGCCCAAGTCAGCAAGGATGAAATTATTGCCATTGTCCTTTAAAATGGACAGTACCTCATAGTAGTCAGTTAGGTTTAGAAGCCCTGCTTAAAGTTTTGCAAAGCCTGGACTGATTGTTTCATTTTCATGGTTTCAGCCCAGTTTTATATATTAACTAGAGGACCAGTGCACAAAATTTGTGCACGGGGGGGCGGGGTCAGCCCGGCCTGCACCCTCTCAGAATCCAGGATCCCTTGGGGGATGTCCAACTGCTGGTTTAGGCCCGATCCCTGCAGTCAGACATCCAGCAGTTGGACATCCCTTTCGCAATCCGGAACACCTCAGGGGATGTCCAACTGCTGGTTTAGGCCTGATCCCTGCCTGCCTACCTGCTCGCCCCTAACCACTCGCCTGCCTGCCTGCCTGCTCACCCCTAACTGCTCACCTGCCTGCCTGCCTGCTTGTTTCTAACTGCTTGTTTGCCTGCCTGCTTGCCACTAACTGCTTGCCTGCCTGCCTGCCTGCCTTCTCGCTCCTAACCACTCGCCTGCCTGCCTGCTCAGTGCATGTCCCAGTCATTCTGGTTGTTCCACTGTAACAGTCACTTAGGGCTTTTATATATATAGATTGCACTTTTCAAGTTTAAAATAAGACTTGTAGTAAACAGCATGACTTTATTTAAAATCTGCACAGATACCAGTGGTTGGATGGAGATTGGCAATAACTTAGAAAACAGTACTTTTTAGTTCTTAAAGCATTGAACTCCTTTCATGTTTGCTGGCATTTTCCAAGGCAACAACTGAAATGAAACCAATAGTTGTCAGAATAAATTCTGCTGTGTTTTCCCTGGCAAGCAAGGGTTATATCATTTGAGACCAAATGTTGGAATGCATATTAAGATGAATTTTATACATTATAATATAGGTCAATCGATTAAACAAAGTTCTCTGTTTCTGAGGCCAACCGGAAATTTTAAACAAAAAATAGAAGAATTAGAAAATAGAATAAGAATAATAATTTAATGAGATCAATTTCTGTTATGATTTGATAATCTAGACATTAAATCAAAGTCCAAAAAACAACAACCCCATACCAGTGCTGATAAACCAGTGCTGTCAAATAGAAAGTTGGGAGACCAGAAGATTACAACGGATAGAGCCTAGAATAAGAGGCCAAGCCATTGGCTGCTAATCAGTTGGTGAGATAGTAGTTGAACATTTACCATGTATTAAACACTGCTCTGGGCACTGGGAGATAGAAAGTTGCTAACCTCATGGTGAGAGAACCAGACACATAAACAAATGGGGTAATATGACTGACTGGTGGCATTTGGGTGAGGTGTATGGTTAATAACTTCTTTCTACTCTTTCCACTTGTCCCACGTAAAAGTCACTTATTTGTGCCGAAGGTGAAAGAAAAGGTTGCTCTGCTGTCACTCCTACTATCTTGTGGCAATCCTTTACTGCACTGTACAAATGGGGCAGGGGAAGAACAGCCATTGCACTACATAAGCAGGTGTGTCCAAAAGGGGGAGGAGATGCTTCCTGGCAGGCATATCCAATATCTCTTCATGGTTTTCTTAGAACCACCCCCCATGCCACACACACACACACACACACACACACACACACACACACACACACACACGTTTTGGGGATGAGAGTGCATACTTGTCGGCTCTCTCATGGAAAGTTAAGGAAAAAGCCTCAGCACTTCTTTTTGGATTTCCTATGGTCTTCTACCCCTACAATTCTTGTAGTCATTCTTGCCCCCCCTCCTCCTCCTCTTTCTCCTCCTCCTCCTCCTCCCCTCCTCCTCCTCCTTTTCCTCTTCCTCCACCTCCCCCTTCTTCTACTACTTCTTCTTCTTCCTCCTCTTCACCTGAGGATATGTTTATTGATTTTAGAGAGAGGGGAAGGGGGAACAGAGAAAAGAGAGAGAGAGAGAAACATCTATGCGAGAGAGAATCATCCATTGGCTGCCTCCCTTATGCACCCTGACTTGGATTGAACTTGCAACCTAGGTATGTGCCCTGACTGGGAATTGAACCTTTAACCTTTTGGTGTATGGGATGATGTTCCAACCAACTTGGCCACCTAGCCAGAGATTGTAGTCTTATATAAGCTGGGGTACCAGGTGGGAGGCCTTAGGTGAATCATTGAGGTATCAGATCAAGTTAGATGGCTTCCTAATAAAACTCAAAGGGGGTATATCACCTGTTTTGCATCATTTCAAAGGGATTCTTATTTATTTTCAGAAATTTATGTTCTATTAATTTATTTCAGAACAACAAAGTACCACTTATCCTATTACAAATTATCTATGAAAAGGAGAAAGTCACATACTTTATAATACCCTTTCCATGCAGCAAAATAAAATGACAGGAGAAAAACATTTAAGGAAACTCTACTGAAAACATAGCTACCACTACATAGGAGCCCAATACATTCTAACAGTAACTTCATCCTTTGAATTGGGTTGAGTGACTGAACTAAGGCATTGCAAGAGCCTTTCTGAATTGGCTGCCTTAAGTATGGATGCATTATACTTAGTTTTCACAAATTCTCCCAAGATGAATCTTCAAACCAGAGACCTCATTATAATAAGTGTAAGAATAACAACCACATTGATAACGATAACTAATATCTTAAATTTAAATGGTATTTTGCAACCAAACACGGTTATATTTATTATGTAATTTGATTTTTACAAAAGCCCTACCATGATGGTATGAAAATGATCATTCTTACCCTGACTTTGCAGATGAGGAAGGAAGATTCACCTCACTTGAGGTTAAGTGCCTTACATAGTCACCAAAGAGAGTGAGCTTCTAACTTCACCCTGCCAGCCATCAGTTTCAATTACACAACACTGCAGCAACGTTGTATTGTGTGTGGTTTAGATTCAAAATTTAAAACTTATGGCAGAAGCTGAGTAAGGCCAAAATGACTTTGAAAAATTCCTGATAATCATCAGCAGTATCTGGCTTATTTGCGGCTTAAAAACCAATAACTAACTTCATATATATATATATATATATATATATATATATATATATATATATATATATATATATATATATATCCACTTTCAGGACATTAAATACTCGTATGATACAACACTACTGAATTTTTGTAATAATGTTTGAAACCAAGGCCGTTATCATTTATTTTACAGAGAATATATTGTCTAATGGTCTATAAATCCCTTAATTTCTCCTCCAGGATTGTTAGTCTCTGCTTAAAGAGAACCTCTATTGCTCTAAATTTTAGAGACATCCTAAGGGTTCTAGGATTCAGGCCTGTGGTCATTAAGCAAGCCCATTACAAAGAACTTGTGACTTTATTATTTCAGCTTTGAAATGACACTATTTTCTCAGCTGTGTTGCTAAACAATTCTTCACAGCACAGTTTTCTCTCACATACTATTTGGACTTTAGCTAACCCACATACTTTCTGGGAACTTTCCCAGATCTTTGAACATATATAGTAAAAGCAGAGGATTCACATATTGATTCTTTGCTGTTACAAATTTAATGGTAGGAAATCTGCCATGTGGCTTAGTTTCAGGAATCTTATTTCTTACTAGAGATCTTGTGCAGGATCAGGCTGAAACTGGCTCTCTGACATCCCCTGAGGAGTCCCAGATTGCAAGAGGGTGCAGGCCAGGCTGAGGGACCCCCACCGGTGCATGATCAGGGCTAGGAAGGGATGCAGGAGGTTGGCCAGCTGGGGAGGGACCAAAGGAGGGCTCCAGGGCATATCCAGCCTGTCTGGCTCAGTCCCGGATTGGCCGACACCAGCAGCAAGCTAACCTACTGGTTGGAGCGTCTGCCCCCTGGTGATCAGTGCACATTATAGCAAGCGATTGAGCAGCCTTAGAATATTATTAGCATATTATGCTTTGATTGGTTGAACGGCTGACTGGACAACTGGACACTTAGCATATTAAGCTTTTATTATATAGAATGAGTGAGGTCATGAGGAACAATAATTGCAAATGAAAGAAGACCCCCAAGTTCTGCTTTGCTACCACTAGATTTATAAGAAACTAGAGGCTCGGTGCATGAAATTCATGCACGGGTAGGGTCCCTAGGCCTGGCCAGCAATCAGGGCCAATCTATGGGGTGACCAGTGGGGCAATCGGGGCCCCTGCTGGCACCTGCCTTGGCCAGCCTGGTGCTGCTGGCTCACTGGCCCCACCCCCGCCACCACTCCTGCCAGTTGCCTCCCTCTGTGGGGTGACCACCAGGGAAATTGGGGGGGCCCTGCTGGCACCTGCCTTGGCTGGCCTGGGGCCTGAAGGCTGGGGACAGCCCCTGCATTGGGTGTCTGCCCCCTGGTTGTCAGTGCACATCATAGTGACTGGTCGTTCTGCCGTTCGGTCAATTTGCATATTAGGCTTTTATTATATAGG
>NW_005365325.1:1614226-1634206 GCF_000412655.1 Myotis brandtii
CCCTGCTGGCACCTGCCTTGGCTGGCCTGGGGCCTGAAGGCTGGGGGCAGCCCCTGCATTGGGTGTCTGCCCCCTGGTTGTCAGTGCACGTCATAGCGACTGGTCGTTCTGCTGTTTGGTCAATTTGCATATTAGGCTTTTATTATATAGGATGGGAGCTTAGGGATTTTATTTTATGATGCTTCCAATTTTTTTTCTAATATTCTAGCATCTTCATAATTTTGAATCATAAACTATACCAAGATAACTTATGGAAGCTTTTAGTTCTAAAAGACATTTCTAACAGATGATTGAGATAAAGTTATAATATCCTGGTGAAAACATCCATCCACCCTTTAAAAAGCTGTGATTGAAGCTCTTGAGTGAGGTCAAAGACAGAGGAATCAATCTGGGAATTGTCTGCATAGAGGTGGCCAGTAGAGTAGATGATATCCCTGAGAAAGGAAGGAAAGGGAGGAGCTGAGGGCAGAGCCTGGGGGTTACCCACATTAAGGGGCAGGAAAATAAGTTGAGGCAGCAGAGCAAGATAAGTGGTGAAATGTTGGTTAGTTTTTTCAGGAGTAGGAACCCTTTTAATCCCCCTTCTGTTTCTCTGAGAATTTTGTTTTAAATCTGATAACCTTACTTCTATCTATAACCTCTTTTCTTTAATCACGCATCCTGGCCTCCAGCTCTCTGGTATTCATTTCTCTTCCATGAAGTTCAACATCTGTCTGTCAGATCACTTGACATCCAAGGATCCATGTGTGAGTCCCAGAGCTGCCACTTTAACCTGTGCCACTAAGCACAAGTGAATTAACTTCTCTGAGCATCAGTTTTCTTATAGGATAAAAGCTGACAATTACGCTTTCTCTATATGTACTTGTGAGAAATAAGTGAGATAACATGAGGCAGTGTCTAGCACAGCACTTGACATAAAGTAAAAGCTTTTGGAATCTGAGTCTGAATTGCCAAATAGGCTACCTAATGATGGCATGATTCATTTTTGCCTATAGCTGAAAGATTTACAATTATACCATAGTTGTTGGGGAACAACTACTTATCATAATGAAAAATTATGCTCTTTTTCTGTATTCCAAGAGAATTAACTTTTCTCTAAATTGCATTTTCTTTTTCCTGTTTTTTCTTGGCCTCAGTGTATCATGGGAAACATTTTTTTCCTCCTTGCTTATGCCTCTCTATTCATGATAGGCTGTCATAAGCTTATAAACACAGACCACAAAAACAGGGGAAAATCTGGAATTGTAAAACTAGAATTTAATCAAATTCATAACTTTGGTTTAATGTGAACCTTCATATCTTTTCTCCAAAATTTCATATTGTAGGAAGCATACAGCTGACTTTCTCCATGAGTTCAGGGGTGATTAGGTTATTTATTCTCCACCTCTGTCACCATCTGCTTTTTTGTTACATTTTATTCATCAGCTTTTCTTAAATATATATTTATAATTGAGAGGTTTTGTTGCACGTTATGTACTTTTAATTGGCTGTTGAGTTCACATGAAACTTTCCATAGGAATCAGCCTGAAAATAATGCTTCCTTACTTTTATCTTCAAGATACACAACCCAATTGGAGGGGGAAAGAAGGTTGTCTGTGGGATTCTGTTAAATTTCCATCCCTTCTCCTATAGTTTCATCAAGGTCAAAGAGATTCCACAATTGTCAGCCACATAGAGACTGAATCAGATGAATATGTGAAGCTGTGATAAAAGAGTTTTATAGAAAGGAAATAAAGGTCTAACATGCTAACTGGCTGTTGAAGAAAGTGCTGCTATCATTATTAAAGAGAAATGAATATACTGCCAAGGCTTAGAAAACATAGTGTAAAGTATTGCCAGTGGGCCCAATGCTGGGTGACTCATTCCTTTCACCTTACTGTAAATGCGAGAGCCAAGTGCCTATTTAGAAAAATTGTTGATAATAGTAAGTTTTAAAGTAAAACACTTTAATAATTTTGAGATTTGTCAGATCCTTAGTTTGTGCAAGAGTTCAGCTTAGCAACCTGGCATCTGTTTGTCTAATCCTAGCAACAGCTCTATGAAGGAGGAGCTAGCATGAGCCCCGTTTTACAGGTGAGAAAACTAAGCCCAGAAAAGTTAGGTAAATGCCCAAGGTTTCTACCTGTTAAGTACCAGAGCCAATATTTGAGCCTAGGCTGTTTGGCACAAAGAATACCCGTAATCCTTCTGCTAAAAAGTTCACGCAAAAAAAAAAAAAAAAGGAGACATATGTACTACTATTTGTAATACTTTAAACAATAAAAAAAGAAAAAACAAACAAACAAAAAACCAAAAAAGTTCATGCTACCTTTTAAGTATTTAATTACTTTACTTACGAGCAATTCTATCCAATTAGGGCACTGAGTTGAAGAGAGCCAGTGTAACAATTAGAAACAGGTTATGTCATTAGTGAATTTTTAAAATAATGTGTTTAAATTTTTTTTCAGTTGTTCATTATATTTTTAAGGTACTAATTTAGTTCCATACTCTTCAGCTAGTGGGCCTGGTGTAAGTCTAAGAATGTATATTGCTTACTTTTAGATTGAGTATAATCAGAATTACTAACTAGATCTTTTTCTTTTCCCCTCCCTTCCTCCCTCCTTCCTTCCTTTCATTTAGCAAATGTTTATTGAATACTTACTAAGCTCTGGCAGTGGAACACCAAAAATCTTCCTGTATTTTAAAAGCTTTCATTCTAAAAATACTAAATAAGTAAATACAGATATTTTGGATAATGGCATGAAGATCATAAAACAGAGTGCTGAGATGGTGACTGGGTAGTGGTTCCTTTAGAATAGGTAGACATGAAAGGCCAGTGACATTTGGCCCTGTGATCTGAATGACAAAGAGGAGCCAACAGCCCAGAGGACTGAGGTTAGGCCTCCCAGGCAGAAGGAACAGCAAGGCAAGAGGCCCTCATGGTGGAAAGAGCTGGGTGTATTTACAGAACCAAAAAGACAAATGTGACTGGTCCATGATGAGTGAAAGATATCAAAAATTGGAGCTGAGGTCAGTGATGGAAGCTTAGCCTGGTTACTTAAGACCTTGTGGGTCTTCAAGGAGGTTGGCCATTAGATGAATACCTGGGGGATTCCTTTAATAAACAGGGTGGTAACATGATTTGATTTAAGTTTAAAAGATAATTCTGCTGAAAGGAGAAAACATAGGAGGACAAAAGTAGGTGCGCGCGCGCACACGCGTGCTCACGTGTATGATGTAGGAGTCTTTTAGAATGAGGTAGACTAGGGATGGTTGTTACCAGGTACAAGACCACTCAATCTGGGATGCTGTTTCTAAGAGGCAAAGGGGTAAAAGGTTGTAGTAAAATGTAATAATGTCCACTTTAGATGAAGTAGTAGAGGGGTGAGATAGGTAAGTATCAGAATTACTGAGTGAGGAAATAAATAACTGGCTCATCCTATATAATTTATGGAGATTATGGTTTTTTATGATAAGGAGATATTTTTGTGGATATACAAGCCTACCTAGATTTCTATTTCATTTTCCATTAAGTCCCCATACAGATGTACAGCTGAGGCCAGTGGCATTATTTTTGTCCTCCTGCCCTCTTCCCTACCAAGGCTCAACACCACCCAGAGTCTAAGGCAACATAGAAATGAGAAGGATTTAGGAAGATCTAGATGTGAGACTCAATGCTAAAGCACACTTATTTAATAAATGAGGCTCATATTTCCTTTAGAGGCTGGGAAAGATCGATGTTTAGAAATGAACTATCATCTACACAATAGAGTATGATTCAGCACTAAAAAGAAATGCACTATTAAACCATGAACAAACCTGGAAGAACCATATTGCTAAGTGAAAGAAGCCAATTTGAAAAGGCTATATATTGTATAGTTCCAACTACATGACATGATGGAAAAGATAATACTATGAAAGAAAAAAAAAGATCAGTGATTGCCAGGGGTGAAAGGAGGAATAGAGATGAAAAGACAGAGAACAGAGGATTTTAACAACAACAAAAATCATCTGCATGGTATTATAATGATGGGTATATATTATTATATATTTGTCCAAACCCATAGGATGTATAACATCAAAGGTGAACCCTATGTAAACTGTGGACTTTGGGTGACAATGATATGTCAATGTAGGTTCTTCCTTGGTACAAAATGTACCACTCTGGTGAGTGATGATAATGGAGGAGGGTATGCATATGTGAGGGCGGGGGGCATGTGCAAAATCTCTGTACCTCCCTCTTAATTGTGTTTAAGCTAAAACTGTTCTTTAAAAAGTCTTAAAATGAATTATCACAACTTTATATTTTTTAATGATAAAAGTTCTGAGCACTTTTAGTATTTTGGAGTTGACACCAAAATACTCATTCTACTGAAGAGTGGGTCTTAGGAAGAATTTTATTTTATCTGAAGTAAGGGTCATGTATAAATTGCTTTTAGCACGTAATTTCAAAAACATTTTTTTAAATGTACCTGTATAAATCTTTTGCACGTAATTTCAAAAACATTTTTTTAAATGTACCTACAATATGCATATGCATTGTGCAGCATTTAAGATTTAGGAAAGACAAAACAAAAAGTGAAGGTTTTTTGTCGTTGTTGCTGTTTTCTTGTAAATAATGTTAACCTCGTTAGCACAGTGCTCTAAAGTTTGACTATATTATTCTTGCAAATAGGTTCAACTTGTCAGGTCAAACTTTTTCCTATCACTCCCATGTATCCTTTACTGAAGCTAATGTCGCTCCCAGATTTCAGTAGTATTGCACCTATAGGAGCATGGCTGAGCTTATCCTCCCAGATTCAGCTAATTAAATGGAAAATGTCAGTAAAATTAAGCATTTGTTACTACAAAAGTTTACTTGAACTGAATTTTTCTCTTTTTTGGGCTGGTGGATTGGCATTGTAAATCTGCCTTCCAAATTCATACACAAACACGTTTCTGTGGAAACAGAGCCACAAATAGAAGCAGTGGTTATTGATTTTTCTTTGGGGGCTACCACCTGGTTTCTGCAAAACCCTGGAGAGCATATGCTAATTTCCATGTATATTTTAACTTCTTTCCATCCCCTCCACCCCACCCATACCCATGGGAGTTTAATATAAAACTGGCCCATCTATTATTTATCAAAAGGCTAGTGGATTTGTTGATAAAACAAAGAGTCTGATCTCTGCTGGTTTTTTCAAGTCTCCTTACTGTGGCCTCTCCTATGGCCAGTGTCATTTTGTTGTTGTTTTTTTGGGAACCCCACCCAGGCTCAGGCAGCTCCTCCACCTCTGGTTGGGCCCTAGTGCTATCTATATCCAAGATGCTCTTCCTCATGCTCCCAGTGTTCCCCAGCCTCTCCAGAGTTTGTTCACACTCTTATGCTTTCATCTAGGCCCTCCACCTGCTTGTCCTGCCTCCCCTCTCAGCTACCTCCCACCCATAGCTGATTGCACTTGAGACATTTCTTTAAGAAGCCTTTCCTGCCCCTTCCTCTAGACTAGGTTAGATGTGCCCTTTCAATACAGGGTGTCCCCCCAAAATGTATACACACTAACAGCTGATAGCTCAATTTTGAAAATGAAATGTATTTCAATGAAGACTGCCTTTATAATTATTCAAAGTGTGTGTATACATTTTTTGGGACACCCTATATTTCTGTAGTTCCTGTAAATGGTGATAATAAGGCTAATAAGACTATAATTTAGAAAATTGTAGAAGGCTTAGGTTAAATAAAGGAAAAGATTCGCATAGTGAGTTAGTTTTCTGTGGCTGCTATGAAAAAAACAACAACCCACAATAAATAAAAATAAATAAAAATTTATTCCTTCACAGTCTGTGGAGGTCAGAAGTTCAAAATCAACATGCCTTGCCTCTAGGGGAGATTTGTCCCTTGCCTCTCCTAGCTTCCCATGTCTGTTGGTAGTCCTTGGCTTGAGACCGCATCACTCCAATCACTGCCTACATGACCATGTTGCCTTCTCTTGTCTGTGGATCTCTCTTGTATTTCTCTTATAAGGACACCTATTGAATAATTCAGGATAATTTCTTCATCTTGAAATCTTTAGTTAATTACATATGCAAAGACCATTTCTCCAAATATGATAATATTTACAGATTCTGAGTATTTGGCACCTACACAATATAAGGAAAAGCAGCTATTAATAATGAGAATGAGAATGATGACTTATTGACAGAGAGCTCTTTAGACTAGTGGCTTTACCTGCGTCATGATAATTCCCACATCAGTAACTTTGGTCCTGCTGTTGTCTTCACTTACTAGCCTATCTTACCCACTCTTTAAAGTTCAACACAAGTTTAACCTCCTCTACAAAGCCTACTATGAATTGTTGATAATAAAAGCACCTAACATTTATCAAGAGCTTTCAACCTGCCAGGCATGGTACAAAGAACATTAATTTCCCTAGGCATACCCCACTGTTCTTTCTTCTTTTGACTTGCTGTAACATTTATATCTGTGCCACCATAAATACTATTTAATTATATACTGTCAGATATACTAATTGTAGGCTATGTGTATAGCCTATATATAAGTTCTTTACGATATATACCACTTATGTAATGTTTTACTACTACCACTACTACTATGGCTAATGTTCATACTTACCATTGGCTAGGAACCTAGCTATATATTCACATGATCATTTTTAATCCTCACAGCAATTTTTCAATATGTGTACTTCCTTTATTCTCACTTTTCAGGTAGAGAAAACAAATTTTACGGTTAATCGCCCATGGTCTATAAGTGACAGAATCAGAATCTGAGCCAAAGCTATTTAATTTCAGAGACCACAGAAACTTATATATCTTCTGTATTTTCTACTATATCTTGTAAGGGTTGGCCTTTACTTCCCATACAATTAGGTAGATTTTGAAGCTTCTTAAGGCTATAATTCTGCTTTCTATGATTGTCTACTATGATGGTGAGTCTTTAGAATAAAAATTTTGTCTTGTCTTGTTTTTGAATGTACTGGATGATTTTAAAGAGTTCTTTTAGCCAGTGGCTATATGGTAATATCTCTGAAGTCCTTTGCAATGCAGATGTAAACTGGCTGTGAGACTCAGCTGAAAATAACAAAAACTACTCCCTCATCCCACTATCTACCCCAGTTTTTTAGCCTTTCCTCATCACAGGTAGGGAGGCAAGAAAATCAGCATAAATTATTTTCCTTCTTGATGCATTAATAGCATCAGTGGGAGGCTGAGAATTGAATGAGATATAGACTCTGAACCCTGTGACAGACCTCTCCAAGCTCTAAATAGAGGGAGAAAATTACAGGGTCACTCAAGAACTTCTAGGACTGCTTTATTTGCTATTCTTCAACAACAAAACTTCTGTTTTCCCAGAACCATGTCCACATAAACTATGATCTGGTGAGATTTTATTTCCATTAATTCACTCATTAAAATAAGATGACAAGATTAAAAACAATGTGTTTTCTCTCAAAACATCCTCAGTTTTCTAGTTTATATCAACTCATCCAGAAAACAGCAAAAATATGAATTTTAACACAACCCAGAAAAATACCATTCAGTTTTTTCCAACTTTGACTTCAGTTTAATTGTTTAATATTCAGTTTCTTTAAGGACAATTTGTGTTATGTTTCCTCTACAATTGCAGAATTTTTTGTTGTTGTTAATCCTCACCTGAAGATATTTTTTTTCCCATTGATTTTGTTAGAGAGAGTGGAAGGAAGGGGAGAGAGAGAGAGAGAGAGAAACATCGATGAGCAAGAGAAACATCAATTGGTTGCCTTTCTAATGCTACTGACCAAGGCCAGGGATCAAACCTGCAACCCAGATCTGTACCCTTGACTGGGAATGGAACCTGAGACTCTCTGGTAAAAGGTCCAATGCTCTACCACTGAGAAATACCAGCCAGGCATTTCTCAGTGGTAGAGCACTGAGAAATTTTTCTTTTCTTTTTCTGTTATTTATTTACTAGAGGCCTGGTGCATGAAATTCATGCATGGGAGGGGTGTACCTCAGCCCATCCTGCACCCTCTCCAATCTGGGATCCCTCTCACAATCTGGGACTGTTGGCTCCTAACCGCTCACCTGCCTGCCTGCCTGATCACCTCTAAGCACTCTACCTGCCTGCTTGATCGCCCCCAACTGCCTCTGCTTGCCGGCCTGATCATCCCCTAACATCAGGGGTCCTCAAACTTTTTAAACAGGGGGCCAGTTCACTGTCCCTCAGACCGTTGGAGGGCTGGACTATAGTTTAAAAAAAAACTATGAACAAATTCCTATGCACACAAAAAAAACCCTGCCCTAACTAGTCCCCTGCTGACCTGGTTGCCCCCTAACTGCCAGCCTGGCTGCTGCCTAACTGCCCCCCTGCTGGTCTGGCAGCCTCCTAACTGCCCCCCTGCTGGCCTGGCAGCCCCCTTACTGCCCTCCTGCAGGCCTGCCTGATCACCCCTAAATGCTTCTGTTTCCAGCCTGGTTGCCCCCTAACTGGTCCCCTGCTGGCCTGGTTGCCCCCTAATTTTCCCCCTGCCAGCCTGGTCATCCCCTAACTGCCCCTCTGCTGGCCTGGTCACCCCCTAACTGCTCCCCCTACCAGCCTGATCCCCCCTAACCACCTCTGCCTCAGACCCCGCCACTGTGGCTTTGTCCGGAAAAAAGTCAGATGTCCTGAAGATGTCCGATCAACCTGGTCTAATTAGCATATTACCCTTTTATTAGTTTAGATAGATTTTTAAAATATATTTTTTATTGATTTCAGAGAGGAAGGGAAAGGGAGAGATAGAAACATCAATGATGAGAGAGAATCATTGATTGGCTGCCTCTGGCATGCCCAACACTGGGGATCGAGCCCGCAACCAGGCATGTATCCTGACCAGGAATGGAACCGTGACCTCCTGTTTCATAGGTCGATGCTCAACCACTGAGCCACGCTGACCAGGCCAGAATATTTTAAAGGAATAAATTTAAAATGTTCTTTTATGTCAATGAAATAATAAAAATGTTTAAATATTCTGTTAAATATCAAAAGTTTCTTTAAAATTACCAAACTAATCTGGCAAATCAAAAAGTGAATTCTGTGCTCTAGAAATGTTTACATTGTTAAGTGGGTTTTAGGAAGAAAACAGTGACCTATTTTCTTATGGCAGTCATTTATTTTTAAATGGTGATGATAACAATATTTAATCATTGTTTATGAGAGCTCACCAGGTGAGAACCTGGTGTTAGAATTTTTCATCTTTATCATATTTGATCTTCACAACAGTTTTATGAAGAAGCCACTACTTTTATGAGCTGTTAAGAAAATTAAATGAACTGTTAAGAAAATTAAAAAATCAGAGAAATTATGTAATTTCCCCATACAGCTAGTAAAGTATATTGCTAAATCTACTGGTCTCTCCAAAATAGTTGCCAATATGAGTAAACATTTTATAAAACTGACAGTGTGACAATGCTGAACTTTATCTGAGCCCTCTGCTCCTGGAAAGCAGTAATGGTTAAGAAATCCTCCCATCCTGTAAGGACCATCCTGTCCTGGTGTATTTTGAGATAAGACCCACTTCTCTCCTTCCTCAGGACTCCCATAAACTCCAGATGACCTTTTTGCTTACTTGCCTCTAAAAACCCACAGGCCCTTTCCCTGGTCTTTGAGACATTCCTCATTAATGAATATTCCGTCTCACTCTTGTGATGGCTTACATAAAATAATCTTCTTGTCTGGTGCATTTGTCTTGCACAGTTTGGTGCTATAACTTGGATAGGACCGGACCTTCCTTTGGATCTCTGTTGACTCCACCCAGGTAAGGAGACCTGCTGGAACCCTTCGTGCTCCATTCTTAACTAGTGATGAACAATTCAATGGTGAGTCTGACTCCTGGTCATATGCTATGGACTCTGTCCATTGGTACCATTGTAAGTATTTGATTTTCATACTTTTTGAATGCACGTTTGATTTCTGGTACCAGCTTTTTTGTTTGTTTGTTTTGTGGTCTGACCATTTGGTGGTTTCTGTAAAGCAGTTAATGGTTTGTGGAGATCTTGTCTCTGTCAGGTAAAAGACAACATTGATTCTTGTTTGTCAGTCTTTCCTGTTTGTCTGGTTTGAATGCAAATCAATTAAGAACTTATGCCCACTAGGAAGAGAATAGCTCTTTAATATAGACCAGTGAGTTTTGCATTTCAGTGTTTATGCTTGACCTGTGACTGAAATTTTAGAATTGAAGGTATAGAGTTTCTCTTTCTCTTTGTCTGTATATTTATGTCTGTCATTGCAAGCCTTAGCTTCGTACTGTATGAGTGTATAATATTTTCCCCAACTCCTTTTTTTAAGGAGTTGTATTCTGATTGGCTTACAGATAAATTATTGCATATATAAATTGAATATTCAGAAATTAAGGGAATTGAACTAATTACAAAAACCAAATCAGAAACGTTTTACAATTTCACGCTCACATAATTTAGGTAAATCTTTGACAAATAGAGTTGTTTAATATTTGTGATTTAATAAAAACAGCTGTTTTTTTATTTATCGGCATTAAGTATAATATACACATAGATTTTTATTCTATTGCATATTCCAAGGTAATACCTCCATCTTTCCAAATGATCCCATAGGATTCCAAGATGAGTTTCTTATTTATCTGCCTTATAAAACCATAGGCCCTCTTCCTTTTGTTTGAGACTTTCCACATTAATGAATGTTTGCCATATTGGAGTAGCTCCAATAAAATCATCTATCTTCTCAATGTCCTGTGCATTTTGTTTTTCATGTAACTTATCTGGTCTAATTCTCACTACAGCCTTATAAAGTAGTCAGTATTCCCATTTTATACTGAGAACACTACATTTAGGAAACTTAAGAAACTTAAGTCCATACATCTAGAAATGGGTGGATATTTGATAATTTTAGAGGCTGTGCTCTTAACCTGAAATCTATATATCATCATAAGTTAAATTATTATTTGTGTACATTACATTCAATTTAGGAGTAAAATATTTAATAACTTCCCCTGAGTTGAAGAGGCAAGTATGCTATAGTTCTCTCTAAGCTTAAGACCAGAGCCAAAGTTCATCACTTGATGGATGTGCACTGTTAAAGCAGGAGAAATTAATTGCATCGTTAAATATATTATTAGAACAGGGACTCTGTTGAGCTAAGTTTGAAGCAGATGGACAGACCAATAACTACATATATTTTAGTGATGGCAGAAGACCATATGAATTGGAGATCTCTTGAAAAATTGCACTAAATACTTCGATTGGGTCCTGGATAGAAAAAAACCATCTCAGGTTATCACCTATCAAACCAACTCCTCCGTATGTTGATTTTTAAATTGTGGTTAATATTTAATATTGTTTTAACTGTTTGTAAAGGTTGGCATGTCACCACTGCTAAGAATCCCTAGTTCTCTGGTCTTTTCCAATTAGTCTGTCTCTGAAAACTCTGTAGCTTTCTTATATAAATATTTCTCCAACATATTCCCAGGCCACAATAAACTTTTAATCTCCAGTTTAGTCCCTTATTTAATAGTAGAGGCCCGGTGCATGAAATTTGTGCATGGTTAGGGTCCCTAAGCCTGGCCGGCGATCAGGGCTGATCTGTGGGGTGACTAGTGGGGTGATGGGCGGGGGGGCCCGCTGGTACCCACCTTGGCTGGCCTGGCGCAGCCCGCTCAGTGCACAAAATCTGTGCATTGGTAGGGTCCCTAGGCATGGACAGAGATCAGAGCCAATCTGCGGGGCAACCAGTATGGCAATTGCCCCCCCCCCGGCTGGCACCCACCTTGGCTGGCCTGGTGCTGCCCGCTCACCGGTCCTGTGCCCTCCCACCGCCGGTCACCTCCCTCTGCCCACTGGCACCCTCCTTGGCTGGCCTGGCGCCACCTGCTCACCAGCCCTGCCCCCCGCCAACCAGTTGTTCCGCAGGTCATTCTGCCGTTCAGTCGATTTGCATATTAGGCTTTTATTATATAGGATTTGTTTTCCTCTGAGATAGCCTGAACAACTGAAACACTAGAAAATCAAGATATTATTTGAAGAGGGGCCCTTACATTGTTAGCAATGTAATAATCTAAAATAATTGCTAGGCCCTAGCCAGTTTGGCTCAGTGGATAGAGCATTGGCCTGAGGACCGAAGGGTCCTGGGTTTGATTCTAGTCAAGGGCACATACCTCAGCTGCAAGCTCCTCCCTGGCCAGGGCTTTGGTTGGGGCACGTACAGGAGGCAACCAATCAATGTTTCTCTCATATCAATGTTTCTACTCTCTCTGAAAATCAATGGAAAAATATTCCTGGGTGAGGATTAAATAAATAAAATAAAATAAAATAATTGATAGGATGCTCTGCCTCTCAGAAGTTACTCTTGTGGTGCTTTTAACTAACTCAGAAGAATATGCTTGTGTGAAACTATTCTAAGATGAAAACAATGGTTCAATATTGTCTTCAAAATAACTTTAATTTGGATCCAGTCAATATTGCTGCACTCTTATTTGAATTATCTGCTTTTGAGTAAGGAAGATTTAGTACACCTAGTAAAATACCAGGGGAAACCATAATATCTTAAAGAAATCTGCTGTTGTTTAGAAAACTGCATGAACAGTTCTCACTTGCAAATGGTTATTTATTGCTTAGCTATTTTTAGATTTTTTTGGCATGCGTTTCTCACAGTAGCCTCTGGTGCATTTTGCAGAGTTTAGTAATTAGCTTTCCCATTAGCTTACACGCAACATAGAAGATAACATAAACAAAGGGTGTATTCATATAGATCAGCACATGTTCACAGGCAGACAGGTAAACAGGTGAGGATACCTTTGATCCAGAGTTTATCAGCTGAGATTATTTTATTCTCTACAAACCAAGAATCTTAAGTGCTTCCTCTTTGTTCAGAGAGTATGGTTTGCTTTGGGGCCATGCCTATGTGCCTACAAGCTTTTCAGGAGGCTATGAAATGTTTATACTCTGAAAATAAAATTATTAGCTGTGAAATACAGAACAAAAAACAACAACTGTAAAATATCACATAATTTCAGTGTAACATTGTCTACTAGTCAGCTGCAACTCAATTATAAAACAGTTTACATAACCTCTAATGTGGAATGTGGAAGCATTTAAAATACACTAAATAGAACACAGAAAAGATCCTCTATAAGTAAGAGTAGCATGGATTTCCCAAGATCTTAAAAACACCTGGCATATTGCTGCTAGGATCAGTACACTGGATTTATGTTGGTCCCTGTTTAGAAAATCTCATTCTGCCCAGACTCAGATGAGTAACTTCCCTTTGGAGGACATAGATGAGTTGGGCAGTTAAGCTGGTAAGTTGAGTGGCCTGGTTTAAAAAAGATGAGCTAAATCAACCTGATTTCTTATAGAAGTTTTCACGTATGTGAAGGACCTTTACATTGAAAGACCATAAAACAATGGGGCTAAGTCAGCCATTATGGGGCTGCATGCATGAAGATATTATGGGAAAGCAGAGACTCATTGCTGAGAAAGACCGTATATGACTAATTCCCTGTGTTTTGCTAAATCTTTGTTCTTTACCTTTTTTCTGGATTCCTGTAGTTTGTGACAATATCCTTACCTTCGGCCCACTATTGTCTATGAGCTGGCTTGAAATGCTTTCTGTTACTTGCTACAAAAGAACCCTTAATGAAACTGAAGTTGTAACAGAGGATAGCACATCCTGTCTTTCTGGAGAATAGACAAGGCCAGAACAAGGAGAAGAATCTGGGAACTACATTTACAAACCAGGACACCTGGGGATAGCAGGTATGAGAGCCTTTTATGTAAATGTGAGCTGTGTTCAGATGTAGAACTGGGAACACTTCAATCTGTCCAGGACCATCTCCCTAGTCCCTCCTATCCCATCCCCAGGCACTTAGAAGGGTGACTAAGCCTGGTGGTTAGCAGTTAACATTTACAGCACATTGACATGGTATGGGGAGAACAAGATAACAACAAGAAAGGTACTGTGGTCTCCTGCTCTGGTGGAAGGTTGTGCCCTGAGGGATCTGGAAAAAGGGGATTACTCTGACATTTCCAAGACATGTTATTGCATGTGCAGAAAGACAATAGACAGGCTCAATTAAGGTAAAGAGTTCCCTTTGTCAAGAAAGATGCTGGCTGAGTACCTCACTACCTGCCATAACTCGCTTTTAGTTAGGAAGTTTTAATTTCAGACCATCCTATGTAGTTACTTTAGGTCTCTGAGTTTGTAAGGCCCACCATGCAGACCTCCCCTGAGGTTGTCAGGTTTAGTATGTGGCCATTTTTTGTCCACATCTGCAATAATCTTTTTTATTTAAGAGCAGGGACCGTGTTTTTGATTATTGCTACTGCTTAGTGATAAGATGAACACCTGAGACAAAGTTATAAATTAACCTAGTTATGAATAACTGGAAAGGAGCAAAGGGAAGGCCAAATTTGGTAGGCATTCATTTATGCAGTCTTGTAAGGAGGCTGCAGTTTAACACTCTCCAGGTCTATTACCCGCAGATTGATAGGGGAAGGGACTGGACAGGAGAAGAATACACACATGCCCAGTAAAGTCTAGGTGATATAGGGAAGGTACCTGTCTGTCAGTCACACCTGGGAACAGGTCATTGGCCAGCATAGGCATGGCTACTACAAGGGCATGACATTTGAGATATTTAATCTCCTAAACAAGGGCATTCTCTCTCTTGTTGCTCTTGCCTCTTATGCTCTGAATTCATGCTCCTGGCTTGTGGGGCTCTTACACTCTTGCATTCTTCCACATAGACCACAGCCATGTGGACCCCACACAATAGACTGATGACCTGCAACTAGCCTAATGCTAAACCGGACCCAACTCCACCATGGAACGGAGACTGGACACTGGCTTTGCTGCTAGCTCTACTGAATCCCCAGGACTGGATTAAGGGAAATGGGACTTCTGAAACCGAGGGATATAATTCCATGAAAATAAGCTTTCTACCACATCTCATCCTCCTATAGGGGCCTCCAGAAATACTTATTCCAGTGACACCTCAAGAGCCCTACTCCCACTAGCAAAGGAGAAATACCATCCACAATTTTCTCCAATAACAAAAGGAGATGCTCAATAAAATTTTGTTGAGAGTACCTAGGGAGTCATGGCCACGGGTGGTCCCTGGCCCCCCAACCGGCATGCGGAGGAGGGCAGCCTGCAGCTCCACATCATGCGGCTCTGGGAGTATGCCACCACCCACACCAAGGGGTCCGCACGCAGCTACGACCTGTCCAGTGCCTATGATTACACAATGCCACCCATGGAGAAAACCCTTCTGAAAACTGACATTCAGATAGCTCTTCCTTCTGGGTGCTATGGAAGAGGAGCTCCACGTTCCAGCTTGGCTGCAAAACACTTTATAGACGTAGGAGCTGGTGTTATAGATGAAGATTATAGAGGAAATCTTGGTGTTGTACTATTTAATTTTGGCAAAGAAAATTTTGAAGTAAAAATGGTGACCGAATTGCACAGCTCATTTGTGAACGGATTTTTTATCCAGAAATAGAGGAAGTTCAAGTTTTGGATGACACTGAAAGGGGCTCAGGGGGTTTTGGTTCTACTGGAAAAAAATGAAAATTTATGCCAAGAATAGAAAATGAGAAACAAAGAGTTTTTGTTTGGTGTTTTGCACTTCTGTAAACTTAACAGCTTTAGATTCTAACAATATTTGGTTCTCTTATGATCAAGGAAAAAGGTACTCTGTTGGCATCACATTGAGCTTTTTGTGTTTGTCTACATTTGTTGTTGTATAATATTTATGGTAACCTATAGGTTTTTTTTCAATCAAATGTACATCAATTATAGATCCCCAGAACTGTATTATTTAATTCACTAAATGCTTCCCATTCAACAACTTATTCTTCAGTTTGCTTTATAAATCATAAGCAAAGCCTTTTAATCAATAAATTTAAATTCTTTCACAGATACAAATGATTATTGTAAACTGAGCTAAAAGATAATAAAAAGTTAAAGAAATAAAAAAATTTTGTTCAAGGAACAATTAATACTGCTCTAGCCCCTCAGAGAAATCCAAGAGTAGTTGCTTTAGTCAAATGCCCCCCCCCAACCCCCAAGGGCTGTTATAGATCATTAGAATTTTACTGTAAATATAATGTTAAATTTACTTTCAGGTGAAAACTTATATAAGAACTGGAGGCCCGATGCGTGAAATAGGCACTCCCGCTGTGGGAAAGCACTGACCACCAGGGGGCAGCTCCTGCATTGAGCATCTGCCCCCTGGTGGTCAGTGCACATCATACCGACAGGTCATTCTGGTGTTCCAACATAATGGTCGCTGGGCTTTTATATATATTTATAGATTTTGAAAGGGACTCTTTCAAGACACCATCTAAAGGGAACTGTGATCTCCCATGTGACCTTTGGAGATGTCAGCCTATGAGTTTGTGCTTATTCAGAATAAGAGCTGATTTGTGAGGTCAACTGAGAAACAAATTAGAGAGGCTTCTGGTGTATATGAAACCTGACAGGTGATGCATTGCTCTCAGCAGTCACTGTTGAGAAACCATGAGTTAGCATCCTTATGACACTCATACTCTTAGCTTTGTTTGTTTTGGTTTTTTGTTCTAAAATACATCAGTGGGCCAATCCCCAGAACTGTGTTTCTATCTTTAGCCAGGAGTGGGGAAAAGTGAGCAAAGAGCAAAAATAATTTGGGGTAGATTTCTTAACTGCTCTTAACCTAGTAGAAATGTCTTTTACATGAAAACATTTTTTCTACAACTCTGGTCATGTTTGGGAAATCACATGCAGGACAGGGTCTTTCTAACACTTAACCATATAAGAAGGGGTGCTGGTCTGATGAAGGGGAGGTAGTCATGGCTGAGATGGGTGTTGGCAGCCTGGAGGAAGCGTGTAAAGGTGTTTATGCTGCAAAACAGAGTCCTGCTGTAAGCCACGATGATACCTGTCTTAGGAGTTGAAAGGTGTTGGTCAAAATTAAAATAGGGGAGAGGGAGAAGGAACCAACTCCTAAGAGAATGGAATTCAGCCTGCTCTATAATCATTGACCATATTTAAAGCAGCCTTAAGAGAGTTTGGAACACATTTTTGGCAGGAAGAAGAGCATGACTCTTATTTTTTTTAATAAAAAGGTCCGTGTTTAGGTACATGGGGAAAGCTCTTTGACATAGACTATTAAGAGTTCATACATCTCCCCAGGCTCTGTCCAGGTGGCGTAGGGGAGCATAGGGCTCTGCCCCGTGATGTACCGTCCCTTTCCACAACGTTGGAGAGAAAGCCGGGCCTTGTGTCGGCGCCTGCATATTCCTACAACTTCTCAGAGTCCTGTGGACGATGACTGGGGAGACAAACCATGCAGGAAACATCTAGAAAAGAAAATGAGTTCATACAGAAGGCATAATGGGGTAGTTTCTGTAAGAACCGAAACACCATTCCATACCTAAACCTTCCTTGATTTACCTTGTCTCAAGTTTGCTCCTGATTGATTTTGCCAGCAGACAAGACTGTGGTTATTTTTATTTGCACCCCAGTTGCTATTTCACTTAAGTGAGCCTCCACACTGCCCTATTTCCTAACCACATATAAGGAAAGCAGAACAAAGGCTAATAGCATGATTCTATGTCATCTTGTTAGAGTGGATCTAACAGGGAGGATTTCAACAGCAGTGTCACCCCACATTGGTGAATCACTGTTCAAAGTGAAGTGCATTGCAAATTTGAAGTTACTTCAATTAAAGAAGGGCATTTTTTATTGATTTGCATTTTAAGAAACTAAATCTGATTATGGTTATGCCAATTCAATTCCACTCACTTGGCTTCTGAGATGCAATCATAGATGGAGGAGAAAGGGGTGCCATCGAACCAAGAAGCCCAGGAATGCCTATAATTCAGTCTTTTGAGTGGACGGCATAGCTGCTGATCTGGGTTTGTCTAAGGGTTGATGTTTTCTCACTATAATAAGACTTAAATGAGCTTTTCTAATGTCTTAAAACCTGACCAGGGAGTGTGTTGTGTAGGTGAGGTACATTTGGCCTGCATGTAGAGATGGAGAGGAGTTGAGATGTAGTGTTGTATTGTAAACCCTAGCTTATACTCTTGAGCATGGCATATCTAAAGTCACCATCACTGTTACCCTTGTCAATTCCATATTGGATCCTCTGCTTATCTTTGCTTATCCTCACATCTCCCATGCTCATTCAGTAGCCTTTGTCCTGTGGCTCCTTCTGCCTTGAAAAACCTTTCTCTCCAAACTCAATTAAGCAATTCCCTCTACCTATGTATGACTTCTGTCAGACCCTTACCACATGAGTGCGCTGACTCAGTTCTCACATGCTAGACCATAGGTGTCCACCCAGGGCAAAACAGCTGCTTTATTCTCCACTGTGCCTGTCACAGTGCTGTGATCAGTCAGGAATCAAGTGAGTGGTCAGTCTGTCTCTCCAGGGTTGATGTTTTCTCACTTTAATAAGACGTAAACATGCTTTTCTAATGTCTTAAAACCTTACTGGTAGGCATAAGATGGAATGGGAAGTGGTGGTGAACAGTCATTAGAAAATCTGTGTACAAGAAACTGAGTGACTCACATTTATAAGGAATTATGGGCTGCTCAGAGTACCCAAACCCATAAATTTGGGACTTTGGAGGCATGGAGTCAAGTTGCCCAGGAACCTCACCCTCACATCCCTTCAGAACTTTAAGTCAGGTAGTTGAGAGGCTGGGGCAAACCGGGGGAAAAAAAGTGATTTTATTTTAGTTTTCTCCCAACACATGCACTGAACTATCTTGGCCAACATAAGTCTTCATTATTCATTCATTTTAGTACATTTTTATCAAGTGCCTACTCTGGGTTAGGTATTGCGCTGGTTGCTTAGGATACAGCCCCGGTTTCAAGGAGGTGTCTCCGGCTTCTTGTGGGAAGAGAGGAGGAGTAAACAGAACATTGCAATTCACTGGGGACCATGGTCCCCAAAGTGAACAAAAGCACTTAGTTTGTATCCCACAGGGCCTCCTATCTGCTTTGTAGACAGGAAGATCCGCTGCCCTTTGCCCCTTTCTATGTAAACAAAGGCTTCATGGTGCAGTCTGAACCATCTGTGCCACCACTGAGAGAATGCAAAGCCAGGGAGAAATTATTTGTTGTGGTAGGTGTATTTGGGGTGGGAAGCTTGAAGAATTTGGACCAGTAATTTTTGCTCTCTACAGAAAATAGAGTTTGGGGATTGAGACAAGGTAGATTTTTGTTGGTCACAAGTGAATCTTTCTAATGTTTATTTGTGTGGGTTTCTAGGAATTCTTGAGAATTTCAGGGACAGAAATGGAATGTCTCTCCTTTGCTTTATAATTACTTAAAAGGGCAAAGATGTGTGTGTGTGTTGGGGGGGGTATGGGGTGTGGGATAGGGGAAGGGAGGCTGGGGGCAGAGCATACTCTTCTCAATTGGATCCCACCTATCTCTCAGGTTCCAGTTACTCTTGGTCCACCCCAATGCCATTTGCCCATGTATCTTCATAGTAGCTGCTCTAATTCTCTCTGTTTTTCAGACACATCTCCCTTTTCCTTGTTAATCGAGGCTTGCTTCTCCCAAGACAGGTGCTGTTCCATTCTTTGCCCCCCAGGAATACCATTCTCACACCTGCATCATAGTATGCCTCCCCTTGTTTCACAATCTGTCCGTGCATCTGATATAGCCACTAATTTATGACGACGAATGGGCATAGACCACATGGTACTGTCATCGCTAGCATAAGATCTGTTCACATTGCAGACAGTCCGATGTTTAAGGCCCAGTTCTACATAATTAGCTCTATAACTTTGGAGCAAGTTAGTTAACCATTGTAAGCCTTAATTTCCTTCTCTGTAAAATGTTGACAATAATAGTATCTACTACATAATGTGTTTAGTTATTCAGATAAAATTAGACAATATGCATGCAAAGCACTTAGCACAAAGCTGGGTACTGGGTTGGCACTGAACAAGAGTTACTTGCCTTGATCAAGTTATCACTAAATATTTGTTGTATGACTTGAATATCTCCTTGAG
>NW_005365325.1:1634247-1635828 GCF_000412655.1 Myotis brandtii
ATATTGATTTTAAAGAGGAAGGAAGAGGGGGAGAGAGATAGAAACATCAATGGTGAGAGAGATGTTGATCGGCTGCCTCCTGCACGCCTCACACTGGGATCAAAACTTTAACCCAAGCATGTGCCCTGACCGGGAATCAAACTGTGACTTCCAGGTTCATAGGTCGATGCTCAACCTCTGAGCCAAAATGGCCGGGCATAACTCAGATTCTTGATGCCTAAGAAGTGCAGATATTTCTAAAGTCCTCAGGCACTTTAAACTTTAAAATGCTCTGGGCTGTGATAGGAACAAACGATAAATGGCACATGGAAGCATAATTCATAAAGTTTTAACATGATCCCATGAAAATGTCCAAGCTTCAATATAACTGTCATCTTTTGTACATCATTCCATCTGTTTTCATCTGCCTGAAAGCATTCCACAGTTGTTTGGGATTAATCTCACTAATTACTTTTGGGAAGCTAGTCCCAAGATCCTCAGCCCTGCCTTCTATCATCCCAAGAAACATCGTTCTGATGAGACAACCAGAAACTCAATTATCTGCCTTTGGTATGTATGAAACTGCACAGTGACTACATCACAGTGTGGAGCTATATATAGGGTTTGGGCTAGTGCATCTGATCATTTTTACTTTGGGAGAAATCTACCCTCCCTACTTGCTGGAATGAACAGTAGTGGTGAATGGATGAATTGAGGCAAAGAGCCTCTCTCTCTAGAGCTGATGTGGAGGCACCTTTCTCTCAGTTCCCCAACTGTGCTTAAGGCCAGGGCATCACAAGTAAATTTGTTAACAAAAGTTCAGCTGCACTTGCTGGGAGAAGTTAGGAAAACCAAGGTTGCACCTGTTTCATTTTCTTTCTCTTTTTCCCTTTTATGTTTTCTTTCCACTGCTTACAATGAGAATATTTTATTTATTTACTTATTTATTTAATTAATTAAATAGCAAAGAAAAGCTGTCTTCCAGGTGTCCTTCATGGAGCCAGCAGTGGTTAGGTGAGTGAGGGCTGGACATATCTATAATTCAGCTCGGGAATATTTCTCTTAATAATTAATCGAGCGCCACAAAAGGAGGAGGCCCAATAAGGCCCTCGAACAAAGCTGCCAGCTGAGGATTACAGTGGCAGCCTCGGTGCCAACCGACCCGCCCAAGGTCGGCTTTTCTTCAGCATTCCTGCGGGGTAAGTGCGCCAGTGCTTGGCCCCTTCCGGGGAGCAAGGGGAGGTGCAGGGAGCTGTGGTCACCATCTGAGCTTCTGGTTGTGTGCCTTTAAGTTTGCACTTCCCACCACTATCCTTTCTTTTGGTGTATTCGTGGGAATTGCATATTTACATCCAGGTCCAGGGGCTTGTCACGCGCCTAATAAACAACCCATCCAGGGTTGAGGCTGCCGCCCTGGGCTCACTCGCCTGTCTCCTGGGTTACAACAGTTTTTGTTGTTTAAGTGAGGTGGGTGAGGTTAGAGATCCGACCACTACGCAGAAGTCATATTTCTTTTTTGTAGCAACAGGTTCACGGAGGCCTCCTCCGCTCCTTCCAAAGCCTCCCTCCCTCCCCCTCCCCCTCCAAGCCGGACTTCCAACC
>NW_005365325.1:1636467-1693092 GCF_000412655.1 Myotis brandtii
CCAGGAGGCGTGTGCTGCTTCTGCAGCCAGCGCGAGAGGGAGAGGGATGGATGTTGGAGGAGGAATCCGGGCTTAACAAGTGATTGCTGCTGTCTAGGATTTTGTTCTTTTTTCTGGGGAACCTTGACGTCCTTTCCCAGGCAAGCCCTCCTGTGCGGAACTCCAGTGGAGCCAGAAATCTTGGGGGGTCTTCCCCGGGGCAGCCCCGATCAGCACACCTGGGCTCCTGCAGCGAGGACTCTGTGCCCCCCTGGCCAGGCAACAGAACTTGTTCCGTGGATATTTTGGAGCCTCCACCTGCCACCCAGGCGTGATTCCTTCCACCCCCAGGATCGTTCTTCCCCTCCTCCAGCTGTTGCAGCTTGAGGGGGGAAATCAAAACCAGCCGGGGAATTGTCTTTATTTTTATTTTGGACCCCTCCTGGGAAGGGTAAGTGTGATGCCTCGCTTATCTTTCTTCCCTTTCCCACCTTTGGCTGTAAAGAAGCAGTGGACATTTGAGGGACAAATAATATCGGGAATGTGACAGAAGGGCATGAATGGAAGGCGGTTAAAAATAAACCAGGAGGTGGGAGAAGGGAGGTGCAGATGCTGCGCGGCGCTCCGGGGGGCCAACAGTTGTTATTTTCTCAATCTCAGGGATGGGGTGCATGCGCCCTGCTTAATGTGCCCGAGCGCGAACCTAGGTCTGGAGGCGAGGGCGCGATTAAAGATGTCGTTTCCCAACGAGGTGGTATTTAGATTTAGCATCGTTTTGCCTCATCCCAGACTCACCGGTTCCGTTCCTGTGGGAACAGCTGGTGGACGGGTTTGAATTGCTGCCTCTCCCAACACTTGGATTCACGAGCATTTTCTGAGCATTTGAGCAACACACAGGGACTGTATAAATGGCGTGCGTTGAAGTGTGTTATTTCTCACGGTTGTTAGCCTTTCTGATTCTCTCAATCTGTCCTCCCCCCCTCCCCCGCCCCCTCTCTGGTAAGGTTTAGGTACCACCCTAAGACAGTTGTGGAAATTAGCCCTGAGACATGAAAACAGCCTTGTTGTTGGGAGGTGGAAGGAGGAGAGACAGGATGCGTGGCTGTTGTTGGGGGGACCAGGGAATTGGTAGTCTGCAAATCCTATTAGTTTGATGGTGTTAAAGAGGAAGGGAAATTTTCCTGCAAAGTGTCCCTCATAAAGGCTCCTGGGAGTTGGCTTGGATAGATTCTCCTCATGTGAATACCTTGGGGAGGAGGAGAGATTTTAAACCAGTCTGATTTGCTGGGTGGAAGGGTTTTTTTCTTTCTTTTTCTTTTCCTTTTTCCCCCCTTTTCTCCTCCTCTCCTTTTTCCTCTTCCTTCTCCTCCTTTCTCTCTCTCTCTCTCTCTCTCTCTCTCTCTCTCTCTCTCTCTCTCTCTCTCAATTAGGGATAGTGAGGTAACTGGTAGCCAGTTAAAAGGAGGGTAATTTGCTTTTTGTAGGCTAGGGGAGTTGGATAAACCAAACCTAGCAAACCTAAACTAAAACTTAAGACATGATTTGGTGGACAGCAAAAACAGAGCAGGTCTAGGTTTCTTGCAGAGTTAATGGTGAATGAGAAGACCCTCTAATTAATGACCTTCTGAAAGTCAGTTGGATGGGAGAGGGATATACATAGTATACAAATTTATAGGCACTTTGGTTCTACTGGGGCTTTATTTAAATAGTGTGTTTTAAATGCTTTGAGGGAGTTGGGAAGTAACTGAGCAAACTCTCGAGCTATTTGGCCTGTGAAAGAATTTAAAGGATGTCAGCCTAAACCTCCACAGTGAAAACAGAGATTTAGAGGCCTCCTGAGGGTAAACATTTCAGAGTATGAGATGACGTTAGGAGTCAGGCAAAGGAAGAATGTCATTTGAGGCACCTTCACAGGTATATTTCCTGAGTGTCGTGTCCCAATCAAGCTTGCCTCTTACCCTAGGAGAATGTATTCTGATTGGGAAGGGATATATTTTTGCCACTTCCCTGCTTGTCACTTCATAAAACTCAGTGTGTTTAAGCTTCTAGGCTGACGGGATTCAGCAAGAAGCAAGCAGCAGGTGGTCAAGAGCCAAATCCCTTTAATGGCTCCAGAAAACCATTTCTCTTTTGCACCCCAAGTGCTTCCAGTAATAGAGGCTAGTAGATGCCCTGAATTCGAACAGTCCTTATCCTCCCCAATTCTCAGGGCCACTCTTCTGCATTCTTAGAGACCCTATGGGATAGAATGAAAGAATGGAAGAAGCAAGACAGACAGAAGATTGGGACGGGAGCTTTTATAGATTCTGGTGAAGGAGATGAGTTAGATGGATCTTGGGAAAGCTAAACTAAGGGAGAAGGAAGGCCAGGAGTACCAAGAGACAGTGGGGACAGAGCAGGCTGCAAGGAAGATGTGATCTGGAAATGGTAGCTTGGAAATAAAGGGAGAGAGAGAGAGAGAGAGAGAGAGAGAGAGAGAGAGAGAGAGAGAGAAGGGGAAAGTTGGGAGATGGGAGCTATGGATTAAATAAAAGGGGAGTATAATAGGCTGACAACAAAGTCCACACAAACTGGGATTTAAAACATAAGGAGCTAATCCCTTGAAAAGAGTGTAGGAGGAAACATTGAGATGAACATGGAGGAACTGCAAGGAGAGAAAATGATTAGTAGAGAAGTGGAAACTGGGATTAGCTCCTAGACTGTGGGTGGCAGGGACATGCTTCAGGGAGTCAGGAAGTACCAACTTAATACAGGCCATTGGTGAGTCTCCAAATGCCCTGATGTCCTTGTACGCTATCCTTCCCCTACTTCAAACAGTGGTTTAAGGACATACACATTTGGTTGTGGATAGATAGATAATCAAAGCTTAGATTACTGTCATGTAATTAGTAACTACCAGTGTTTATTGATATCATTATGTACAAGTCAATGTGTTACTCGATCATCATCTGCTATCTCATGTAATCCTTACAAAGGTGGGATGGGGCGGTTGCATTATCCTCAGTTTATAGACGAAGTGATTGAAGCTTGTTCAAGTGCTGGAGCCTGGATTTAAAAAAAACAAACTGTTTTTCCGACTTCTCTAATCCTGAATCAAGGGGGGTGAGGGGAAGGACACTATATTCAGAAAAATTTACGAGTGGAAATTTTTTTTAAATGCCTTAAGATCAATGCATGATGGAAATAGCTATAAAGCGACAGCATTATTATTGTGGAATGATGAGAGTGACAAGAAAATAGACTGAGCTGAAATAACATCCAAAGAAGAAGGAAAGAAGGATGTTTAGTGAGAAGGAGATTTAACAACCTGCCCGGTGTTCCTTGGAAATTTATGGTTGCTTGGTGCTTTATATGGTTTGCTCGAGGACAAGAGAAAGAAGTGTATGTGAAGGAAATGCTCAGTTTGCTTTTTATGATTTGATTCTTCTCTTTATTTTTCTTCCATGCTTGTTTTCCTTCCTTTTTCAGGTGAAGTGCTTCTTCTGCATGATTTTAGCTGAAGGATACTCTGCATTTTCTTGATCTCTATGGAGACCTCAGAGCTGGGTTTGCCCCTGCTGACACCTCATCTTGCACCTTCTCTACCTCCCAAGGTCTTTGCCTCTGTTGATAGTTTGGCATTGCCCCTGGGTCCAGGAAGCCTGTGATGAACTTAAGGGAAGAGCCTGGAGGATCATCCCTATAGGTGTGAGGGACAATGGCCGGATGTACTTCAAGTCTCGTGTTAACATGGGTTAAGCAGTCACTGGAAGGCAAGTGCTGAGACGAAAGGCTTATTTGCATTTTATTTAAATTTGATGGACCGAGCTTTGGACAGTTTCCATGGCAGAAAAATATATTCCATCTTCTAGTCACAACTGCTGGCCGTCGGAGACTTGCTGCCTTTGAATCTTGCAGCAGCATCACCAACCACATCCTAGATGTATTTCCAAATTTGAACACCCACCCCAAACAGGTGTCTGGGAGACCCGGACATTATCTGACTTAGGCTTGAGAGTGCTAGGCTGTTCACCTGGACCAGCCAAGCTCTGGAGAGCCATGTCGAATCCCTGGGAAGACAGAGCATGGGGCGTGCTGATTTAAAAACAGAAAATGCAAAGTTGGACTGAAAATACCCTCAGTCTTCCAAGCAATCTGCTTGAGGGCTCCAAACTTACCTTCATTTGGTGAGAAAGAAAATAAAAAAGCTGCCCTATTTTTCTTTCTTCTTCTACAACTGGAACCAGCCATTTCCCCAAACCAGCACCATGGAGGTTGCGATGGTGAGTGCGGAGAGCTCAGGGTGCAACAGTCACATGCCTTATGGTTACGCGGCCCAGGCCCGGGCCAGGGAACGGGAGAGGCTGGCCCACTCGAGGGCAGCGGCAGCAGCTGCTGTCACTTGCCAGCGGGGAGCAGACCTAAGCTGCATTTGGACATCCTTAGCACTGCTGAGGAGGCGGGAGAGGCTCCCACCACCACCACCACCACCAGTCTCGGGGGGCCTGCACCTCCCATGACCCTCAGAGCGGCCCACGCAGTCACAGGAGGCGGCGACAGCAGCCGGAGAAAAAGAAAGGCCACCACCGGCCAAGCAGCTTCCCGCACTGCACGGACCTCATGCCCAGCGGCTCGGAGGAGAAGATCCTGAGGGAGCTGAGCGATGAGGAGGAGGAGGAGGAGGAAGAGGAGGAGGAGGAGGAGGAGGAGGAAAGGAGGTTTTACTACAGCGACGATGACCACCACGGGGACGAAGGCTCCTACACGGACCTGCTGCCCCAGGATGACGGGGGCGGCGGGGGCTACAGCGCCGTGCGCTACAGCGACTGCTGCGAGCGCGTGGTGATCAACGTGTCCGGCCTGCGCTTTGAGACCCAGATGAAAACTCTGGCCCAGTTTCCGGAGACCTTGTTGGGGGACCCCGAGAAGAGGACTCAGTACTTCGACCCTTTGCGCAACGAGTACTTTTTCGACAGGAACAGGCCCAGCTTTGATGCCATCTTGTACTATTATCAATCAGGAGGCCGCCTGAAGAGGCCGGTCAACGTGCCCTTTGACATCTTCACGGAGGAGGTGAAGTTCTACCAGCTGGGGGAGGAGGCCCTGCTCAAGTTCCGGGAGGACGAGGGCTTCGTGAGAGAGGAGGAGGACAGGGCCTTGCCCGAGAATGAGTTCAAAAAGCAGATCTGGCTTCTCTTCGAGTATCCTGAGAGCTCCAGTCCGGCCAGGGGCATAGCCATCGTCTCCGTCCTGGTCATCTTAATCTCCATTGTCATTTTCTGCCTGGAAACCTTGCCCGAGTTCAGGGACGACAGGGATCTCATCCTGGCTCTGAGCGCGGGTGGGCACAGTGGGCTGTTGAATGACACCTCGCCGCCCCACCCTGAGAGCTCAGGCCACACGGTATTCAACGACCCCTTCTTCATTGTGGAGACAGTCTGCATTGTTTGGTTTTCCTTTGAGTTTGTGGTTCGCTGCTTCGCTTGCCCCAGCCAAGCGCTCTTCTTCAAAAACATCATGAACATCATTGACATTGTCTCCATCTTGCCTTACTTCATCACCCTGGGCACGGACCTGGCCCAGCAGCAGGGCGGTGGCAACGGGCAGCAGCAGCAGGCCATGTCCTTTGCCATCCTCAGGATCATTCGTTTGGTCCGGGTATTCCGGATCTTCAAACTCTCCAGGCACTCCAAAGGCCTGCAGATCCTGGGCCACACCCTCCGAGCCAGCATGCGGGAACTGGGCCTTCTGATCTTCTTCCTCTTCATTGGGGTCATCCTGTTTTCTAGCGCTGTGTACTTTGCTGAGGCAGATGAGCCTACCACCCATTTCCAAAGCATCCCAGATGCATTTTGGTGGGCTGTGGTGACCATGACAACTGTGGGCTATGGGGACATGAAGCCCATCACTGTGGGGGGCAAGATCGTGGGGTCCCTGTGTGCCATTGCGGGTGTCTTAACCATTGCTTTACCAGTGCCAGTGATTGTCTCTAACTTTAACTATTTCTACCACAGAGAGACTGAAAATGAGGAACAGACACAACTGACACAGAATGCAGTCAGTTGCCCATACATCCCTTCTAATTTGCTGAGGAAATTTCGGAGCTCTACTTCTTCCTCTCTGGGAGACAAGTCAGAGTATCTAGAGATGGAAGAAGGAGTTAAGGAATCTCTTTGTGCCAAGGAGAAGTGTCAGGGAAAGGGGGATGACAGTGAGACAGATAAAAACAACTGCTCTAACGCGAAGGCTGTGGAGACTGATGTGTGAATCCTGTTCTCCGTGCGCCACTGCCCCCTCGCCCCCAAGCCCAGCATCTCCAAATATATTTATGCATAGAGAGTGCAGTTATGAAAATGAAATATGCAAATGAATCCAACGCATACAGTAGTACACCATTTAATGGTTATACATGGCATAATTGTTATAAACTTGTATTACATATCAAATAAATGATGCATCTTGGAGAAGAGGGAGGCTTAAATAGGAGCAACTCAATCTTTATATTTTTTATTAGGATGCAAGAATTTTGCACATTAACTGGAAAGGATGTAAAAGTAAAGATGGCTATGTGGAATGAGTGTGTGTGTGTGCTGTGTGCGTGTGTGTATGTGTAAGTAAATTGTCAACGTTTTTTAGTAATCGTGCAGTAATGGGAAAAGTTGGCATTTTGAAGTATTTACTATGTAAGAACTAATGAATTTGAACAGTCATTTATCAGTGCTTTAATATCATCTCATGTCTTTGAATTCCATAGTTGTTTTTTAAAAATTGTTAAGAATTACTATGTAGAAAAAAAAGAAAGTGAATTATTTAATAGCATATAGGTCACAATTCTATCTTGGATTTAATTAAAGTTTATTTTTAACTGGAAATTAACTTTTAAAAAGGCTGCAGGGGTCTTTAGAAATTGTTTATATTTTATTATTAATTTTGGGAAGATATGAGAGCAAATGCCTAACAGTATGGGAGAAATGACATCAGAGAAAATGTAACAAGTTTTGTTCAGAAATCCCAGCACTGGAATTTTCTTTTTTTCTTTGCACTACTTTATATGCTGGAGATTGAGAGAGACTTCATACTGTGAATGTTTACTAATGTAAAAGTTCAATGACAATCATTGGAACAATAATTTCTTAGTCCTTTTTTATTGTTCTCTTCTTTTCTTTGTGTGAGACTAAATGCCATGCAGATAACAGCACAGATTCCCTTCTCTTTTTAAATCTAAATAACTGATCTGCAAAGGGGCTATGACGTTGAATTTAGCTACTGAATTCTTTTGAAATCGGTCTATTACAATGATGTTTCTGAAACCATCCTATTCTTCTGCCTTTAAATCCAGGATAATTTAACCAAAGCTAATGCATGCACTGAAAGAATTAATGAAGAAATAGATGCCCAGATGCTACAGTGATTATGGCTTAAGAGCTTTCTATTAAATGTATAACATAAATGATAGATTAATTAAATTTATTTCTTTGTGCTGCCACATACAAGCAAAATGTGGGGATTCATCTCAGAATTTGGCACTCCATTTGCTAAAATTGGTATAAGAAAGAATTGTGTCAAAACATTTGCTTTCGACATCACCATCATTATTAAAGGAATTTATGACACATATAAGTGTTTAACTCATAACAAGGTGTTCTAGAATGTGAGATAACAGCTAGTGATTGGGCTTGCACTATTAAGTTATAATGAGATATAGGTTAGCAAACTCAGAATATGTAATAGGCCTTATTCTCTTCAGTGTTTCTTCAACTTCTATTCTTTATAAAATGATTGTCCTGAGGTTTGGGAAAAAGATATTGTGTATCTCAGTACATAATGAACTCTAACAACTGTGAACTTTGAAAAAAAAAAGACCTAGAATAACTTTTATCAAGCTTCTTAACCCCAGGCCATCATCTGATAATAATATAAAATTTACCTCTCTTTTAATGATATTTAAAATTCAAAGTAAATCCAATGTTAGGTTTAAAAGCAAAGCTACTTCCTTCTTCCCATTTCTTCCCCACCACTTATAGAGCAACACCTCTTGAGAACACCTTGGAGAATGAAAAGCAGCAAACAGAGGAATTGATTGAATGTGTAGACCAAATATCTCTAGTGGGCAATAGAGAGTGACAAAACAAGGAAATGCCATCTTGAAACAATACTTCAAAGATGGCATTACCCTATATTTTGGATTAGAAGCAAAAAATGTAACAAGCATTACACTAGCCCTGTAAGCCTACTTAGGTTGGCCACTATTTATTTGGAAAAGTCACCCTGTTAATCTCTGCACCACAGTTTCCTCAATAGCAAAAAAAGAGGGCACATGATGCATATGCTACATCAGTTATTACAGGAAAGCAAATGAAAACATGTGAAAACTCTGAAATAAGTTCCATGTAAATGTCCAATTTTATGTTTAAATTGCTTTTAATCTTCCTCTAGGAGATTAAGAGCCCGCAAGTTACATCTGCTTTATTAGGATGCTGTGAAAATCATGGGTAATTTCTTTAATTTGAGGCTCCTTACAAGGAGTTGATTTGCAGACACACAAGAGAGCCTATCATTAAATAACTGTTGCAGTTTCTTCTTTTGGGGCAAGATTTCAGGCATGCCATGGTATAAAGATGACCCTGTGGACAAGGTACCACCTCCCTTTTGCCATCCTCAACTAGGTCTGGTTATATCTTAAAATAGTTTAAATGCATGCTCTCCAGCTTCGATGTTTATTGAACATTCTATAATAGCATTAGCAATGACTTGGCTATGTTTGGAAGGAAATACATTGTATTTCACTGGTTCTACAACACTCTTTTAAATCAGAAAAGTTATATTACATTTAATTGACATGTTTTAGAATTAACAATTCTGAGAACCCAGGAAATATAGTCATTTGGGGACCCTAGGGCTTCCCTTTATTGTACATAGTTTCTTTTTAAGGGTAAAAGAGTAAAAAAGTGATAGTCATAGGCTTTTATTAGGTAACCACTAAATGTATGGGGTTTTTTTCCCCCTGCAAGATCCATTAATTTTAGGATGTCTGGATCTTGATTCCATTCTGAGAAGGAAGCATTTAAGCCCTTAAGACTTGTATACGGGCACTTCTGTGCAGAATACTTGTCTTACAGAGAATGTGTGAAGATAGTTATGGATTTATAGAATTTTTCCAAGTCAAAGCTAGTTAAAATGCATTAGCACCATTTGTGACAATTTTATACTGAGAAATGTGCTTTCAGGGGCTATTTGTAACTAATTTAGGCAACTTCATTTTCTCAGAGGCCACCATACATGTTTGGTTGTAAGATAAAAGAGAAGTGACCCATTTAGAGATTTGAATTCTTGGGATCTGGGATTCTTTAGTTGCTTTTCAGATGATAATAAATGTTACCAAAAGTACAATATTTGAGGGTCATCTTAATCAGAATCTTTTCAAGGGTGGATGCATTGTTCTCTCTTGCAATTAATTGCTTAAAAAGGAAACAATTATGCATAACAGTTATGGAGAAGAGAGGAGGACTAAATATTCCTTCAGTTCTGTGAAAGGGAGCTCGTGGATGCCAGAGGAACGACAGGTGGCCTTGGAGTCCAGAGATGGCTTGTTGACCACGGGCACATCATTTCATCTCCTTAATTCTCAGTTTGTGTTTGGTTATTGTAAAGTTGGGTTATTGGGCTACATTATCGCTTGAGTCCTTCTAACACCAAAATTCTGTTGAGTCGTAGGAAGTATCAGACTAGCTTGATATTTTCTAAGTACCCCTCAAGTCATACCAGCCTTGATTTTATAGTTAAGTAATAAGAACAAAATAGTTTTAAAGCCTTACTATTGGGTTAAATGCAGCACCAGGAGTATGGGATTGAGTTTTTAGAATATAAACTAAGCTGAATGAATAGGGTGTACTTTGAAGCTATTTATTCTAACAACTTCTAAAGGGAAGGAATTCACTTACTACTAATAAAAAATAACTCCTCAGTCTCCAGTTGAATACAAATTGGTAAGTAAACATTTTGATTTCTGGCTTTGTTACAGTGCAATCTTGTCAGTAAACACAGTGTTCCGACCTGTGCTGGAAAACTCATTTTATGCTCAGACACATGTAGTATTTCACAGTGCTGCTGCTTTTCTTGTCAAATTTGTTTTGAACAGGATCGCTAAAGCTTTGTGAAACATCTTTTCATTAGGCATGTGTTGAAATAGAATCCAATATATGAAGAAGAAACATTTAAGTGAAGGTACACACACACACACACACACACACACACTATATATATATTTCATTTTTTTAGAAAGTCAACACCAACCAATAGAAAATTATTTTTAATTGCACTAGAATCATAAACACTAGTACCCCCACATCCCAAGAGAATCAGAAATGGTGTTCATTGTTGATTTTCAGGACTGCGATGCATCTTCAGCACTAACATTGCAGCTGTTTCTAGGAAAAATGGGAAATAACACTTAGGTTAGGTTTACATTTTTCAAATGAACATGTGATATGCTCATATGCAGGGTGCAGAGTATAACATCCCTGTTTATAATTTTCTTTATAACTGTTTAAAACTATTTTTTATTGATACAGTTTAGAATGATTACGGATCGTCATTCAGTGACAAAGGGGCCTGTTCCAGGAAATCTTCCTGACCCAAAAGTCATTCTGGTTACTACAAGGGACATTTGGTATGGACAAAAGGAACCTCTTGGTTTTCCTGCCTGCAAAGAACCTTGACTTGAAGCACAGGGTCTTCCAGACCAATGTAACCATGATAGGTTAGAAGATAATCCTACTTTTTGGTATG
Source organism: Myotis brandtii (assembly GCF_000412655.1). NCBI lineage: Eukaryota > Metazoa > Chordata > Mammalia > Chiroptera > Vespertilionidae > Myotis > Myotis brandtii. The sequence continues at coordinate 1,647,214 of NW_005365325.1, forward strand.
GAGACCAGCATTCCGATTTGAAAGAAGGTTGAATACGGGGTTTGTGTTCAAGACTGAAGGAAGCAGAGCTATTTTTGCAGTAAATGGGAATATGCACTTCTGAAATGTAAATTAAGATTAGGGCTGTGCTAGGAGTTTTATTTCGGACTCGGTTTTCCGTTTCCATAGCAGTCCCAATTTCTTACAGTATCTTCTTCATAAAAAAAGTATGCTAATACATATCAGACCATATGGCCCAATTTGAGGTTCAGAAAATATGGTTACTTTATTTATGGGTAAATAAATTAATCCCAAGGCATGAGTTGGGTGCTTTAAAGAACATAACATATTTAATGAGCTGTGGCTCTAAGTGAAACTCTAACACCCCCTTTTAGACTGGTGGGTAATGCTAAGTGGGAATGGAATAGGAATAGATATATAAAGCAAACAACGTGCTAAGGAAGGTGTCTTGCTATTGTCCAGGAAAGGGTATTCTCACATTTACTGATCATGGTGTTGGTGACATACAGTTAATTTTTTTTAACCATTTGCTGTTACTGGTAACTTGGAAGGAGGATTTGTATCCAGACTACCAGGCGTGAAATGATCTTGATAGTTGATCCACAGTCAACTTTTGCTTCCTGACCTGCAAATTATTTGCTGCATAGATTTCCACAACTGGTTTTTCACCCTAGTTTGGCTTTATTCAGGCTCAGAACTATGGTCTCTCATTAGACAACCAGTCTAGAAAATGCAACCTTATAAAAAGGAACCAATACAGTACAAAGAAACAACAAATACACTAAAACAAACAAGCCAAGCAAAACCTAATGGGGAAGCCAAGTCTGTTGTTCAATGTGCCACATTCATCCAAAGGAAATATGAGGGATTTAGGAGCAACTTTGGCATGGCTCCTCACCATTAGTAGAGATAACCGAGAGGTGACTATTGTGGCGAATGATGTAAAGCCACAAATAAGTTACTGAAGGAATATACAAGTTAACATTTTCTGTGAAAATGATAGAAATACCAACTTTATCATTGGTCTTAATAGTAATTATTAGAAATAAATAATGCATATGGAAAATATGCTTGTTTTTTTCCAGTTATTGGCAGTATATGGAAATGTACTTGAAAAAAAATTTTTTAAAGAATTCTGTAAACCAGGGATGTATATTTGGGGTCAGAGCATGAAGGCATTTTTATTCAGAGCTTCTTAAGCTACTGGTTATTGAGGAGTCAGTCACATCTTCAATCAGTCAGAGCAGTTAAATAGCCCCTGTGGATATCAACGAAAACTGTGCCAATGCTGAGCCAAAGAATTATATTTGTTTTAGAATAAGTAGATTAATAATTTCCATACATTTATGTCATATATTTCATATTCTGCCTTTGTTCTGGCAAAAAATAGACAAGCAAAATGAATAGTCCAAGGCATTGAAGGAGGCTTCTTGGAGTGTAGTGAAAGTATATAATTCCCATGTGTTAGGGAGAAATGATGAGACTTAAGGATTGAAAAGCCTTTCTTTGCACTCTAAATTGGCATTCTGTACCATATTGCCACAGTGTTATTAGGGCTAAGCTCTTTAACATCCGATGGTATAAAGAAATATGAAGTTTCTTTCCCAGGAAAGGTTTTTATGTTTTATGGAATATTGTAACATGTTTATTTTATTTTTCATGGACATTAATCCTGTTACATAAAGGTTGCATAGAGCATGGAAACTAGACTATCTGGCTCCATGGATCTATTTTGTGCTCTATAGAAATAGCCTTATTTGAAATCATTATCTTTCTGTATTTTTGTTGTAGCTGTTGTTTGCTATGACTTTCTTAATTCTCTTAGGTTTAATTCCAGCAGTAAAATGTCTAAGGTTATTGTTGGCTGTTTTTTTGTTTTTGTTTTTTGTTGTTTGCTTTTTTTGATGAATGTTCCAATATCGCTCAGCCTCACATACGAAACTATAAAATAATTGGAAAATCCCATATATCTTGGAAAGCAGGGCTGTATTTCTCAATTCTCTCAATAACAGGGGCTACGTTAGTTAACATGGAGGATGCATGCTATTCTATTTATAAGCTTAATTCACTCGTACCTGAATAGATTGATGGTTCCTATGGAGAACACTAATGGTGTTGATATCATCTGAGTGAGTCTTCTTTCTCCTCCAATTGGTAGGGATCATAACCCAAATGAGGCTTTCATTTGCTATCAGGCATGGTGGAAAATAATTAATAAGGCTCCCACTGGACTGAAATCTATCAAGAGGTAATGGAATCTCTAGGAAACATAGTATGATTTATGTTTACTTGTTTATTTGCCATTCCTTGTTGATGTCATTGTTGGTATTACTGTTGGGGGTGGATTTTAATTTTTTGGATGATTTAACTAATAGTAAAATGGCATTGAGAAGAAGCTAGACTCTATAAGTTCCACACTATCTTTTTTTTCTCACCTGAGGATATGTTTCTATTGATTTAAGAGAGAAGAAAGGGGAGAGAGAGAGAGAGAGAGAGAGAGAGAGAGAGAAGGAGTCAGTCACATCTTCAATCAGTCAGAGCAGTTAAATAGCCCCTGTGGATATCAACGAAAACTGTGCCAATGCTGAGCCAAAGAATTATATTTGTTTTAGAATAAGTAGATTAATAATTTCCATACATTTATGTCATATATTTCATATTCTGCCTTTGTTCTGGCAAAAAATAGACAAGCAAAATGAATAGTCCAAGGCATTGAAGGAGGCTTCTTGGAGTGTAGTGAAAGTATATAATTCCCATGTGTTAGGGAGAAATGATGAGACTTAAGGATTGAAAAGCCTTTCTTTGCACTCTAAATTGGCATTCTGTACCATATTGCCACAGTGTTATTAGGGCTAAGCTCTTTAACATCCGATGGTATAAAGAAATATGAAGTTTCTTTCCCAGGAAAGGTTTTTATGTTTTATGGAATATTTCAACATGTTTATTTTATTTTTCATGGACATTAATCCTGTTACATAAAGGTTGCATAGAGCATGGAAACTAGACTATCTGGCTCCATGGATCTATTTTGTGCTCTATAGAAATAGCCTTATTTGAAATCATTATCTTTCTGTATTTTTGTTGTAGCTGTTGTTTGCTATGACTTTCTTAATTCTCTTAGGTTTAATTCCAGCAGTAAAATGTCTAAGGTTATTGTTGGGTGTTTTTTTTGTTTTTGTTTTTTGTTTTTTGTTGTTTGCTTTTTTGATGAATGTTCCAATATCGCTCAGCCTCACATACGAAACTATAAAATAATTGGAAAATCCCATATATCTTGGAAAGCAGGGCTGTATTTCTCAATTCTCTCAATAACAGGGGCTACGTTAGTTAACATGGAGGATGCATGCTATTCTATTTATAAGCTTAATTCACTCGTACCTGAATAGATTGATGGTTCCTATGGAGAACACTAATGGTGTTGATATCATCTGAGTGAGTCTTCTTTCTCCTCCAATTGGTAGGGATCATAACCCAAATGAGGCTTTCATTTGCTATCAGGCATGGTGGAAGTGTTTTTTTTGTTTTTGTTTTTTGTTTTTTGTTGTTTGCTTTTTTGATGAATGTTCCAATATCGCTCAGCCTCACATACGAAACTATAAAATAATTGGAAAATCCCATATATCTTGGAAATCAGGGCTGTATTTCTCAATTCTCTCAATAACAGGGGCTACGTTAGTTAACATGGAGGATGCATGCTATTCTATTTATAAGCTCAATTCACTCGTACCTGAATAGATTGATAGTTCCTATGGAGAACACTAATGGTGTTGATATCACCTGAGTGAGTCTTCTTCTCCAATTGGTAGGGATCATAATCCAAATGAGGCTTTCATTTGCTATCAGGCATGGTGGAAAATAATTAATAAGGCTCCCACTGGACTGAAATCTATCGTGAAAGAAAAACACTGATTGATTGCCTCCAGTATGTGATCAGGAATCAAACCACAATCTAGGTATGTGCCCTGACTGGTAACTGAACCTACAACCTTTTGGTGCATGAGACAACACTCCAAAACAACTAAGCTACCAAGCCAGGGCTCCAAACTATCTTATTAGCTTGAGTAGTATCTCTATTTCAATATTTTAAAAAAATTATTATGAGATTTGGAGATTGTTATCTATAGCTAGAGCCATTTATTTGGGGGACAATTTATCCCATAAATAATGATTCATTTATTCATTTTTTTAAAGAGAATAATGAAATCTCTCTCTCTCTTTTGGTTTCTTTTTGTCCTGGCTTTTCCACATTATATTTAAATTTGTGGATTATATTTAAATTGGTGGATACAAGTATTTTATCTTCCAGCACACCAATGTGAAAATCTTAGTTACCAATTGATTAGGGAATGAAAAGATTGCTTGATGATCTGTTTTGCCCCATTTGCTATTAATCAGCTTAGAAGCTGATTTTAGTATATTTGAAAACAGCATAGGGAAATGCATATATACCATACTAGTGGCCCAGTGCATGAAATTTGTGCACAATGAAAGATTAATTAGAGGAAATATTTTAATATTGCTATTTGCCCTTTCTCTATAATAGAAGTGTCAGAGATGAAAGAAAATTAGAAAAATGTATAGGAAAATCTTCCCCCTGTCAGAGTCTGGGGTGCACCACGGGACCCAGAGTCCAGTCCCCACCCACCCACGTGCACCTCAAAATTGTGTGAGACCCAGACCCGGCCGGTCCCCCCACATTGGGCTAGATCCAGACCTGGCTGGTCCCACCCTTGTCAAGCCCTGCCAGGTGGGGGGCAAAGCCTCAGGTCCCCCGGCCTGGCACCAAGAGGGGGGCACAGCCTCAGGTTCCCCATCAAGCCCCGCTGGGTGGGGGACATGACCTGAGGTCCCCCAGCCTGGGGTGAGGGGAGCAGCCTGAGGTCCCCTGGCCCAGCACTGGGGACACGACCTGAGGTCCCCCAGCCCGGGGTGAGGGGAGCAGCCTGAGGTCCCCTGGCCCAGCACTGGGGGGTGGGGGGGCACACCTTGAGGTCCTCTGTCAAGCCCCGCTGGGCAGGGGTCGTGGCCTCAGGTCCCCCAGCCCAGCGTCCGGGCAGGGGGCACGGCCTGAGGTCCCCTATCAAGCCCCATGAGAGTGGGGGGGGCACAGCCTCAGGTCCCTGCTGATTGCTCGGCCTCAGGTCCCCCAGCCCAGCATCGGGGCAGGGGGCACGGCCTGAGGTCCCCTGTCAAGCCCCATGGGAGTGGGGTGGGGGGCACAGCCTCAGGTCCCTGCTGATTGCTCATTAAGGCTTATTATGGGTACTCGGCCTCCACTATGGGTGCAGCCATCTTGTGTTACAGAAACCCTGCCTCCACTGTGGGCACAGCCATCTTGTGTTACAGAATCCCTGCCTCCATTGTGGGCGCAGCCATCTTTGTGGCAGAGTGATGGTCAATTTGCATATTCCCCTCTTTGTTATATAGGATTAGAATCTTGATGATAGAGAAGGAATATTAAGAATATATTTTCCTTCTGGGTTCCTAGAAGTATCCTCATAATTCTCGACCTCTTTCCTCCAGATCTGATCCAATGAATGTGAAGCTAGTAAACTGCATTTTTGCTGGAGTAACAACAAGATGTAAGGAGAAACAAAGCTAATTGAGGGATAGGGAGTAGGCGGGAGGTTGGCAAAGGTTGAGGAGTCATGCCTAAATGAAGTCATTCATTTGGTGGCGAAAATAGATCAGTCTAAAAACTACTTCATTTGATTACGCTATTAGTTTTTGTTAGTTCAGGGAATCTGGGAAAGTACATTGATCACTTATTATTGGTACCAAAATCAGTAAGCATATGTATAATATATATGGCCCAGTATCCTACTTCCCTTTGCTCTTAGTCTTTGAGAGCACTCACATACAAAACCGTTAAACTGTCGCTGAGGATTAAAGCTGCATGTCGTATTAAGGATAGGTCTGACCTTTCCCTTCAGAGCAAGGGATTCTTTCACATCCTTCAAACATTATCAATTGGCACCTCTATGCATCCTCTTCCCTTATTCTAGTGCGGTATTAAAACTCAGATGTAATTAAACAACCAATTGTAGCTCTGAGAGTGAATGTCACCAACACAAAGCTGAATGATGTGTTCATGTTGGTTATTGTCAGCATGCATTTCTTAGAGGAGTGGAGAAATCATGAAATCTGTGCAGCATAATTAGAACTCCTTGCTGCCTCCTTGCTGATTCAGCTGCTGCTGCTCATCCACAGAGTAGAGGTGTCATTTCACTACTAGAATCCACACACTTCACAGGCTTCAAGGCCGTGTGAGAAACAGTGGAGAAAGAAGGGTTAGATTAGATAGAACAGGGATGAAGCAACATACAGTATTTTAAGGTGTGAATCATCTTGTGACACCAGACTATTTTTACTCACTCAAGGGACTGATTTGATTCTTTGGATGGGAGAGGCTTTGTTTAGAAATTACCCTTTCCTTTTTGCTTGTCTGTGGTATCACTGTTGGAGATCAGTTGAGCTTGGGATAAGTCTTGCCATTGTTGCTAAAATAGGATGAAAATTATATGTTGGAAACATTTTTTTTCCATTTCAGTTATGAAATGCTGTAGTTGTGTTATAGGGTTTGCAAGGGAGATTAGAAAGTCAGGTGACTTTTAAATATTTTACTGCACCCCTGAAAGGATTTGGAAATGAAATACAAGTAGAAGATTCTAATATAAGTCCTGATCAAATATAAACTTGTTCAAAATAAAGTGTTCAAAGAGCTCTTTTTTAGTTTCCATTTTTAACCTTTACCTTCAGTTATTAAGCCTGTTGCTTTTTATTTTTAATTGCAGAGGTAGACATGTAAAATGCTTGGTACCCCCACCTCCCTTCACCCCCCTGCACTCCACTGACCTTTGCTTCATTCAATAAAAGCCCAGCTCAGGAAGGCTTCTGCCCGTCCAGGCTCACAGATTTCTCATGGAGAGCTTTTTGTGTGTATGTGATCCAGGTACATGTCTTCCCATTTTTGAAATCAGGTCATGCCAGTGTGTACCCAGAAAGCTTCTACAGTCACCTGCAACGTGGCTCTATTATGTTCTGTTGTCATGCTAGGTATTTCCTGCCTATTACTGAACGGCTGGGATTTTAGAAAACAGCTGGATGGTTGGTTGCGTATTTCCCATTTTTCATCCAGATGCTTTATTACTGTGTCGAAACAACCCGTGTGGAGAGCTGGGAGGATAATAGAAAAAATCTTGCTTTGATGCAACTGATGTTATTAGGAATTTAATCAAGAAAATGAAGGGCAAACTGTTTTGACTATTGTTTGATTTACAAACATGTTGTTAGACACAGCATACTCATTTCCATTCCTAGGCAAAGCAGTTGATTTACCAACTTTGAAAATGTGTCTTGCGATATTCCTTAGGCTACCAAGCCATGCTTGGGCTGTTACATTTATTTGCTTAAGGGGCAATGTCTACACATGATGAGACATCCCCTGAGTTTTCCATTCACTGCTGGCTAGAGGAGCTGACAAGGCAGACAGGCTCCAGCCCTCTCCCTCACCAGAGTCTATTTTTAGTTCGGTCCCTTTGTAACTAACTTCAACCCAGACTAGAGGAGTTGAAATTCAAATACAGTGAAATGTTGTATTAGGACAATTCACAGGTTGATAGAATTGTTTGGTATTGCGAAAGGGACACATTTAATTTAGGTTCTGTTTGTTAGATCCTCACCAGGGCTAAAATTAGAATCAAAAGGGAGCATGGACTTCTTTTCCTTCACCCATTATTTTTTCAACAGATGTTTCTTAAGCTCATGCTAGGTTGACTGGGCTGTGCCTGTGTTTCTAATCTCTAACTGTGCGAACACTTCAGAGAATCACACTCCATGTAGAAGGATTTTTTAGTTATGGGAAGATTCATCTTTCTAAATAGCAGATTCTTGTTTATTATTATAATAATAATAAACCTTTCCTTTTTTTCTCCCCAGAATCTACTAGTATATGTGTGGCTGGATCTAATTTCTCCTGGAAAAGTGAACTGCCAAGCTATCATGCTTTAATGATACTTTTAATACATTTTAACCTGTGTTCTATAATGTGCTTCATTCTGAATAGCTTCTGTATAAACTGCATAACAAATGGGACCAAATTCAACATGACAATTCAGTTTTTTTAATGATTCTTGTATGAGCAATAACAATAGTCAGTGCTTTCAAATAGTATGTGATTAAATTATAACAGAAAGAGGGAGGGAAGCAGATTTGACTGAAACTAATAAACACATTTGTGAAGTAGTAGACAGTAGACAATACTTCTATTTTTTATTCCAAAGTTGGTTTTTTACAGGACCATGGTTCTTCTGCCAACAGAAAAACTTTTTTTTTTTAGAACCCCTTTTGTATCATTCTCCTTGGGAAAGGTTCGAGTGCCATTGGTGATACATCAACATTTTTTTGACTTGAGTAAAGAACTGAGTTTTTTTCTTGGATAAATTTTAAAAGGATTGTTCTTTTGGGTTTGTATCATTCTCCTTGGGAAAGGTTTGAGTGCCATTGGTGATACATCAACATTTTTTTTACTTGAGTAAAGAACTGAGTTTCTTTCTTGGATAAATTTTAAAAGGATTGTTCTTTTGGGGGGACATTCCTTCTTAGGCAAGCCAAATGAAATGGAATCATTACCTGGCTAAGTCAGGGCAGTTGAGGCAGAGGTTAGCGATCTTTCTGAGGTGCCTTCTATCTGTATCTGCTCTCATAGGTGTTGGCTCAGCTTCCATTTGCTTTCAAGATGATGTCTGATTCCTTCCTCTTGGAGTTCTGGCTTTCACACCTGAAATACTGTTGTACTCACATTTTCAGCTCTCTTCAACCAGCTTTAACTTCTTAAGAACAACTCAGACTTCTATGAAAAGTATCCCAAGGACTGTTTGCTTTCCGAGTGTTTTGAAACATACATTAGAGCCTCTAGCTTTTAGTCTTCCTTTAAGCCAAACAACAATTATCTTTAATTGAAGTCCCTTCTATTTGAAGCCAAAACAGTTGGCGGAGTCAGTGAAGAAGCAAAAAAGCCAAGCTGATTGTCTGGCATTGGGAAGCCATTGATTCAATTCTGCTTCATTTAAAGCCATTAGTTTCAAACATCCTGGATTCTCTTTAAGTTGGGGGAGTTTTCAGTTGCTATCTATTCTGTCAGGGAAATACTTTTAATTGTAAAACCATTATTTTGTGGGATTTTTAAATGTTTTAGTTTAGCAAACTGCTACTATTCCTGTGCCTTAGAAATGTGACATTTTGCATATTAAATGAAAATGAAACCGTTATTTATGTGATTTTTAAAAGCCAAGGTGATTTTTCTCTTCCCAGTTTTTTAGTAAGGTATTTGAAAATCTTAAGAATGTATATTTTAACCTAAATTAGCAGATACATAGTCAATGTTTGAAGATTTTTAGGCAAGTAGCTGAATTACTCATTATTATAGTATGAAGGAGGAAATCGCTAACAATTGTTTTACACATTGGAAATTGGAGATGGAAGGAGTGCCTCCTGTCTGTATTGATCAGATCCCATAGGTGTTGGCTCAGGTTTCCATTTGCTTTTTTATTTGCAGTTTCTGAAAGAGATTGAGGTGGATGGATGCCAAAACATTCTATGTGGCTCATTCAGAAGTCCTTTAATGGAAGCCAAGTGCATTTAAAATACATCAGATTGTTCTATTCTTAACTAGAGGATGTAATTTAGAAATGTGATATTATATTAAGTAGATTACATTTCTGAGATTTAAAAAAAATTCTATTATATAATATTACCTCTACTTAGGGCCTATTTTTTAAACATATTAAATAGCCTAACAGGCTGTGTGTGAATGTTCTCAGAATAGAGTTAGGCAATTTGAAAGTCTATCTCCCTGGAAAAGCAATATGTTTTCAGGAAAAAAGGTCTCTTTATGTAAACATTTGAACATAAGTATATTACCCTAACTATTGTTAACTCTTATTTTAGATCTTGATTTTATAATTTTGCTCTAGGTTTCACTTTTTCTGGTATTGGATGGATGGGTTTTATGGCATTAAATAAGCATGAATTATTTATTCCTGTCAGAATAAAACTTTTTCTTAAAAGTACTAATAATTTGTACAGATTGACCTTAGAGAATTAGCACACAAAAACAGACATTTCTCTTTTCATTGCTCATATAGAGCAATTTCTCAGTAATCATGTCTTTCTGCTTTTTAAAATTTCAAACTCACATTATTTAACTAAGTATTATTGTAGCCTGGACATGCTATATATCAAAACCCAACTGTTTGCCATGGAAAAGTAAGCCTCTTAGTCATCATAGAATAATATTAAAAATATCTTGTAGTTAAACTCTCACCAGAAAGATGGTTTCATGGCATGTATTAAAGGTCAATATTACAGGCAGCTGGAAGGTCTTTAATGGAAAGTGCAGACAACTTAAGTAATTCAATTTCATTTTTAAAAAGTTCAGATTCTTGCCCTAACTGGTTTGGCTCAGTGGATAGAGCGTCGGCCTGCAGACTAAAGGGGTCCCAGATTTGATTCCGGTCAAGGGCATGTACCTTGGTTGCGGGCACATCCCCAGTGGCGGGTGTGCAGGAGGCAGCTGATCAATGTTTCTCTCTCATCGATGTTTCTAACTCTCTATCCCTCTCCCTTCCTCTGTGTAAAAAATCAATAAAATATATTTTTAAAAAAAGTTCAGATTCTTGAATGTTGCCATACCTCCAATCTTTTAAATCACACTAGTTGCCAAACATTAATTATCAGTAAATGGTCAAATGAGAAATTGGGGATGAGATATAGGTTTTGCTATTAAATAAAATATTTTATATTTTTATTTTGACACTGTTGTTACCCCTATAAGCAAGTTCTATTTATGGGCAATTTTTAATTTTCTAACAGATAGCAAGAGCAAGAAGTTCCTAGTAAGATTAATCATGAATAAGTAAAATTTGCTTTTGTGTGTTGTGCTAATGACTATAATACAAACCTATTGTTTTATCATTTCTGTCCTTACTGAACTGCATCCAGCATGGCCAGTGGTGAACCTGAGGAGGGGCAGTGAAGGATTAAAGAAATCAGACAAGAGAATATAGTTGGGACCAGGTGGATCACTGTGCCTGGATGAGGAAACAGTGACCCTGTCTGTAAGCAGGATCTTTATTTTATAGTCAGATCACACAAAGCAAAACAAGGAAAAGATGTTTACAATGTTCCTATGAATTTCAAATCTGCTTCTTTCCTGTTGTTGCCATTCTCTGAACTCTGTCAAGCTTTGTTTAGGCAGCACTTGCTGCACCCCCCGCAGCCCACATCCCTTAGCTACTTAGGACTGCAGGGTCAGACTATAAGGTCAAGCTTATGACCATAGCCTTTTGGCTATAATTGTGCTGGGAGGGGTTTGCCCTCCAAGCTGGGACTTGTATGTGGCTTTGCCACAAGTCAGTCCGAGGCTTGATCCTGTCCAAACGCTGTAGCTGCTCTCCACACTTACCAAGCTAATATCATCACATAATACTAATTTGCAATTTCCAGGGAAGCCCAGGTGGTAAATTTCGGTTGCATGCTTTGCTCCAGCTCCCATTTAGAAGATGGGCAGACACAGTTACTGTCCATCACTACCAGTATATACTTTGAACATATTTGTCCTGAAAGCTTTTTTTTGTTTGTTTTCTTTCTCAGATTCTCTGGGAAGAGTGTTTAATTTTATTTAGGGAAATTGTTATTTTTTAGAAGAGTGTAACTAATCCATCTTTGAAATGAAGATCACATGACAACAGAGTGTTTGGGAGAAGCAGTTGTATGCTTCTGTAATTTTGGCCCATTAGCTTGTTTGTCCATGCCCAAATCAAGATTGAACAAAGTGACTAATGTATGCTTCTTATCTGAAGTGTTTTAAAGGAGACATACATGGCTGACAAAAGATTATTCATTTGAATTCATGCTAGTAGAAGATAAGCTTCGTATTTAGCCTGGCTTGTGCTACTTAATGGCAATGGAAATTCAAGGAGGTGTGGTGTGCTCCATGCATTCCAGCAATTTGTAAGAGGCTCTGGGAGCATTTGAATTGTTCCTTTATATGGATGAGGATAACCAAATTATTTACTCATTGCTTTTAAAGTGTGTTTATCTCATGTTGGTATTTTAGAGTATAATACCATGATCAAATGTACCTACAATAGCCTGTGATCATAAAGAAAACAGTTATGTAATTAAGACTAGAGGAATTATTTTAAATATTTTTGTTACTAAAAGATTATCATATTATGTCTCAACATCCTATATAATAAAACCCTAATATGCACATCGACTGAATGGCGGAATGACTGGCGGACTGATCTCTATGATCGCCCCACCCACCAGTCGCCCCACAGAGGGAGGTGACTGGCGACGGTGGGCAGGATTGGCCAGCAGGCAGTGCCAGGTCACCAGCCAAGGCGGGTGCCAGCAGAGGCCCTCTGATCACCCCACCCGCCGGTCGCCCCACAAATCAGCCCTGATCGCCGGCTAGGCCTAGGAACCCTACCCTATATATTGGGAAGAGTCTCTTAGATTTAAAAATTAAAACCTGGCAAGGCTACTCTAACACTGAAAAACAGGATGATGCAGCGATGACATGCATGGACTCTGGCTTGCACATTTTGTGGTCGGTCCTGATACTTATAACTGTGTGACAAAGCCAATTACTTAACTTCTCTCTGCTTCAGTTTTTCCACCCATAAGATGAGGAAAATGGTACTACTGCCTCAGAAGGATCATGTTATGTACTACTTTTTATAATCAGGGCAAAAAAATGTAGCTGCCCATACAACAGCAAGATGCCTTTCACCTGTATGAAAAGTATGGTCACTGGTGCATGCAGCATCCCGGATTGCGAGAGGGATGTCCGACTGCCAGTTTAGGCCCGATCCCTGGGGGGGATGAGCCTGAACTGGCAGTCAGACATCCCCTGAGGGTGCAGGCTGGGCTGAGTGCCCCCATCCATGTGCACAAATTTCATGCACTGGGCCGCTAGTATAAAATAAATGGGGCAGGGATAAGGAGTGGGGAGGTGATTTGTTATCCTAACTCTAGTTCCTTTTTCCCTAAGCATCTTTATCCTACCTCATTTTCATTATAACATATTTATATCTGAGTTGTTCTTTTCCAAGAACATAATATCACTACCTTTTTCTGCCTGTTGCTACATAATTTTTTTTTATTTTGATATTTTTGCCATGATGTTGTATCTGCACCACATTCTACTGACTCAATTTGCACAGTTTCTTGTTCATTCCAGTCTGATGGATATTTTCTAGATTGCTTTATTTTTTCATTACAAACAAAACTGTGATAAATAGCCTCATGAATAAATATTTAAAAACTATTTTTAAAGCTAGTTTCTGAGAAAAAAGTTGTTTGTTTTTAAATAAAGGGATTTTAATTTTAAATGATATTGCAGTCTTTTCCAATATACTATGATATATTAATAATGAATCTAGCAAGGCAAGAAATAAATTTGGAAATTAATTCATTTGCTGTTCTCTGCAGTTTAACAAGCATTAATCATTTAACTATTATCAATAATGTAATGGATATGTGTTGACTTTAGCTTTACCTAGTCATGTAACAAATAGTTTGAGATAATAAATGTTTAAGCAGCCCATAACCAAGTGGTCCATGTTGGTTCTCTGCTCTCCTATTTTAAGCAGACTCCTTCTGTACCTTTTCATCTGGTTCATTGTGATCAGGTTAATTACCTCTCTCTCTCTCTAAGTCTACCTAAAGGGCCTGCCTTCCGCTTTCTAATTTTTATTAACTCTGCCATCATATGCCCCTCACTTGCCCATAAGACAACATAGTATCCTGCACTACCTAATTGCTCTATGGTTTATGAAGGGTTTCATGCTAATTTCATCAAAGGGTATTTAATAATAGGACACAGGTTTTATCTTCCATTCCATTTCTCCTCTTTTTTTTCCCTCCTTCTTCAGTTTCTTCTCTTTTTTTTTCTTTCTGGATTTTCACTGACTTGATGTTTCAATACTGAGGGATAAATTACAAATGGAAAACTCTCAGCCCACTTCTTCCTTCTCACCTATTTGAAATTGGGAAGCCCTTTAGAAGAGCTTAAGACTGTTAGGATCAGCTCTGGCCTTTTTGCTCAGTGGTTGGAGCGTTGGCCCATGGACCCATCGAAGAGTCTGGGTTCGATTCCCAGTCAGGGGAATATACCGAGGTTGCATCTCCAATAAATATAGAGGGTTATTTTCAATGTATCAAGCCACTCCAAAATTTAGTGTCCTACAATAATAGACAGTTATTAGGTTTAATTTTGTAGGTGTGCAATTTGTGTTGGGTTCAGCTAGATGGTTTTTATTAAGCTCACCAGAGGTCCCACGTTTGATCCCAGATGGCCTCCAACACAGGCCTGGAAATTGATAGGGGTGATCAATCTCTGTGTCTTCAGCATCTAGCAGGGTAGCATGCGCTTCTTCACATGGCAGCTGGCTTCCAAAAGCCACAAAAAGGGCAAATATGATATGAGCTTTCCTCGAGCCTCTGTTTGCATCTTGTGTGCTAAGGTTCCATTAGCCAGACAAGTCTGTTGCATGGCAAGCCCAGATGCAAGGAGTAGATAAACAGAGTTCACTTTTTGATTAGAGGAGCTATGAACTATTTATGGCTTTTTTTTTTCAGTTGACAACAGCATGTGACCAGATTTCTTTTGATAACAAATCTACCCCAGAACAAGTATTTTAGAAATAGCTGTCCCTGTCTATGAAGAGAATGCGTGGAGAATAAGAAAATATTTTAAGTTAGCCTACTTTTCACAACTCTCTTTTGCCTAGTACCCCTTGGGATATTTATGGACTCTGGATTGTATGTGCTTGTGAATTTTGTAGTTTATACAAAGTGCTTTAAAGTTATTTTGATCTCTGTTAGGCTTTTTAAAAAAATTCCTTCCTGAGAAAATGATAAGCTCCAAGAGACAAAGGATTGATTACTTCTTTTGGTATTTTTTTTTTCCCCAGTTTAGTGGTCAACTCATAGTGTCATTAATCTATAGGTTCCATAGACAAGAATTTCACATGATGCATGATTATATCATTTTGTTATATTTGTTTATGACTCAGTGCTTTTTAGCCATTGTTTATTACAATTATTTGAAAAAATAAATCTTTGCATTAATGTGAGCTACTTTTTTGTGCCTTGAATTTTAAGCTAAGAACATTGCTTTCTATTGTGAATTTAAAGCTTATCTCCTATGATTTTATTATAAAGTGTATTCCCCTCTGTGGATCCGTCTTTTATATGTGGCACACTCAAATTTCATCAAGCAGTAGGTCAATTCTAGTCAGAAGCCTATGAAACAACTGGTATTGAACTGTGCTCAATTTGGTATCTGTTGAGTGTGTATCAGTCTTGTAACAAGTCTTCAAGTGATTTCAGAGCTTTCATATTGGCTGATTACTGACATCAATAATAGTTATGCTAAAGTTGGTACTTCTGTTGCCATGTTCATAGATGTCTTGCAGTCATAGGACATATTTTTTCTAATGTACCTGCAAGGAAATGACTTGATAATTACTCTATTGTTTCTCCTCCTTAAGGCATAAAAGATGTCTTTCCAAATGCATTTGATGGTCTTATCTATTAGAAAATTGTCAAATAATATTTTAAGGATTTTGGAAAGTATAATTGATGTAGCATATAAATCCATTTATTTAGAAAAGTTCTCATCACTATGCTTAGTCGTATAATAATAGTTGCTTAATTATTTCCCTTGTTGTTTGTATAGACATGTATATGGGTGTATTTTTTTCGCTTTGGTTCAAAAGTCTAATGTTTTTGTTCCTATTCATAAAAGATTTTTGAATGTTTCCTTTGCCATGTTTAAATTTCATACCTGAAAATTGCTATTATTTCCAAATAGCAATTAGACTACAAAGTCAATTTGGGTAACATTAGGATTCTTTAATAAGCAAAGACAATTCTTTTCTGTGGATACCTCCATCAGTTACATTTCTTATAGCAGTCACTTCTTTATACTCAGACGACAGAGCCCTTAAAGTGTGCTCTGGGTGCATATAGATTAAATTTTGAATAATAATAATACTAAGTACGGTTTTCTAAGCACTTCTTTACCAGAAAGTAGGCATATCCACTGCTTGGTATGAGTGACTTCATTTCATACTCCATTGTCAAGGATATCTAGGGAAAACCACCAAAAAAGCAGAAGTGTGTATTTAATGAGAAAAGACAGTAGTAGTCAAAAAGTACTCCCTAAATTCACTATGCTTAATCATGTTTAACAATTTTTGTTAAATTAATGGGGTGACATCCTATATAATAAAAACCTAATATGCAAATTGTCCACTCAACCCGAGTTCGACTGGGAGTTGGACTGCTCAACCAGTCGCTATGATGTGCACTGACCATCAGGGGGCAGATGTTCCAACTGATAGGTTAGCTTGCTGCGGGTGCTGGTGGGCTGGACTGGAAAGTGAGGTGTGAGGTGAGAGCAGTCAGGAAGCTCCCAGGGTTTGGCCCAAGCCCCTGGCAGAGGCGGGCGGGGGCAGGACCCGAGTTTGACTGGGAATTCGACTGCTCAACCAGTCGCTATGATGTGCACTGACCATCAGGGGGCAGATGTTCCAACTGATAGGTTAGCTTGCTGCGGGTGCTGGTGGGCTGGACTGGAAAGTGAGGTGTGAGGTGAGAGCAGTCAGGAAGCTCCCAGGGTTTGGCCCAAGCCCCTGGCAGAGGCGGGCGGGGGCAGGAGCCAAGAGGGACCGGGTGGCACAGGAGGCTGCTGCGTGTGATCCAAGAGCTATGAACTGCGCAGCCCTCCGCAGCCTGTGGCATTCTCAGTGCACAATTTATAATCTTCAGAGCTGCTTCTTTTTATTTGTTAAGTTTCACTAACTACTCCAGGAGAGTGGGTCGCACCATTATTGGGGCATGGGCTAGGCGCGCCTGCCCAAATCCGAGGGGCAGCCTCAGGCTCCCCGGGATGCAGCAGAGAGGGGGGCGGGGCTGAGTCGGAGAAACTGAGTCCAAAATTTGAAAGCAAGCCAGAGGCAGGGAGGGGTGGAGGGTGACAGCTGCGCAGGGGCCTAGAAAAGCTTTTGGGTGGGGCAGCCAAGGAGCCCGGTGCCTCTCACACGGAACAGGCTCCACGTCCCTCCTTCCTCCTCCCCATGACCTGTCACTCCAGCTCTCCTCGGAGGCCCCACCTGGGCTCGCCCCCACAGCTCCGGGCAGCCGCATGGCCTGCACTGCTTCGCTCCACCACCTTGCCCGCTTTGTACAGCCCTGCCCCGCCCCACACAGCCCAGCCTTGGGGAGCTCCACCCCCAGAGGAGAAAGGGGGAGGCTGCAGACAGGAGGTCGCTAGAGAAGGGGGCAGATTAGGCCCCACCAAGTTAGATGGAGGGGAAGGAGGGAGAGACCCCACAGGACTGGGGACAGAGATGGGCGAGGGAGGAGGGCCATGCGTAAGCATTGCCCTTGGTTGAAGTAGAAATTCTGACCCCATTTTACAGACTCCAGCAGAGTGTGTGTGTTTGTGTGTGTGTGTGTGTGTGTGTGTGTGTGTGTGTGAGGGGCGGGGAAGGCCAAAGACAAAAGAGGGTGTGAGGGGACTGGATGGATGGAGAGCAGCGACATTTGATTCATGGCCTATTTATTTTTATTTTTTGTTAATATATTTTTATTGATTTCAGAGAGGAAGGCAGAGGGAGAGATAGAAACATCAATGATGAGAATGAATGGATCTGCTGCCTCCCGCATGCCCCTACTGGGGATTGAGCCCACAACCCAGGAATGTGCCCTTGACAGGACACTTCAGTCCACAGGCCATGGCTCTATCCACTGAGCCAAACCATCTAGGGCGACCCATGGTCTATTTAAAACCACTGCAGTAGACTGAGCAGGGGTCTTATCACAATGGTGTTACCTGATAATGAGGGTGTCTCTTCTTATGTTGGGGTAATCGGAACTGCAGCAAAGTAAAGACACACCCATAGAGCCTGCAAAGGGTTTCCACACACATGATGCAATTTACTTCATGTGGCAGCTAAAGAGGGTGAGCAGAGCCTTGGAAGGACATGAGGTTTCCAAGACCAGGGGCTGGAGGCAAAGTGTGTGCCGAGCATTTCGTTCCATGAATTACAATCTATATATATATAAAAGCCTAATATACTAAGTGTCTGACTGAGCAATCGAACGACCGGTCGCTATGACAGGCACTGACCACCAGGGGGCAGATGCTCTGACTGGTAGGTTAGCTTGCTGCTGGGGTCTGGCCAATTGGACTGGGCAAGATGGCTCTGATTGGCCTTGATCACCGGCCAGGCAAAGGTACCCCACCCATGCACAAATTTTGTGTACCGGGCCTCTATTTGGTTAATAAAATTATATAGGTTTCAAATGTACAATTCTATAATACATCATCTGTATAAAGTCAAGTCTCCGTCCATCACCATATTATTTGGCCCCTTTTACCCTTTTCTCTACCCCAACCCTCTTTTCTTTCAAAACATTTACTTAGCTTTTTATAAGGAAACATATGGTGTCCTTATGGGTCATTTCTTGTGTGCTTTTTGCCCAATGATATGGTTGCTAATATTAAAAAGTCAAAGAAAAATGCTCAAAAGAGAGGTGACAGGGACAAGAACTGAAGGATCTAGAAGAATTTGCAATCTATAATAATAAAAGTGTAATATGCAAATTGACTGAACGGCAGAACAGTAGAATGACCTTCTGGATGTCCTTCCAGACGACCTTCCGGAAGACCTTCTGGATGAAGCCAGGGCTGCGAGGGCCAAGGCAGCCGCCAAGGTGGTTGGGGCTGTGAGGGCCGAGGCAGTCGGGGCTGCGAAGACCTACTCTTGCACAAATATCATGCATCCGGCCTCTAGAATGGAATATTTGTCAAAAACAGTTGGGCAGACTTAGACTTCTCTTCTGTGTCCTTTGCCATGTTGATGATACTTTCAGACATCTCTTCATATCACTGTAAAATGTGAAAAATCACATTCAAGAAGCAGGAGTGGCCCTAGCCGATTTGGCTCAGTGGATAGACCATCGGCCTATGGACTAAAGGGTCCCAGGTTTGATTCAGGTCAAGGGCACATGCCCTGGTTGCAGACTCGATCCCCTGTAGGGGGTGTGCAAGAGGCAGCTGATCAATGATTCTCTCTCATCATTGATGTTTCTATCTCTGTCTCCCTCTCCCTCTCTGAAATCAATAAAAATATATATTTTTTAAAAAAGAAGCAGGAGTGACCCAAAAAAACTGTTTCCTTGTACCACTTATTGCTCATTTGCACTTACCTGCAATGGCTATCCTATTCATGAGGTCTTCCACTGAATTTTGATCCTCCTCTTTATCCAGTGGTTATGAAGTAGCTGAACTGATAGGTGAAGCTCTGAGGAAACAGGTTCCACCAGGCAAATCCAACCCATTGATCCTTAAATGGTAAATTAAAAATGCTCGCTAATTTATCCTGGAAAATATGGCAAGATCAGACCCACACCCTATTTTTTTCTATTTATTATTTTTTTCTTTTAAAATCATCTCTATTGAGGTTTAAGTTTTGTACAACAAGCAGTATTCACTTAAAGTGCGAGTTATTGAAGTTTGACAAATGTATACACCCATGAATCCAATACTACAATTAAGATTCCTGACTCTAGCAACCTGTGAAACCTACATTTTGTCACTACAGATTAGTTTCAATTTCTAGAAATTTATATAAATGATATATACTATAACCTCTTTTGTTTCTGGTACTTTTACTCAGCATAATGTTTTTGATGCATCCATGTTGTTGGATGTGTCACTAGTTGGTTGCTTTTTATTGTTGTACTAGAGGCCCAGTGCACAAAATTTGTGCACGGGAGGGAGGTGTTCCTCAGCCCGGCCTGCACCCTCTTCAATCTGGGACCCCTCAGGGAATGTCCAAATGCCGGTTTAGGCCCAGCAGGATCAAGACTAAACCAGCAGTCGGACATCCCTCTCACAATCCGGGACCACTGACTCCTAACCGCTTGCCTGCTTGCCTGCCTGATTGCCCCTAACGACTTCTACCTGCCAACCTGATTGCCCCCTAACCGCTCCCCTGCTGGCCTGGTTGATGCCTAACTGCTCCCCTGCTGGCCTGATTGCCCCCAACTTTCCTCCCCTGTCAGCCTAATCACCTCCAACTGCCCTCCCCTGCCGCAACCCACCTCCTCTGCCAGGACTTGCCTCATCTGCACCGCGCGGAGCTGCAGGACCCCCAGGCCTGACTGCGTGGAGCAGCTGCCGGGCCCCGCCTCCACTGTGTGCACAGCCATCTTGTGATGGCCATCTTGTGATGATGTTAGGGCGTGATGCATGAGGGAGTGACACCACCTAGGCTATTATTAGTATAGATGGTTATACCACATTTTGTGTATTCATTCACCTGTTGGTGGAGATTTAGATTTTCCATATTCTGTTTTGATGTTTTCCACCAAATCTTGGTTTTAGTGCCACCTGCTAATTGTGTCATGTCCTTAAATTTTATTCATCTTTTGTCACTTACTACTTGGACATAAACTTTCCCCAACACTGCAAGGAACTAATATATCATTAAAAGTTTATATAGGATATGTATATTTAAGTGGAATTACTTAGTAGTTAAAAAAAATTAGTTCTTAATAATTTCTTTCCCAAAGGAAATTGCTTCTAATCAAGAATGGGTAATCTTTTTCCCCAGAGGTCACTTTGATCTCTGCGCCATTTTGTCACTTTGATGGCAGCAATATGAGGATTTATGGAGAAATACAGGCTGACATATAAGCAGACCAGCAGTCTGCTGACAGAGCACTTCCTTGGTTCAAAGAAATAGTGCATGACATTTAGAGGGATTTCAGTTATAAAAGTTGATAAATGAAATGTAGAGTTTTCTGTGTACCCCATTCAAAATTTAACCTTTTTAAGACCTTCACTAGTGTTTTCTTTGTTTGTTTGGGTGTTTTTTTTTAAGTGACAGCCATCTGACCCGGAAGTTGCAAATTTTGAAGACAAATTTTGCTCCTGCCAACCTTAGTTTAGCATAGCAACTGAAGTTAGGAGCAATGTGAGTTTAGGCATGCTGTTTTTTAAATCTTTCTCTTAGATATTTTCTTTTTAATCTTCTCACTTAGCCTCCTAAATCTAATATTAATGCCTGAGTACCTTCACATTTTTAAGTTCTCTGGGGTCCACTGTTTTTCTGTTCTCTCTTCCTCCTCTCTCTAGTTTTCTTCCTCCTTCATTTTCCCATCTGCATTTGCATTTCTCCGCATATCTCCCTTTTTCCTTTTAGCCACAAAGATTCTTTAGGCAAGGACTAAACACCACAAGAGAAGTTATTTTACCTCTGCTTTGACTATCTTGCCCATGAAATTTTGCTCTCCTAACACAGAAATCTCAATGATGCTGCTGGAGTGAGTTCTGTATCCTATACCCTGGCACAGCTCCTGGAACTGGTCTCAGTGGGACTTCTGTTTTAGAAGCTGCCTTAGGATCTTTGTAGCATCGTTCAGTTTGCTTTCCTAAAAGAATTTCAGCAAATGCATCTCCTCAAAATGTTTTGCCAAAGTATTTGACCACTTCATCATGTAAAGATTATATGTATAAAAATACAAACATATGTGTATGTTCATGAATATATATTTACCGACACATAAGTATGTTTCTAAACAACTAGTTAAACCCCCAAGGCACCTTCCTCTTCTACCCCCAAAGCATTTACTTCTTCCTTCTCATCATTGCTGTGAATGCACTGATTGTGTGAGGCTCCTGGGAGTCTTTCTCATTCCATCTCATGTTAAACTAATTACAGTATTCTTTAACTTAGTCATGATAATATAACAATTAGGCAGTTCTACTTGTGCTTCCAAATGTAGACTGGAACCCTGCCGAACCAGTTGGCTAGGTGGATAGATGAATGGGGCAGCAGGAAAGGTAGGAAAAAGAGGTATTGATAGGCTGCAGTGGATTGTCTCTGAACATGAATAAAAGAAAATTATCATTCATTACTTAATTTGCAATCATATTAGCAGTTGCTTTTACAGCAGGGAGATAATAGACTTGGCTAGTGGACAGTTAAGGGTCTTATAAAATGGTTATGATTTGATAAGTGTCACTGATTTTAAGATTTAAAAACTTCACTAATAGCACCATATGCTCTTAGTCTTCAAGGAATATTTAGTGAGCTTATACTATATGCAGAACCCTGTGCTGTGTCAGACACTCTTTTTTAAAAAAATATATTTTATTGATTTTTACAGAGAGGAAGGGAGAGGGATAGAGAGTTAGAAACATCGATGAGAGAGAAACATCAATCAGCTGCCTCCAGCACCGCCCCCGCACTGGGGATGTGCCTGCAACCAAGGTACATGCCCTTGACCAGAATCGAACCTGGGACCCTTCAGTCCGCAGGCCGACGCTCCATCCACTGAGCCAAACCGGCCAGGGCCAGACAATCTTTTTTTAAAGTATATTTTTATTGATTTCAGAGAGGAAGGGAGAGGTGGAGGGAGATAGAAACATCAACGATGAGAGACAATTTTTACCTTTGAGTATCTACAATTGACAAATCTAAGAAAGAAAACTACCTTTTCAAAATTTTGATGCATATCTGATATGAATAATACTGAAGCATATTATGTCTGTATTAATTTTCCACTGCTGCTTTAAAAAATTTACCACAGCGTCGACCTGTGAACCAGGAGGCCATGGTTTGATTCCTAGTCAGAGCACATGCGTGGGTTGCAGGCTTGATCCCCAGTGTGGGGCATGCAGGTGGCAGCCAATCAATGATTCTCTGTCATCATTGACGTTTTGATCTCTCTCTCCCTTCCTCTCTGAGATCAATAAAAATATAATAAAAATTAAAAAATTACCACACAGTTATCAGCAGAGTTTCATTCCTTCTGGGGGCTGTAGTAGAGAATCGATTTCCTTGTCTTTTTCAGCCTTTAGATACTGCCCACTTTCCTGGGCTCCTGTCCATTTCCCGTCTTCAAAGCCAGCAATCACATCATTCTGACCTCCACTTCACATCTCCTTCTCTGACTTTTCTGCCTCCTCTTATAAGGATCCTTGTGATTGGTTGCTTTGGGCCCATCAGGATAACCCAGGATAATCTCCCCATGTCAAGATCTTTAACTGCATCACATCTACAAAGTCCAACTCACAAATTCTGGGACTCAGGACATGAATATACATGGGATCCATTACTGTGCCTGACAGAAGCTCAAGCAAAAACCATGACCATTACTTGCTGGGTAGAATCACAGAACTTAAAAGCACAGTAGATCACTCATTTTAGAGATGAGAAAACTAAAACATAGCAGAAAAAGATTATGCAACCTGGTGAAAAAAAGCACAGGTTTTTGATCCTTAATCAGATTACGTTTCCAGTGTTTTTATGCAGCTTTTCATAAAACTGTGCTTGTTAATTGATTTGTTTTTTATTCAGAGCCTATACAGACAGTCCTCGGGTTACGTCAGACTCGACGTACGTTGTTTCATGGTTACGTCACCATCTCCCATTTATTTATTTAAAAAAAGTTCCGTCATTTCGACATATGTACATATGTGCTTTATGTTTTTTATTATTTATTTACCACAAGTAAAGGTCAGGAATTGTTATCTTTCTTTTAAATTTTTTTTTTACTGTTTCACTTCATTACTACGTCCATGTGAGTGACGTAGGTGGGTTCCGACTTACGGCAAAAATTGTGTTACGTTGCGCCGTAGGAACGAATCTCCGATGTAACCTGAGGACCTACTGTATTATGAAATTATAAATAATAGTTTTAAATTGAATTTGAGGCCACTTTGAAATTTGAAGGGAGTCTCCTTACTTGGACTTCATTTTTGACACACTTTAAGAAAAGAGCTGGATACTTCAAAATTAGTTCAGTGACTTTTTTTTTTTAAGTGAAAAATACCTTAAGGCTCTCCAAGAAGCTTATAAAATTTATAACTGTGGCTCCAGTTGAAATTGTGCAGCCCAGAATTCTTCCTCCTCAGAGGGGAAGAACATATGATCTTTGTGAATACTTCTTACTCAGGCTTCAATTAAGAAATTTCCATAGTGAAAAGGTAAACAATTGGTATTTATGAACAGAGAGCATGATTAGAGCTGTGCTGTGGCTTATTTTGATAGACTATTTAATGGACTGTTGAGCAAACTCACGGTACCATTTAATTTTCTACATTTCATCTGTGTAGTGTGCCTCGATGCTATAGTCAATTAGAACAGCGTGTTCTTATGTACTGGTACAATATATCTGGTTTTATGGAACTCACCCAAGGATAAATTAGAAACTGGCTCACTGCCTCTATTTCTTTTTCTCTTCTTTTCTTGTCTTGTCTTTTCTTTTCTTTTCTATTCTTTTCTTTTCTCCTCTTTTTGCAGTTTGGATTTTTTACAATCTAGACTCTAGAGCAGGGGTCCTCAAACTTTTTAAACAGGGGGCCAGTTCACTGTCCCTCAGACCGTTGGAGGGCCGGACTATAGTTTAAAAAAAAAACCTATGAACAAATTCCTATGCACACTGCACATATCTTATTTTGAAGTAAAAAAACAAAACGGGAACAAATACAATATTTGTATTTGCATGTGGCCTGCGGACCGTAGTTTGAGGACCCCTGCTCTAGAGGATACATCTGGTCATTTGGTTGCTCTATTTTCTGGATGCATTTCAGGAGATGACCTGAAACATAGACAGCTGATCTTGTCATTCATATTCACTGGAAATGTCTAAATTACCTAACCAAAATGCAAGGACTTATTAAGTATCTCTTATGTTCAAAGAACCATGCTAGGGATATCAAGATGAATTAGACACAATCTTTTATAGCGGGGAAGCCATCAATTTCAGATTTAATTTAGTTCCTATTTCCTTTCTAGTCCTTAGCGAAAATCTGACTCTGAGCAAAAACTTAACTGCTTTGAGCCTGTTTCCTTGCCTCCAAAAGTGGACAAAGACACCACACAGGGATGTTATAGGATTAAACTGAGGTAAGGTGTGTGAAAACACCAAATATAGTGCTTGATGCAGAGCAGGTGCCTCATATATGTTAGTTTCCAGCTTCAAAGAGCTCACAGCCTAGTGGGAATGCTGAGATCTATAAATATCTGTAGGACCAGGCAAAGGTGATAAGTGGCATGAGAGAGGTCCAGATAAGGAGCTGTTGGAGTTTAGAGATGAATTGTGTGAAAGGTGTCAGAGAAGGGTTCCTAAAGCATTTTCATGGCATTTTAGCTCATCATTAAAAGAGGAAGAGGATTTAGACATATAGAGATACTGGTTTTGTGACTTTTGCTTCCATCTCCTGGCTGACCTTCCCACTAGCTGGCTTCCTGTGCTGTATCTTGTGCACGACCAGTGTTGGGATTTCAGGTCTTGTCTCTTTTAATCTGACTCTGGCTATGCTCATATATTGTTGAGGCTTAATTAACCTTTCTTGTAAGGGCACTCTGGGTTGATGCTTTTACACTTCTCAGTATATGCCATTTAAATAGAATAATTATATATTTTTAAGGCAAGTTATACCCCTCCCCCCAATTAACTTTTGATAGTAAGATGGTTCCAATTAAACTTATCTCATGTTGTTGGTTTGCAGAGATCTAGGCTAGTTTTGGGGGAAGCCTTTGATGGGAATTAATTATAACCCACGGAATCAAGATTTTCTTTCAAAGAAAAAAGCAATTGTCAGGTGTTTGTTTAAGATGTGTGATGCTGGAAGCCGTCTGTCTCCCACAGTCGCCCACACAGTTGGTTCCATCTGTGTGACCATCTTAATAGCAGTCTGACCTCCATTGGCCACTGCAGCTCACTGAAGACCTGGTTTAGAAAATAAACTCATTTTGCACACTATTGAGCAGCTATTTGGAGGTACTGCCTTCAGTGACTTACAGCTTGAACTAGATTGGAGTCCCACATGTGGCTCTCCTTCCTTATTTACCTGCAAAGTCAGACATCCTTTACCAAATTTGAGTCACGATCCTTCCCATGCCCCTACTCTTATTAGTGTTAGAGTGACCATATTTTCTGAATCAAAGGTTGGGATATATTGTATGACTTAGGATCCAATTTGGGAGCCTACTATCCATACTAATAAAAGCCTAAGTGGTCCTCACACTGTGATGCCCTCACAAGATGGCTGCGTGCACAGTGGGTGCACACAGGTGGGCGGGGCTGGGCTTGATGCTGCGTGGGCTGCACAGAGCCTGCCTGGGAGTCGAGGAGGGTCCCCAGGCTCTGTGAGGCGAGGCCTGCCTGAGGGTCCAGTGAGGCCTGCCTGGGGGTTTCGCCTCCTCCCAGCTCTGCGCTGCACAGAAGCAGGACTCCCAGCTCCAGTCTACCTCTTTGGGGCAATCCATCGATGAGCCCTGGATGGGTGGGTGGGGCCTACCTCTTTTGGGTGATGATAGTGGGGCTCCTGCACTGTGACTGGGCACAGGCCAGGCTGGGGAACACCACCCCACCTCGCCCCGAGTGCATGAATTTCTTGCACTGGGCCTCTAGTATGTAATATATGCCATTGAGCTGAGGGCATCCAAATCTTTTTTACAGTATATGCATACAGGATGGGGTAAAAGTAAGTTTACAGTTGCCCCTCGCCCCGAGTGCATGAATTTCGTGCACTGGGCCTCTAGTATGTAATATATGCCATTGAGCTGAGGGCATCCAAATCTTTTTTACAGTATATGCATACAGGATGGGGTAAAAGTAAGTTTACAGTTGCTCATATGGAAAATAATACAATAATTAATAAATAATAATACAAGAATAAACTGTGTTTTGTGTACTCACAACTATAAACCTACTTTTGCCCCACCCTGTATATATACAGATATATACACACATATATACACTGTGTGTGTGTTTGTGTTTGTGTGTGTGTAGCTCAAACCTAGTTGGTTACTATACCTTTATTACTAGTAACTTGGCCCTTTTTCCTCTTCAGGTCTCAATTAAAAAAATGTCTGGTATTCTTTAAATTGCAGCACTAAACTTTTGGCCCCAAAGTGGGTAAATCTGATTAGAGTATAAGGTATTAAGAATTCTTAATTATTAATTGCTATTAATGATATAGGAGTATGTGTTTAGATTTTAGGGAATGTTCAGCTAAGTGGTTATATGGTTGTTTATTCCTAGATAAGCATATCAGAGGGCGCTATTAATTTTGGTTTGGAGTCAAACAATTTTTTGCTGCCGTGGCCTGGGATCCTCTACCCCTAAAAGGAATCATAGTCTCTGAGATCTGGGTGATGGAGATTCAGAGGGACAACATCTGCCTCCCTAGGCACCAGCTCTGGCACTATTTTGTTTCTATCTTTGAATTTGGGTTCAAACAAATAGAGGTTTTGTGGGGAGAGAAGGGACTCTACCCTTGATCGAATGATCAGTTGTTCCTCATATGAGTGGGCAGATTAGTGATGCATGGGTTACAGAGTATAGGGTTTCTCTGGGCACCCTGGCTACTCTCAATAACAGGTTGAAGTTTTATCTTAGGCTAACTGTCTAGAACAGTGGTTCTTAACCTTGGCTGCACATTAGAATCACCTGGGAATCTTTTTAAAATGCTGATTTCTGGGCCTCATCCTCCAGAAATTCTGTTTCTTTGTTACTAATGTTGTGGCCCCACCCCATAACAAAGAAACAGAATTTCTGGAGGACGAGGCCCAGAAATCAGCATTTTAAAAAGATTCCCAGGTGATTCTAATGTGCAGCCAAGGTTGAGAACCACTGGTCTAGAAGATCAAAGTAAAACTCAACAAAAGAGTGGGGCTTTGTGAAATCAGAAGCCACATCCTATGTCTTTTGGAAGAGATGGAAACAGAAAACTTGACAAGAATATATGAGTCCCTATAACCAGGTTTTGACATGTATCGGGGTGGAAGGGTTGAGCTGGGAGACTAAGGACTCTGAATAGTTTTCTTCATCCTGTTACCATCCCTTGTTTTTCATTCAGCTTTTGTTTCACCTTGTCTTAAACTCTGTCCGCTTCCTTTAAATATATGGATTTGGGTGGTACTGAATGGTTAGTCCAATTAAGTGTTGGGAAGTACCCTACTTTTGACTAATTTATTGATACAGTTTTCAGAGAGCAATGATATTCTTATTGTGAAGCTATACAGATATATTTCTTTCTCCTTATCTTTTGGGTATTTACTATGGGTTTCTGCTTTGTGGTTACTATGGGGCTTACATACTAGTATAACAACTGTTATCTGTAACAGTCTATTTTAAGTTGATAACAGGTTAAGTATGATCCCATTTTAAAGAACAACATTTTTACTCTCTTTAAGGATATTCACAAGCAAGGAAAGAACTCTTCTTAGTATTTATGAATCATCTTAAGCAATAATATCACTCTAAGAACTTCTAACACTAAAGCATCAGGCCAAGGGCATCCAAAGCTTTTATTGTCAAGCTTTTAGCATGGACTGTTTTATTGACAAGGGTCATTTTCAAACTCTAGATCTTTGTCTGTATTTTGACTCCAGGCAAGTGTACAGGAACCTTGTGAAGACAGTCTAGTGGAGCAAAAATTTTCTTTCATGCAGGTTACTCTGGGGTCCTACCCAAGGTTCTCATTTTTCTTTTCTTTTTTCTTTCTTTCAGTTTTAACCCAATATGCCAAAAGGACTTCACTGCTCCTCAGTCTCAGCATAATATGGATCCCAAAGGTGAGGTTGAGGGAGGCCTCCAGGTGCTGTGTATTTTGGGGGGCTGGAGGAAATTACAGTCTGTAGCAGTTTCCCACAGGGTCTCATAAGCAGTTAATGGTTATTAGTTGAAAAGAGGGGTCGTTTTTGAAAGATTTAGTTAAAGTAGAAGTAGTTTGTTTTGTGATAGTGTTTATCATAGCACAATAGGCTATTGTGTACAGTGAATTCATAAGAAGATGATGTGTGAACATAAATACCCACCCTCTACGCCCCCCCTTTTTTGTCGAGCATGTCCCCGGATTTTTGTTCCACAGAACAGAATTTGGTCAATACTGTTTATAGAATCTAGAAAAGAGAATTTTTAAAAATGTATTAGAATTTTGTGACATATCTCTTGAGTCGGGGCTTCTAAGGGTTTAGATCAGTGCTTCTACAACTTTAATGTGCATGCAGATTTGCTGGGTAGCCTGCTAATATGCAAAATTTGATTCAGTTTGTCTCAGTGGGGGTAGTGATTTTGCATTTCTAACAAGCTCCCAGGTGATATTAAAGCCAAGGGCCTTTGGAACACACTTTGAAAGCTTCAGGGCATTCCCAGGTGAAAAGTGTTAAAAAGCTGTCTGTTACTGGAACCCCTGAGGTTAGCTGGTTAAAGAGGCATTTCCGTGTGGGACTTGAAGTTGGAGCTGAGTAAGTAGTTATTATGCCACATTGTCTACTTGTAGATAACTTATACACTGTTTATTTTTCTTTATAATTTTGCCTGGCTACAAGGGACACACACACACACACACACACACACACACACACACACACTCATAGATTTAGAATAAAATAGTAAATAGCTATGTGCTTTGACAATTGCTGTGTGTGTCTGAAGTATTTTATGGCATTTTTGAGAAGTCCCCAGTGGGTAAGTTTGGGTCTGTCTTCTGCAAACAATAATTCTAAATGTTAAATACACATTTAGAACTCTTACTTAGACTGACTCATGTAACCCCTTATTTCTCTCAATACTCTTACATCCAGCCTAGAGCAAAGATTTAACGGACTATATGAAAGTTTGTGGGTGACTCAGAAGGGGTTTTAATCATTTAATCTAAGGCTGAGGTAACAAATAAGATTCATTTTTTGGGCTAACTCCATTCATTTGTTTTTGATACCCAATGGGATGTCTGTAGACAGGGTCCAAGGCTATGGTCTGTGCTTGCTGGGAAAGAGCAACACAGTGTATTGGTGAGGTCTGTGCTGGGCCTGGGAGGGCAGGGATCTTCCCAGGAGCTGAGCTGTTTAGTTGATGTATTAGGTAAGGCATTAGGTCAGCGGTTCTCAACCTTGGCTTCACATTAGAATCATCTGGGAATCTTTTTAAAATCCTGATTTCTGGGCCTCATCCTCCGGAAATTCTGTTTCTTTGTTATGGGGTGGTGCCACAACATTAGTAACAAAGAAACAGAATTTCCGGAGGATGAGGCCCAGAAATCAGGATTTTCAAAAGATTCCCAGGTGATTCTAATGTGCAGCCAAGGTTGAGAACCACTGCATTAGGTGATGCTGACACCACATTGTCAACAGATGGTCTTTGCACCCTGTGATTTGGTTAGCATCCATTGTCAAATAACTAAATATTGGCCAAAGCTATTATAAAAATCATTTGCTTCAAGTGCCATTTTATTTATTTATTTTTAGTACTAGATTTGCTGTGTAGGATGGGTACTCAGAGTTAATGGGCCAAGTTTCCAGTGAAATATCTGGATTGTGCTAAAAATAAATTCAGTGTTGTTCCTTTAAGCCCCTTCTCAGTGCTTGGATTGATTACTCCTTAAATTCCTGGCTAATGAATTCTTCCTAATAGAGGCCCTGTTATAGAAAATTAAGGTTCTTTTTGTAATTAGAAACTCCTATTTGCGAACAATTGATGGAGTCATTAAAAGTCTTCTGTAGGGTAAACATATTTTCTGCAGTTTTGATTACAAACATTTTCTTTGTCATTGTGACAGAGTTAAGCTTTAGTCTAATCCTTGGTCATATAAAAAAATCCAAAATAATTTAATCTGAATAATGATTATATTATGTTCCTAGAATCGTGTAATAAAGCATTAACAATAGTAACAATGAAGATGCTTCTTTTATGTGTTACATTCAATTTGTTGAAGCAGAAGAGGTTCAGTGTAATATAGATGCCCACTGTAAAACAATATAGATTCAAATTATCCAGTCATCTATTAGACTATAAGCTACAGTTTTTTAAACAGTGGCATAAAATAGCCTTGGCAATTGTGCATATTCTTGTGTTTATGTTCTTGTGTTGTTGATGCTATATATTGTTTTGCTTTGTTCCCAATATATAAATGTAAATAAGAGCTTTTCTGACTTGGTAGTTAATAATCAGGATAGAGAACAGGATAAGCTATCCCTCTTTTAGGAGTTGTACATAATCCGTTGGGCTACTCTTATTTCCACCTCTTCGTAAATTTGGATGACTGGTTCTGACTGTTATAACAAGGTATGTATCATAGCTATATAATATAAGAATGCAAAATTTATCATAGTTTACTACTGTAAATTCAGCACCTGTTGCTGTATAATTATGATACTGCAATTGAAGAAAATAAAAAACTAATTCAAATATGTGTTCAGAATATTGTTTTCTCATTCATGTATTAGGAAAAATGAAAATGTGGATTACCAGGCAGAAAACAAAAGGGAACATTTGTGTCAGAGTTACTTATAAGCTTATGTTTATATTCTTACTTTTGTGTACTTGCTTTCATGTATCTTTATATAAATCACATTGTCTAATGCATTGGGGAGAAGAGATGATAGCATGATGAATAATCCTCTTTGAGAGAAGGGACCATGTATTTTATATTTCTCTCCCTATACACCCTGCAATGGGCTCTCTACTGAGCAAATATATTGATTATATAATCCCCAAATTATGTCTATTTGTGTTTGGGCTGTAAGCAAGCATAATTTCAGACAAAGGCAATAAGAGGGGTCTATAACATGAAACAATTCAAGGGAAAATATTCATCAAAAGTTTTGGGGAGGGGGGGAGAAAAAGGATCAAAAGCATCAATTCAGTCAAAACAAGTGCTAAATCAGTTATTGTAATAAGATGTTGGCTATTTGAATTTGTTCAGGTTTTAAAATCTTATTTTAAAAGAGAAAATGCAAATCTCCTTTAGTTTGTCAGATATGGATACATAATTGTCTTTTCTTTTTAATTTCTTTTTATTTTAGATAGGGAGGAAGGGAGAGAGAGAAAGAAATATTGATTGAGAGAGATACATTGATAAGTTGTCCCTGTACGCATCTCAATGGGGGGTTGAACCCAAAATCTGGGTATGTGCCCTGACTGGGAATCAAACTCACAACCTTCTGGTGCACAAGATATTGCTCCAACCAACTGAGCTACACTGGCAAGAGCCATGATTTTCTCGAGTCTGTTTTTTTCCTGTTGCTTGAGTTACTTCTCTAGGCTCAGGCTTGCTGTTTCTTAGGTAGTACTGAGAATTAGCTATAAGACAAATAGATTATCCACTTGCAGAATCCACTCTCAGTTACCCAGAAGTCACTACCATTTGTGAAGAAAATGGGAGTTTGGGGCCTTAAAGAGAAATAAAAGGGGGTTTTGGAGCATCATTATGTAATACTGTATGCAAACATAAAGGTATTTTTACAAGACATCTTGATGCCAGATGGTTAATCATGCATATATAATTAGTGCCTGTGGTCAACCATAATATGGTTGTCTTCTGTTTGCTCCAAGAGCATGGTGGGAAAATGACATTAGAATATGGAACTTTAGCCATGAATCTTAAGTTTGCTAAAGTGCTCCTTAAAACTGTTTTGCAGTCAATTTGAACCAGTGCTAACACATTAATTGAAACACAAAATTCAGACCATCTTTTCCCAAGGTCAGAGAAAGGCTTTAATGAATTAAAATATGCTGTTTAGGTGGTGGGCACACAATGCAATATACAGAGCTTGTATAATACAAATGTACACTTGAAACCTGTATAATCTCATTAACCAATGTCATCCAATAAATTTAATTAAATATGCTATTTATTCACCAGTGTTAAAATATGCTGTTTAGGTGGTGGGCACACAATATACAGATCTTGTATAATACAAATGTACACTTGAAACCTGTATTATCTCATTAATCAATGTCACCCAATAAATTTAATTAAATATGCTATTTATTCACCAGTGAGGATTATGTAGTTCATTCTATGAACAAAATAAAGTAATATATATTATAATTGTGTGCTGTAAGATAAAGTTCTGGACATTGATGGTAACTCTAAATTCATCTAGTATAGACTTGACTTGTTTTTTTTTTGGTTAGTGTCCATGTAAGAAATGTTCAAACCTATAAGAATTTTTATGAGTCTATTTGAGCCAAACTGACAACAATTGCTGGGAAGCAAAATCTCAATGGATTGAGAAAATGCTCTGGAAAATAGCAGTTTTAACCACTTACTATATACATAAGATGTAAGGAGTTTACATGAGATTCATTGGTGATAGATTAGGGAGGCAGGAGAAGGCAAAGTAGAGTAGGGGGTGAAGTTGGGGAGCCATGTGAGTGGAGCTCTCTGGGATTGGATAAAAAGTAAAATGAATAGACAGACTTCTTGTACATTGGCAGGTATAGGATAGTTAGCAGTTAACAACATGATAATAACAATGAGGGGGTCTGTGGTCTCCTGTTCTGGTGGGAGATTGTGCCTTGAGGGGTCTAGAAAAGGAAATTACCCTGACATTCCAAAGGTATATTATCATAGTTGCAAAAAGGCAATAGACAAGCTCAAGTAAGGTAAAGATTGACTGTCGCCGGGAAGATACTGGCCTAGGACATGACTACCTGCCATGACTTGGTTTTCACTAGAAAATTTAATTTCAGACCATTCTATGTGGTTACTTTATGTCTCTGAGTTTTAAGGTCTGCCATGCAGGCCTCCTCTGAGCTTGTCAGGTTTAGTATATGGCCCCTATTTTGTTCACACAAGCTACCAAATCCCATTGTGTGGGGTGAAAATCATTATGCTTGGAGACTTACTTACTTTGTTCCAAGTCAGTGAGCAGGCCCATATTAGTAGAAATTATTTCTGAAATCTGTACTTGGAACAAACTGCTCCTCAAGGCAACAGTGTGTGACTATCAACTTATTGAAAATAGTTAACATATAATAGTGCTTGTTATATGTCAGACACTATGTAAATCACTTTATATGCATTATGCCATTTACTATCAGAATAATATAATGAGTATTATTTTCTTATTATAATTATTATATCCTGAAGATTATAAACAGGTTCAGGATTTGGTCAAGGTCATGTGTGTGGGAAATGGTAGAGATGAGATATGATCTCATCTCTACCAGGATTATGGTAGAGATGAGATATGATCTCATTTCTACCAGGATTCTGCCTCCAGGGTTCTTGCTCCTAACCAGTATATTAAGTCTCCAGTTTCCCCAATATATTAATTCAGACCCAGCTGAAAATTGAGATGTTCTTAACAAAACCAAAGTCTTTATTTCAACTGTGGTAGTGATATCAGATGAAATTGGGGGTGGGAGGGGGTCTCTTTCCACTCACTGCTGCTGGGGGTGGACTTCTTACGAGATCCTGAGAAAAAGAATTTTCTGAGACTGGCCTGGGAGAAGGAGTAATTTTTATTTCCATGGAGTTAAATACCTGTGTTTCTAAAGTCCTGTTTCCTTTAGACTAGTCATAGAAGAAGTGTAGCTGGAGTTTTAAGAAATTGGAAGCAGGTCCAGTACAGCATCAGGCTAGTTAGTCCATTGTGTGTGAGGGTCTACATGGCCATGGGCCACATGGGAGAATGCCAGGAAGCCAAGCGTGAGCCATGAGCCAAGTGTGCCAAGAGGAACCAAGAGCATAAGAGTGCACAAAAGAGCGAGTTTCTTTGTTCAGGGCACTAAGTATCCCAAATCATTTTGGACTGGCAGTGGCCTCACCCATTCTGGCCAACCATCACTGTCCCCAGGTGTGATTGACAGCAAGCACCTTCCCTAGTCATCACAACTTGAGCATGCATTTATCTTCCCCTTGTCCATTCCCCTACTTTTGTTGTTTTTGCAGGGAACATGCATATAATGTCTGGCCTTCCCTTTGCTCCTTTCCTGTTATTAATAATTAGCTAATTACAACAGTATCATTAAGATTTAGTTATTTTCTAAGTTGATACATGGGGTATAAAATACAAAATAGTGCATCTATTAATGTGTTAGATTAGACAATTTTTAAATTGCTTTAAGTTCTGAAAGTCAATGAATTAGTAAAAACTGTTTAGTTGAAACTGTTTTCTCTTGGAACATGTTTCAAAACACTTTTCAAATAGAGAAGCAAATTCAGCTCCATATTTAATTCATATCCAAATTTATCTTTTAAAAGCAATACTAATTATCTCTCCAAATGAGCTTATTGAATATATACTAGTATTTAAAAGGAGCAAATACTGCATTTTGAATTTTTTTTTATGAATCCCCCCAAAAGAATCCAGAAAATGAGTGAATATCTCAATGAAAACTGTGGGTTTTTTTCTCCACTTTCCTTGTATAAGCAGAGTGCTTTGGTGGGAAAACAGGCTTAATTAATTTGAAAAAACATGCCACAGTACATTTACTGAGATGTTATCATAAGTAATTAAAACAAAATTACTCTTGTCAAAATAAATGAATAAATTTGATGAGCTATTTTCCTTTATTTTGCAGATTTGTTCCACTTTATTACTAATTCATAAAGTCCACAAAAGTCTCTAGTCATCAGTGTGCTTAGTTAAATTCTGCTGTTGTTGCATTGTTAGAAAAGGGGCATAAAAGTCAGAAGGGAATACCAGCCCAAATGGATAGGATGAGAGTACTGCAAGTATTTTAAATGAGAAGGTATATTTACAATAGCCAAGATCTGGAAACAGCCCAAGTGCCTATCCATAGATGAGTGGATAAAACAGTGTGGTGATAGCCAGAGGGAAAGGGGTGTGGGGGCTAGGTGGAGGTGGTGATAACAGTGATGCTATCTAGTAATACTAATTTCCTACATAATAATAATTATCTCTGGCTGGTAGTTTCTTATGGTGTTGGGTTCAGGTCTAGGTTTCATTATTTCCAGGTTGAAAACCTTGGGCTAAGGGCTTAGCATATCTAATATCAGTTTCTTCATCTTTAAAACAGAGACGATACTACAACCCTTTCTTAGAGTTGTGACATATAAAATTCAACAATATATTGGATCATGGTAGGTTCTCATTGTGCCAAAGCCATCAAGCCAAAGGATGCTTCATGTTAAAATTATTTGAAGTTGAACTTGAGGCTATCTATGAAGCCTTTATTGTGGTCTTGCAGTTTTCACTCATATTACAGCCGTCATGCATACAGGCACAGTACAGTGATGTCTGGAGTTCAGAGGTGATATTCTAGAACTGTATCTCTCTGGTCATTCCAGTGTTAACATGACCCTGGATTGATATGGCCAAAAAGATGCAGATAGTGCAAAAAAACCCTCAAAGTAATAGATATTTAGAAGAATAGATTTTTTTTAAAAAGATGTGTGGGTTTAAAACTGTGTTTCAAGGGGGACACTAACTTTCCAGACTAAACATATATATATTTTCAAGTACAGAAACTCATATATCACCTTTCAGGATTACTTGTTTTGGGTATTAGTTATAGGAAATCTGCCATTTTGACGAGGTTCCTCATAGCCACTATCGTATTTCAGAAACCCCAGTAAATGATGTCTTTAAACTCTTTACATTTAAGGTTATGATATGAACATGATAAAACAAACCTGGTGAAAAATCCATATCATATATTCTGAAGTTCAATTTAAGCATACATTTATTCAATCAAATTATACTAGTAACCACCCTAGTAGGTGGTAGGAACACTGTTGAATATCTATAGTATGAAGATGAAGAAGATCACTTTAGACCTGAGGAACAAGAATAAGAGCAAATAAACATGGACCATAAGTGCTAAAATATCAAATATCAAGGAAGCAGCAAGGAGTGACTGTTGAGTAAAACTTCCTGGAAGATGCGACATGTGATTAGGTTTGATTGGCAGGCAGTCCACCAAGCAGCAAAGAATTCAGAAGGGGATCTGATGAAGGGAATAACCCATATAAAAGGCATGAGGAAGCATGGCATGTTCTGGGAGAACTGAGATGCCCAGATTACAAGGCACCTGAAAGGGAATAATAGGAATACAGTAAGTACTTTGGATGTAGCTCTATATTTGGTCACATCTCTGCTTCCCTTTGCAGGCCCACTGTTATCATCTTGGTTCAGACACTACTTACTCCAGAAGCCAACGTTATATAAAAGAATATAAAGATTATGCACTCCAAAAGCTGACACTATCTCAGTGAATAGAAATGGCTGTCTTTCCTTCTAACATTTCTAAACCCAGTATTGCTTCAGTTTGGTTCTATTTTCTTCCCCACTACTGCCTACCATGGAGTCTAGGTTGATAACTTGTTCTGGTCAAATGGTTAAATATGAGTTGTGGAAGGGTAAATAAAAGTAAAAACAATAAATTCTGGATGAGGATTCAAACTTCACATTTAACTCAGTGAGTTTGGCAATGGCTTCTTGGAATATTGTATTGAGATGGTGTTTTGGAGTCATATTCAGAATCCATGGGAAAGAGGAAGGAGGGAATCATTGTTATTCTTTTTTTGTATATAATTTTAAAAAACTCATTTTAGAGAGAGAAAAGGAGAGAGAGAGAGAAAAAAAAAAACATAGATCAGTTGCCTCCCCTGCCTTGAACCTGCAACCTGGGTATGTGCCCTGACTGGGAACTGAACCTGCCCTCTTTTGGTGTATGGGATAATGCTCCAACCAACTGAGGCAAACTGGCCAGGGCATCAGTATTCTTTTTAACACTACCTATCCCACCCCTCACTCCCCACTAGCCTCCGAAAATGTTATGATCCCATGATTTTATGTCAGATATGTGTTGGGAAAAAATGACAATTTATGTCTATTGCCCATAAATTTAAGCATAAAATATTTACTGCAGCAGTTAAGACTTTCTAACCCCTGTATACCTTTTTTAGTCTCTTGTGTTGGTTTCTTATGTTAACATCTTTATTATTTCTAATCCTCTCAATACCTTTGGAAAGTCATACATCCTTCAATATTTACCTTATTTGCTACTTGCTTGGTAATAATTTCTAATCACCTGAAATGATCACTGACTTAGATCTCCTATAATCTTTATTGTATGTATTATTATTAGGAGATTCATTTTGATTTTTTTCAATGTTTATTTATATATGTATCTGCCACACCCCTAGCCATTACTATAAGTTCCTTGGGATGTTGAAATACATGCCATATACATTTTGTATTTTATGTCATCATTGGACATAGTACATAGAAATGCTCAAGAAGTATTTGTTGAATGAATGAATGCAGGAATAATTTTCCATGCTTTTATTTCTTTCCAGTATTCATATAATTTTGTTACCTCTACTTTGTTGAAATCTTACATTTCTTTTCATGTGGGTAAGATGTCTTTTATAAAAATTAAAATGTCTGGGAAATTTTTCTAAAAAGAAGTAATATTACTTTTACTCACAAAATGAGACTTCCTGTCATATGATATATAGATGAGGTTTCTCCTCTCTCATTTTATAAATTAGATCCTAATTAATCTAATTCATCTATTTGATATTTGAAGAGCATGATTTAATTTTAAAATATGCATTATATTTACATTAAGATATTAGGAATATTTTAAAATTTAATTTGTATTTGTCTTCATTAATTTAACTATTTTTCAAAATCTTGATTTTACTGGCAGCCCATTAATTTAAAAAAGTCTCTGGAGGGAAAATTCCACCAGAGTTTTCATATTTTATGAACACAAGTTCATAAAAAGAAAAATCTATGAGGATAATCTGTTTCCTAGCAATTACTATTTGTGCTGTCCCTCTTGCAATGTGTATCGAGAGGGATTTTTCTTCCAGTTTTTCCCTCATATTTGAAACTTGATCAGTGGTCAGCAATCACTCCAGAGAAGACTGGCTTTAGTCAATGTTTGAAGTTTGAATCCTAGTAAAGGAATACCTTACTCCTTTTCTAAACCAGTCATTTGTTCTCTTTTCTTTTTCATTCTCATTATATCCCTCACAAGAGAACTCTACTTCCTGCCAATGGAACTTCCCCATTACATTCTAAACCCATTCCCACTAAAATGCCCCAAGCTTATATTACCTAGTCAACATAATAAAAATGACTACTTGCTTTTATTTTTATCCCCCAATATTATTGCTACTTATGTCTTAAAAACTCTAAAATTTTCATTACCTCAAAATAATGGGGCATTTAGTTAGTATATTTTGATTTATACAATAACATAAGGATAAATTAAAATTGGAATTATTTTATTAGAAATATAGATTTTGCTTTTACGTAGATTCTAGGGTGATCTTGTAATTAGATTAAATCTCTGAAGGAAGCTTGATGTTTTCTTGTTCTGTGTGACTTGCTC
Organism: Myotis brandtii; assembly: GCF_000412655.1. Classification (NCBI taxonomy): domain Eukaryota; kingdom Metazoa; phylum Chordata; class Mammalia; order Chiroptera; family Vespertilionidae; genus Myotis; species Myotis brandtii. Next base: position 1,686,418 of record NW_005365325.1, read on the forward strand.
TGCCTGTGTTGGGATGAAGTCCATGAGGATGTACAGTAAGCACTTAGGAAATGCAGAATCAGAGGGCTGTGGAGGTCTGAGGAGGGCTACAGGGTTATTTGCTTCAACCCCTTCGTTTTATAGGTGGGAAATCGCTCCTCCTCATCTTCTCCCACAAATGCCCATATCTTGAATATGAAAGCATGCCAGTATTATTTTTCACCTTGTTAACTTTAGTTTTGATATAATATTACATTTCCCCCTACTTAAGGTGGTTTGAGATACAAAACAAATGTCTCTTGTGGATATAAATTGAATTTAAATGCATTTCTTTTATCTCAGTTCTCTGTTGACTCAAACATATCATGAATCTTTCCATTCCCAACTCTACTTCTATAAAGTTAATCCTAGCTAGCAACCCCTTTTGCCCGCCAGCATTAATTTTAAATTCCCTACACTCAAAACCCAATATTGCGATATATTATTACCCATCAAGGAGCAGTTATCACAAAGCACAGGACCTGGTAGTCAGTATCATGCCAGAATGTATTCATTATTTAAAGCTGTTTCTTAGACCTCTTGGCAGGTCTCCAAGTTACATAAATCACCAAATCATGACTCTAGTGACTAGTCCCAACCCCTTGGTCAGATGAAGAATCTGAGGTCAGGTAAGAGAGATGAGGGATTTTACTATAGTCCTACAAGTGGCAAGTGGAAGAAAAGGAATCTGATCCCAGTGTCCTTGACTGTACCCATTTATGTTCTGTTATCATTCCTCCCTCTCAGGAACAACCCCCAAAAACACATCTGATTCACACTAGTTGCTTTGATATGTTGAAAAAAATTTGAAAAATCAACTGTCATGACATCTCCAACACTTGCCATTTTAATACACTCCATTTCAGTAGCTAAATCTGTCAGAACCTCATTTTCTTCATTTATAAAATGGGACCAATAATCTGTTGGGATTTTGTAAGATTTAAACTTATACACACACACACACACACACACACACACACACACACACACACATGCACGCATATATAGATATTTGCTTAGAATTATGTCTAGATATAGCACGTAGGTACTCAATAAGCTTTGGTGATTATTAACTGCAAAATTTCATATGCTTTTTAAAAAATAGACTTGAAGGTCCTGGGGGTAAGACTGCACTGATTTATAGGCTAGAAAAAAAAATGTTCTCAAGAGTTGTAATTCATTTGTTCCACAAATAATATAGTATGTTCACTGTGTGGTTTCTACTGTAGTAGTCGCTGAGGATAGAATGGTAACACTGAGATAGTTTTTGCTCTTATAGGAATTGTATCCTCGTGCAGGAACCAAACAAAGAACAGACAAATAGGATTATAGACAAAAGAGATCCTTATATAATAAAATCCTAATATGCAAATTGTCCCCTCGGGCTGTCATTTAATTGGGAGACCGGGAATTTGACTGCTTGCTATGATGTGTGCTTACCACCAGGGGGTGGCGCAGAACATGGTGGGTGTCGGTGACACGGTGCTGGCAGCAGGCAGCAGTGGAGGCGCTGCCAGCCCCGATAGGCACAACAAGAGCAGGACCACTGGTAGAATAGGTGAGCGGGTGGCACCAGGCCAAGGCAGATGCGAGCGGGGGCCTGCTGATCTCAACCTGCAGACGGCAGCCAGTGGTGGTGGTAGGGGCAGGGCTGAGGGAGCTGGGCACTGGAGCTGGGAGGGAAGGGGTGGCCCCGATCGATCGCTCCGCAGGCAGGATGGTGGAGCAGGTGAGGGAGCGGTGCCAGGCCAAGGCAGGGTGCCAGGCGGGGCTGTGGGGCTGCAAGGCTGGGGGCATGAGCTGGGCCCAATCTCTACAGTCCAACCTGAGGGACCCCAACCATGCACAAATTTGTGCACCGGGCCTCTAGTGTAACTATAAAGTTCAAAGAAAAAGCAAGCAAAAGGAACAGAGTTAGAGTTACAGAAGGGACCTATTTTAAATCAAGTTTTCAGAGAAGATCTTTATTTAAGCTGATTTCCAAGGAAGGGGTAGGAACTAGTCACAAAGTAGAATGGGTGGGAGCAAACCAAGATGGGTAGGAGTAATGCCCAGCAGTCCTGAGGTAGAAAAGAGCTTGGAATATTCAAGGAACTAGAAGTAGACCAGTGGGATTAGAGTGTGGAACAGGAGAGTGGCAAGGAATTAAATGGGATAATTAGACAGTGGGTTGACTATATGGGGTCTTGTTGATCATGGTAAGGAGTTTTTTATTTTGCAAGTTTCATGAAAAGACATTGAATGACTTCTAAATATCCCTGATTTAATAAAGTGAGGTATAAGAAAGAAAGGATGTCTGTTTCTGTTCTGTATTTCATAGAAACTTTATTTTTTTTGTTTTCTGAGCAAAGTCCATACTCAATCATTTCCCCTTGCCCTCTTCTTCCTTTCATCTCTGTTCACATCTTTTTTGCCTTCTTTGTTGGAAGGAAGAATAACTTCTTGGATCAAAATACTTCCTATAGGTTTCCTGCAGAATAAGTCTGTGAGACCCTAAGAGAACGTTCAACTGTCCACTCAACAGATTTTTATAAATGCTTTTCATTGTGAAATTATATTCATTTTGTAACAATTTAAAACTATTTACCTCATGCTGTGGTATATTCTCAAATGTAACTAAGGATAGATTTGTTCCCTAGAGCAAAGAGGTATTTTGTTTCAACGTGTATTTATTGTATCTTGCCTGCTCTAAAAGAGGCTCACTTTGGAGAAAAGTCTTTGAAAATGGCACTTAATGTGCTGGGGCATTCAGGCTTGTGTTCTTAAATTCTTACAGACATTTTTGTACTCATGTATCTTTCTTCTTCACTAAAGGAATAAATATGGGCTTATTATTATGTGCTCACTGGTCATTTGGAAGTTGTTGCTCATGCTGAGAAGGATCCAAAGTTGCTATCTGCTCTCAGCAAGAAAGAACCATTGTCCAATAGTGATGGTTCAAATAGTTTACTATAGGCATAGACTGAGCAAGCGTGGTCCCCTGTGTCTGCCAAACATTCTTTAGGATGCTAAATATTTCATGTAATGAAGATGAACTGACACACAGCAGTGTGAATAGAAATGTGATAGTATTTATGAAAACATGAAATCTCACTTTAATATTATAAAGTACATTAGGACAACTATAGTAATCTGTATTTGTGTTAAGAGAACATGATTAAAGTTGTCTTAAAACTTGAAAATATTGCTGAATATTCTGAAGCACCATTCTCAGTAATTTATTTTATTTTTATTTTTTGAAGTTCCTTTGAATTCTTGATGGCAGTCAGGTAGTGTATTTTATTTCTTTCTTTTTTAAATTAATTTATTTATTTGATTTTTTACAATATATAAAATAAATCTATTACTAGATTGTAGATACAAAATAATGAACTATTTACATGCAATAAACCTTAATATTGCAAGAAAATGATTTTAAATATAATGTTACATGCAATAAACATTAATATTTGAAGAAAAATATTTTAAATATAATATTACCAAAACTGTACCAACATACTATAATATCACTAAAGTTGTAGGAAATATTAAAAACCTACAAATAACAGGATTACTTCTATTATATTCTAAAATATTTTCTTTCCTCTGGCTCTATTTTTGTTCATCAGTTTATGTTGTTCATTATATTCCAAAAATGAGTGAGATCATCTGATATTTATCTTTCTCTGACTGGCTTATTTCACTTAGCATAATGTTCTCTAGGTCCATCCATGCTATAGCAAATGGTAAGAGTTCCTTCTTTTTTACAGCAGTGTAGTATTCATAGTACATTGTGTAGATGTACCACAACAGACTGTTCTTTTTTCATAGTTACTATATATTTTTTTATGCTGTTGAGCATTTTTACCATCATGACTCTGAACTCTGTTTCAGATAAATTTCTTATCTCTGCTTCATTTATCTCTTCTTCTGGAGAATTCACTAGTTCTTTCATTTGGGGGTTCTTTGGCTCATTTTGGATTTCTGTTTGGGTTTGTGATTATGTATTAGATGGATCCTCTACACCTCTCAATCTCTAGTGCAGGACAGTGTTAAAGGCTATTACTGACTAATTAGATCAGGCAAAGGCCCAAAGCCTCTGCCTACAGACTGATAGGATTCTGACTTGAATTGCCCCAGGCAATGGTCCTTAGGTGTGGCAAGAGTTTTTTTGTTTTTGTTTTTTTTCAACAGGGTGGGACAGTTGCTTCTGCCTGGAGGCTAATTGTTATTTTGAATCTTTTAAGTGGTCTCAGGCCAAGGTGTTTTCCTATAGGGTGTGTCAACTGTCCTCCCTCCAGGCAAGGCAGATGTCTATGTGGGAAAGATGTCTTCAGCTGAGTGAGGGAATGACTCAGCCCAGGAAACTTGGGTGTCTGCCTTCTGAGCTCTATCTCCCAAGTCCCCAGTTCTGGCTTCTGCTCTTACGGCCCCAGTCCACTTCACCCTTCCTCTGCCAGAGCATAAGGTGAGTGGCTCTACAGGGAATTTTGTGCATTGACCCTTTAAGAGAGTGCCTGAATTTTCAAATGTTACTCTCTGGCAGACAGTGCCCTGCTGCTTTTCACAGCCAGATGTTATGTGGGTACCCCCCTCAGTTTTGGTGCTCTCTGCTGGTGGGCCCAGCTTGGAAATTAGGTCCCAGAGTTCTTTGTGGCAACTCCCGACAGCTGATATATCTCTCCGGGACTTCAGTTGCTGTCTGTGGGTGCCCAGCCAGCCCTTTCACACTCTGCCCCTCCTACCAGCCTCAATGCAGTCTCCACTTTTCATCCTCGGGTGTCAGGGTTCTTTCCTGTGAGTTTTCTGTTGATTATTCAGGAAGTTTTTTGGTATTTTAGTTGTAATACCAGTTTGGTCCTGGGAACATGTCCGTGCATCATCCACTTACCCTGCCACCATTCTTAATCTCCTTATTCTCAATGAGCTATAATAATCTGTATATATAAAAGCCAAGCAACCAGAACAACGGAAGGACCGGAACGACTGATCACTATAATGTGCAGTGAGGTGGCTAACCGGCCCGATTAGGGCCCCGATTGGTCCCCCCCAACCTCCTGCATCCCCTCCCCACTGCTGGCCTGGCCCAATCAGCCCCCATTGGGGCAGGCTGGCTGGACCCCACCTGTGTACGAATTCGTGCACCAGGCCTCTAGTCTATAATAATAAAAGCATAATATGCTAATTAGGCTGGACATCCTTCCAGAAATCCTTCCAATGATCTTCTGGATGAAGCTGGGGCTGCAAGGGAAGCCTGGGTCCCGGGTGCCAGAGGGAAGCCGGTGCCAGCAGCTGGGGGAAGGAAGGCCTACTCTTGCACGAATTTCACGCATCAGGCCTCTAGTTTATAATAGGAGACAAGCCATCATTTGTGGAGTAATGGAGAGGAAATAATATTCAATATGATTTTGTTACCAAACAGTTCTTGTGATCAAGAATACAGATTTTGCCATTACATATCTGGATAATTCTGTGTCTGGCCCTGGCTGACCATGGCATATGCCTTCAGTTTGCCCCTTTGTGTCCATTTCTACTGTTCTCTCTTTGCTCCAGGCGGCCGATATATATGGAATACACTAGAGGCCTGGTGCACAAAATTTGTGCATGGGGAGGGGGGAGGGTCACTCAGCCCAGCCTGCACCCTTTTGCAATCTAGGATGCCTCGGGGGATGTCCAACTGCTGGTTTAGGCCTGATCCCACAGGGATCCCTGCAGGATTGGGCCTAAACTGGCAGTTGGACATCCCTCTCGCAATCTGGGACCGCTGGCTTCTAGCCGCTCGCCTGCCTGCCTGCTTGATCACCCCGAACCACTCTGCTTACCTGCCTGATCGCCCTTAACTGTTCACCTGCCTACCTGATCACCCCTAACCACCTCAGCCTCGGCTCCCGCCATGGTGGCTTCATACAGAAGGACGTCTGGAATGATGTCTGGAAGGTCGTTCGGCTGTCTGGTCTAATTAGCATATTACGCTTTTATTATTCTAGATGGATAGACTCTCTGTTTGATTTCCAGTTTGTTCAGTCAGTGGCAGCCCTGGTAGGAAATAAGGAAGAAGCAGGAGAATGGGATTGTATATGTCTTCCTCTATTTTCCTCTTTGTAAGGTTGCCTATGGTTGGCTGTGTCTTTCAACTATAGATTACATCTCTTTAAGTTCATGTAACTAACTCCTCCCCTCAGGCCCAAATGACCAACTCAAGGGTATCACATTATCCTTATTTGTTTTGGAAACCCTGCCCACACCTTTGTATATTGTTGCTTTATTAACTCCTCTTTAAATTATACGAATTTGCTTGTACCATCTGTTTTCCTAAGAGACTGAGAATGAGCTGCATAATCTTGACAAAAAGATATAAACTGCGCTCCAGTATCCTCATCTATAAAGTGGAGGTAAAATAATTTCTTCTCAGACACCCCATATATGTAAAATCAGGAGTGGCCCAGAGTGATTGTGTTCAAACACTGTTTTCTGAAGCTCTAGAGATTCTGCCTTTACTGCCTTCCATTCCTTCCCCCCAGGAGTAACTTTTTCTTCCTCAGTTACACTAAAGTTCTGAACAGTTTTTATTTGACGCAAAAACTCTATAACTAAAACACTTGAAAACCACTGGCCTTGCCCTAGCTGATTTGGCTCAATGGATAGAGTGTCGGCCTGCTGACTGAAGGGTCCCAGGTT
>NW_005365325.1:1693149-1701906 GCF_000412655.1 Myotis brandtii
AGCCGATCAGTGATTCTCTCTCATCATTGATGTTTCTGACTCTCTCTCCCTCTTCCTTCCTCTCTAAAATCAATAAAAATATTTTTAAAAAAGAAAAGAAAAGAAAACCACTGGCCTTGAATGATTGTAAGGCTCTTTATAGTCCTAAAAGTCTGTTTCTCTGTCTGGCTGTTATTTGAGGTATGAAAGGGCTGTTCTTTGCATCCCAGCCTCTGACCAGGGCTGGCAATTTGGTAGTAGGGTTAGTTAGCTATCGACCATCTAGTCTCATGACTTACTATCTGGGCACAGGGAAGAGCCCAGTTAATTCTCCAGGATCATATTCTCTTTTACAAAGTGTTTTCATGGCTTAGGATAGAGAGCCATTGGAGCCAATAAATATAGAGTGAGTAGGAGATCAAAAGGCTGCCTGCAGTGGTTCCACTGTGGCCTTCTCGTCACTCAGAGCTCTTGGGCAATAATTGCTTGTCGGTGTGCTGAGCCCAGACTAGAGTGGCTGTTAAACCTTGGAAGTTGTTCAAGTCCAGGAACACATTTGGAACATTCCACCTCTTAGCTTGTTGCTTCATTCAACTTTGTAGTTAACATCTTTTACTCCCTTTTCTATATAAAGGAGTAGAGGAAAGATATGAACAAATTTCTTGGGTGTGCTGCAGGCTAGACATTCTAGAGATTTATTGCTTCGTTGATTGGGACAATGAATCACCCTGAAGCACTACCACATAGCATGTCAAAGAAAAGATCTGGAAAACTGTTTATTATGAAGTAGTTTAGATTTGCTCTTTACAACCATGTAAGTGGCTGTTTGTATTCAGCAAATATGTCTGAGTACCTACTGTGTGCCCAAGAGTGTTCTAGACACTTTGGAACATGAAATGAATTGGATAAGGCTCCTATGGCCAGAAGCCCAAGCCTAAAATGTACTCAGATAACTGCCATCTGACTGGCTGGCCAGAGGCAGCAGCCTCCTGATCAGCTTGTGTCCTAGAGGTAGTCCTGAGAGACTGAGTAGGCTGGGACGCCTAGTGGCCGGTCTTGGGAACTACCTGGTTTTGCGTTTGTTGTTTCTTCAGTACATCCCTAGCTCTATCTTAGGGCCCTCCCCATGTGCCTTTGTTCTGTGTACCTTTCATTGCCACAGTCTAGTTTATTTCACTCTGGGCAGTGTTGCTGTCACATTACACACACACTTTTTATTACTTTTTTCTCTTTTAGCTATTCACACCAGGAAATCGTCTATCATCCCTCCACTTCTCATTCCATTTGTAAGCCAATAAAAGGTCCTAATCATAGCTGAGTATGTAGAGAGAAGTAATAGCCTGAAACCTCTGGGGCCCTTGTAACTACCTTTAGAATTTTGGCAAATTTATTTTTGTTTTTTCTAAGCATGAACATTTGAGGTTTTAAAACAAAAAGTAAAACGTATATGTATTTCATTTATTAGAAACTTTTTTTACCTCATTAATTGTAGGACATTCTTTTTTATTTTATTTTATTTTTTATTAGGAACTTTCACTACATATTTGGGGAAGGGACATTCACACAAAAAGGGGGAAGAGACATATCTACATTGTTATGAGGCATGCCTTCATGAAGGAAGCGGCATTGGAACTTGATGCTATGGGATATAGTTACATGAAGATGCAAGTATGGGTTGTGGATGCAAGTAAGGCAAAACAAAACAAAACAAAACAAAAAACAACCCACCAAAAAATCCACATTTATAACCTGAAAGCTCAGCGCTCTCCTTGGTTCCCACTGCACTCTGACCAGCTTGAGTTATGGCAATCATTTTCCTTGACTGTAATAACTTGTTTGCATGTCTCTCTGCCTATTACACTATAAACATTTTTAAAAAATTGTTCTGCTATGGAACAATACTCTGAGCTTTTCAAAAAATATATATATTTTATTGATTTTTTTGCAGAGAAGAAGGGAGAGGAATAGAGAATTAGAAACATCGATGAGAGAGAAACATCGATCAGCTGCCTCCTGCATAGCCCCTACTGGGGATGTGCCCACAACCAAGGTAGATGCCCTTGACTGGAATTGAACCTGGGACCCTTCAGTCTGCAGGCCCATGCTCTATCCACTGAGCCAAACCGGTTGGGGCGCTCAGAGCTTTTTTTAAACTTTATATTTATTGTTGACACTATTACAGATGTCCCCATTTCCCTGCCCACCCCCTTTACCCACCTCCATCCAGCCCTTGGTCCAGGGCTGGTGGTGCTTTAGGTGTTTCTGTTTCCAGGGTTTAACACAATGTCAGGCACATGTAGGCACTCACTCAGTAAGTGTTAAAGAGTGAAGGATAAATTGCAAGATGGATATTGAGGATAGAAGGTTACCTAGTTTGACAAGAGCCAGGAATTGATAGAGAAGAAATGGGATTTAATGTTAGGAAGGTAGACTGGGGCAGATTATGGAGGTCTTACACACCAAGGTATTAAATAGACTGTGGGGAGCCATAGAAGGTTATGAAGAGAGAGTGTGGCACAAAGGAAGGTGAAAATGACAGCAGTGTACAGTATAGATTGGTGGAAGGAAGGTGTAGACCAGAGACATGGAATAGAGTAAAACAGGTATGAGTGGTCTAAAGAATATTTAAAATGTTATTTAACAGTTTAATACCTCAAAAAACTGGCTTCAGTATGCTTCTCCCTTCAGAGTATTGCCAACCTTCCCAGACCTCAATCCTAATATGCTGTTTCGTATTCAAGTGACCTTGAACATGTTACCTAGGTTCTTTAAATGTATTTCCAATGTGTTTTTTATTATGAGAAAACCAATCACTGTAAAGTATTTGGCCTGCTTTCTGATGAGTGGGAAATAGTCAGTGCAGGATAATTATTAGTAGTGCTGCTGTCATTACTTGTGAAGGCTATAAGGAACAGTTTAATGCTGTTGGGATGGAATGAGTTCTGTACTTTCCCCCCTGGGTATTCTCTATCAAGGAGTCAGATCACAATGAATAAAATGTGATTGATTTGATTAAAAAAGGCTCCACCTCTTTTGTCTGTTAGCAAAATAACAAGTTTTCAAGCAAATAATACATATAGAGGAATCATAGGTCATAGGGTATCATGGAAGAACTCTAGTCCAAAATTTGTCTCAGAGGAGCAGTGTGACCTCGGGCAAGTCAGTTCACCAGTCCGGATTTCCATTTTCTCAGCTAGAAAGTTGAAGGGGTTAGACTAACTGATCTTTAAGTTCCTTCCTAACAAAATATTAAATGACTTTTCAAGTTGCTCATTAAATTTCCAAGCTCCATCAAACAGCTCATTATGTAGCCTGCTTGTTCATTTGATGTCTCTATATATTTTCCATCCTATTTTTCAGTCTAGATTTTTATTTGGTACATTTTCATTAGCACTACAGTTTTTTGAACTGCTTTCTGTAGATGATAGCTGTGTGAGTGTGTGTGTGAGAGAGAGAGTGAGGAGGGGAGGTGAGGGGAAGGGAGAAGGCTTAAATTTTGTTGGTGGAGGGGATGGCTTTAACTATTTTCTCAAATATCTATGAAATCTTGCAGCTTGGATGCTGCAAATGAAGTTGGGCAGCATGGCTCTTGCTTGAGTTTATTTACATCTACTAATTTCATGAGCAAGAAGCACTTCTAGGTGGAAAATAGATTGGTCTTGACTCCTTTTATTTAAGATTCAAAGATACTGAAATCCGTCTGATGCATTAGGATGACCTTGATAAAGGCCAGATTGTGGGAAGAGCAAAGAGGTGCTTGAAGGGCAACTCATTTGAAGCGTAAAGAATCCTGACCCAAGGTGCCTTTATCCCATCAGTGGCTAAGCTTCGGAGGAGAGGAAGTTCTGATTCATGCCCAGAATGATTGAACCTGGAGCCATTTTTACACATCCACCCAGACACCTTGGATATGCCGTGGGGGGAAAAATCAAATATGTTTGAATTGAAAGAACTTCACCAGAACATGGAAACTCTTAGGCATCGGGCAGTTTTTCTGTGGGACTACTGACTGAGTGGAGCTGAAAGCTAACGGCATTATTCCTCCACCACCCATCATGGCAATATCTTTGCCTGGGGAATCCGTGCAGCTCTCTGCTCAAAAGCAATGTGGAAATGTATGCAACGTCATGGTGGGGAATGGAAGCCCAACTTCACCACCGGACACTGACAATGATGTTAATTAAAACGAACAGAACTGTTGGGGGTCAGCAATTATAAATGCTAATTTTAATGGGTGTCAGTTCAATTTTTTTTTTTTTAGAATAAACACCTTCATTACCTGAGCTAAGATAGGAGGGAAAAGGATTTATTTGCCTTCCAGGGCCGTGATTTTCCTCCTACACAGAGCCATCTGCTTGGCCACACTGGCCTGGTCTTGGAGCGATGCATGTAAGAAGCTTTCCTGCTGAAACTGCTCCTCGAGAAAACTGCTTTTGACATTCTTTTTCCTTTCATCATATTTCTTCTGAATTTACTTTGATCATTTTTTTGTTTAAAATTCTTCCTCCTCTGCAGTCAGCTCGGGCCCCCTTTTTGCAACACAGGGGAAGTGCCTAGTGGGACTTTGTTGTTACATGCATTGTAGACAACATCAGTAATCTTTGTTTTGCACGTAAAATACTCAAAGCCCCAGGAGAAGTTGCCCACGTCCAGTTTCAAGGCACAGTACATCTTGCAATGGGGCTTTCTCTTGCCCCTAGTCTTGTGGCACTTGCACCAGTTATCCCGAGAGATGCCCATGGCTTGGCAACTGCTGGGAAGAGCTCAAGTTCAATCTTAAGGGCTGTGCTCCTCTCTTCAGGCAAGAAGCAGGAGACAAGCAATGGCTCTTGGACATATGCACATGCTCGGAGATTCTTATAGGTCTTTGGGGAAAGATATTTGTAGAATATATTTGAACTGTTGCTCAAAGAGTAGAATAGATGAGAATGCAGAGCCATTGGCAAATTCTGTATGAATGTAAGTGTGACTTCATTTGAATACAGGCCCATATTGAATTAATATAAATAGGTTCACCAAGCATAGAGAAAGGTTAAAATGATTTGAAGGCCAGTCATATTTATTCATGTGAAATAGTAACAGGGCATTCTGGTTTTACATGGTAGATAACATGAGGCCACCCCTGACAGATAGAGCCTCTCTTAGTATACTAATAAACCAGATTACTCTATAAAGCTAAGGAAAGTATCTAATAGATCTGAGTGGCTAGCCAGTCTCTATCAGATGATACCCAAATTCCCTATACAACTTTATCTTTTATCTACATCAATGGTCATCTGAAAATCTTCATGCGTTGGAAGGGTAGGTAGTATTATTTTATCCATTTTAAATGGAATTGAACACGGGCTCAGAAAGGACTAACAGTTTGCCCAAAGTCACACTAAGGTTAGTGGTGGAATGTGGACTCCAGGTTTGGTCTTCTGACTTGACTGTGTTATTTGATCTCCTCTCCTCTGTGGTCAGTGGGACAACCTGAAGTGTGAAAATATGATTGAAAGGGGAGTGGAGGGAGGGAAGTTCCTTCTTTCATTGGAAAAGGGGCAGCAATTCTAGATATATTGTTGAAACTAGAGTTAAGCCTTTTAAAAAAAGTTCTCTTAAAAAAGAAAAACTATTCATCATCTTGGACCAGAGGTCCTTGGACGTCTAGGTGTGTGTGTGTGTGTGTGTGTGTGTGTGTGTGCGCGCGCGCGCGCCTGCGCGCACACGCTGCGCACATGCAAGGAACCTGGGAGTATTTCTGTGATTCAATTCACTATATTTTACAAGTAGCTCTGATAAACGTGGTAAGACAGTAACAATTTATCTCCTCCTGATTCCAGATGCAAAGGAGAAATTTATGTCCTGGGTCATTTAGTTCCCTCCTGAAGCTTGGAAATTTAATGATCTTATTTTTATCCCTTTATTAATTTTCCAATGTATTTAAAATTTTTTTCTTTATAAGAGTTTGGGTTACACATAAGGTTAACCATCAGATTGAACTCAGATAATGGCTGAGTGTAGATGCTCTGTACAGAATACCTGACGATATTTAGATCAGTGACCCTGAGAAGGAAAACACATAAATCCTCTATCAGTCTTTTATTCCATGGGGCTTGGCTTTTTGAATTAATGGTAATTTTAGAAGGCTCTGAGGGAATTTGACATAAAAAAGCACATTTCTGTGGTAGGGCTAGATCCAGAATGTCGGTGCTTCTCTAAGCAAGAGTCAGCATGGCACAAGAAAGAGGATGTTGGAGTAGGAAGAATTGTGGTGCTGCATCGTCTGACCATGACACTTTGGACAATAAAGATAAATAATACAAACCTGCATTTCTTTCCCTATAAAATGGGATTGATAGTATTTTCCTATCTGGCTCCAAAGGAGTCTTTTTCTGGGGGCCAAGTTAAATAATGAATCTGAAACTGTTATATAAAAGCTTGTATCATTTAGGATTCTTTGGATGTAAGCAACAGATTCCATCTAACTTAAGTAAAAAGGAATTTATCAGGAGGAGTAACTCATCAAATTAAAGAGCAAAGCTGGGATACAAGGTACAGAAGTGCAGGAACCAGGGCTGGACCAGGGTTGTAAATGACAGGAACTACTGTTTGGTCTTGTCAGGATGCCATCACCAGGAGGAACCAGTTCCACCTCTCTATCTTTGAGAACTTCTGCTCTAGATTCAGAATCCCTGGGGAGAGACCAAGACCAGATGTCCCCATCTTGGGGTAGAAGCCCTCCACCTGGATTAGCTGGAACAAGGCACAGTGATTAACTGACCATCAAGGCTGCCAACACTGAGGGAAAGGAAACGCTATCAGGGAAAAGCTTCGACTGGAGACTGGGTGGCAACATCACAATGTTCACAGCAAGGGCTATGCCATTATTTGTTCCAGTGGGAAGGGCATGCTGCTGAGAGGATGTAAGGAGTGAGGGATGGGGCTGGGGAGCTCTGATTAGCCAAGCCTTCGGTGGCAGGGGTGCCTACTTTGGGGATAAGGTTTGTAGGATGAAGGAGGTGGGAGGGAGGGTGGTTGTGGAAATAGAGGTGGGAGGACACTCAAAAGATAAACACCAGTAGTTTTCCTGCAGAATAGTTTTTTTAAAATAAATTTTATGGAGTTTTTACAGAGGAGAAGGGGGAGGGATAGAGAGTTAGAAACTTTGATGAGAGAGAAACATGGATCAGCTGCCTCCTGCACACCTCCCACTGGGGATGTGCCCGCAACCAAGGTACATGCCCTTGACCGGAATCGAACCCGGGACCCTTCAGGCCATAGGCCAATGCTCTATCCACTGAGCCAAACTGGTTAGGGCCAGAATATTTTTTGTGGCCAATGGATTTCATATAGCAGTTCAAGATAGACATAGACATTGACATTATCAGTCTTCCCCCCCCCCTTCTTCCAGTCCTTCAAAAGTGGGAGAGTCTCTCTTACATGCATCCTAGGGTTGTAGGAAAGTGCCTGAGAGGAAGGTATGCTTAGCATGGCTGGGCCCCACATGTCAGCCAGAAATGCTCTAGTTATATGTTTTATAAGTTGGGGTTTCGTGTGTGAATCTCTGTAGAGAAGGGCAAACAAACAAAAAAGCAAAGAGAGGGAGAGAGATTTTGCTGCTAAAAATAGCACCAGAAAGCTAGCATTTCCTAGAGGAAAACATGATCTTTTTGGTAGAGCATATTTAGGCTCTTCAAACTGTCTCAGTCTCCTTCAACAGCGGGGCAACTGAGCACACAAGCACGATATTGCTTTATTGTTTGATTCATATCGATATTACTTCAGCATTGCTGCACAATAGCCTGAAAGAGCCACAGTCTGCAGAAAATGTTTACCTGTGTAGATGGTTTATTGAAATAACCCTGAATTGTGCTTGATCTGTTTGGTCAGCAGAGGAATCAATAGATTTAGGCAGATTGGGCTTCTTTGCTGACAAATATCTCCTTTTTCATTGTGCGCTCTGAAAGGTTGGTGTTCAGCTGCCCTGAAATTCCCAGTCCTCCTTAAATCTGGGAGTTATATTAGCTCATTCATTTGTCCGTATATCCCTTAGCATTTCCTTGTGTTTTGAAGAGTGAATGGGTCTCTCTGGCAAACAGAAGTGAGTTAGAGAAGTGTGTGCTAGTGGGGAGGCTGACAGACTTTGGGAAGTGCACATTCTTAGCTTTGCCCCAAGCAAAACAAATTGCATGAATATTCTTAGATTGCTCAAAATAATCTGAGCAAAGAATTTCACGTAAGGTCAAGTCAGTCCTAAAGCAATACCTTAGACATACATTAATCTACTGTTTGACTTTCAAGGTGCAATACAACTTATTCAATTGTGTATTTACTCATATTATATAGCTACACGCTCAGGGTCAGAGTAGAAGTAATGTTATATCCATGTCTATCTATCATAGCTATCTACCTCCAAAATACCACTATAATTATTTTAGTCTATGTACACTGTTAGCCTTACAAAATTCTTTGTATGACTTACATGTGCATATATGCATATGTCACTGTTACAGGGATAAAAAAAAGTTTGGGGATGTGATAGAGGTTGTCTGATGTAGAAGAGGAAAGATTAAACAAATTATATAACAGCACAATAATGAAAAATGGAAGACTGGGAAGATTTTAAAATAAAGATTGTAGGGTATAGAATGCTTTTTATATGAGTTATGTTTTATATGTAATATCTGAAATAACATTTTTGAAAATGTTGAAAGTATTAAAACAGTATAAAGGAGCAGAAATATCATAATTCAGCCTGGCTAGTGTGGTTCAGTGGTTGAGTGTTGACCTATGAAC
>NW_005365325.1:1703336-1720416 GCF_000412655.1 Myotis brandtii
GTGAGTACCAGTATACAGTGAGTGGAGGAGGCAAGGTGACTTTCAGCCCTGCTATGTGTTGGTAGCTTTGCTGGTGACTGGTGACTGGTAAATGTTTTCCAGACTCTGCTGTCACCCTGACATTTGATGGTTTCTTAATAATTTTCCATTTCTTCAACGTGTTCAATCATAAACTATAGCTATTTTGTTGGTTCATGGCAGGCCTATCTGTGATGTTGAGTAATTGCTTGGCAAACAGAAAAGATTGCCTTCTATATTTAAACATGTTTATCAATCATGCCTTCCAGACACCATCTGCCCAAGAAGGGCCACAACAAGTGGAGGTCCAGAGAAGGATGACTTTGGGAGGAAGCCTTTCCCAGGAGATAGAACAGAGCCGTCTGGCTCTGAGGATTGTTCAAGGTGGATGAGGAGAGGGGAAGGGGGGACGCGTGCTCACATAAAACCCTTACTTGCTTATTAATTGAACAAAGCAGGTGCCAGGCTGCTTTGAATTCTGCTGGCAGGCTGCAAAATGTGCCATTTTCCCTGCTAATAAGTCCTTCAACATAGGAGACATCACTAGCCATCTTTACAGCAAGCAATAAAGGAGAAATTCAATTAATATGAACCCTGAGGTTAACTTTAAAAATCTCCTACAAGTGGAGGGTTCAAAGGGAAGATAAGAAAAGGAAAGAAGGAAATGGAGCTCACTATCATTAGATTATTCAAGAACACATTTGCCAGATTTAGTTTGGACTCCCTAGCTTGGGATTCAAGGTTACTTTCATGTCCCCAGGGCTCTACCTGGGAGGCTGCCTTCTGAAGTCTGGTACCAGCTGCATTTAGGCCCTGGGAGTGAGGCTGCAGGGAGAAGGGGTTTATTTTTTACTTCTCTTATGACACTTTTCACATCCATCTTCATGGTATCCTCATTCTATTTACTAGCTGAGACTCAAAGAAAGTTTGGGGAACTTGCCAAAGAAATCCGGGTACGGGTAGTAAGTGAACTCAACTTAGTTCCACTAGTATCACAACTATTTGCTTCCATGTCTTCCATGTCTTCCCTCCCCCTAATTATCTGAATATTCCTTGAGGGCAAGGTTTATTATTTATGTAGCATTTTTTGTTTATTCTTTTTTTTTTGGTTGGTCTATGTGATTTTTTTTGTTTATTCTTTATTATTAAAAGTTATACATGCTCTATGCAGAAAATTTGGTAACAAAGAAAAGCCAGAGAAATTTAAGCACTTCCATTTCCAAGGATTTTTATTTATAACTTCATTTGTGTGCTTCCATTCGTGTGTGTGTGTGTGTGTGTGTGTGTGTGTGTAAGTGCTTGTACATAATTACACCATTTGGAAGCCTGCATAATAGCTAAGAGTACGTAGACTAGATTCATACAAATCTAGACCTGGGTCTGAATCTTTTACTGTTGTGTTACATTGACTAAATTTCATAATAATTTTGACCCGCATTTTTTTCTCATCTGGTAAAATAATAGCCATTTTAAATTTCCATTTCCTCATTCGTAAAATGGGAGTAATAACATCCATTTCATAAAGTACTTTCTGAGAATTAAACCATGTTTTTTATGTGAAGCACATAACACTGGACCCCCTTGATTAACTACTATTGTAATAATAGCAACAATAGTTACTGTGGTTATTATAATTATTTATAAGGAATATTTTCTTTGTAGGTAAATGTTTTTCTATAATAGTATTTCTCAACATTGTTTTGTTCATGATTGTCCTGCAAAGGAGCTTTTTAAGAGATTCTTTTTTCCTGAATATCCCCCAATGAGCTTTCAGTATCACAGATATAGTGCATATCTGTTTATGTATTATTTGTATATCTGTGCTTTGTACATACAAATAGCAAGACTTTCTTCACCCCTGAAAAACAACAATTTTAAGCCCCCATTGAGAATACATGTTCTACAACATGATTTATAACATCACATCAGAGCCTATTATATAGATGGATTGCAATTTAGATTACCAAGACTATTATTTAATACTAGAGGCCCGGTGCACGAATTCATGCACCAGTGGTGTCCCCCAGCCTGGTCTGCGGGATCGGGCCGAAACTGGCTCTCCGACATCCCCCAAGGGGTCCCAGATTGCAAGAGGGTGCAGGCCAGGCCGAGGGACCTCACTGGTGCACAATAGGGGCCAGGGAGGGACCCGGGAGGTTGGCTAGCCAGGGAGGGACCACAGGAAGGATCCAGGACGTGTCTGACCCATCTTGCTCAGTCCCAATCAGTTGGACCCCAGCAGCAAGCTAACCTACCAGCTGGAGCGTCTGCCCCCTGGTGGTCATTGCACGTCATAGCGAGCAGTTGAGCAACCTTAGCATATCATTAGCATGTTACACTTCGATTTGTTGAACAAACAACTGTATACTTAGCATATTAGGCTTTTATTGTTTAGAATTTGAGTTATTTTAGATTATTTCCTGGGAGAAAAAGATGAAAGGATTAAGCAAAAACAAAACAACAACCAAAGAAATCCATCTCGTAGACACAGACAACAGTATGATGATTACCAGAGCTAAAGGGAGTAGGGGGTGGGGCATAAATGGTGATGGGAGGAAACTTGACTTGAACACACAATATAATAGACAGATGATGTATTATAGAATTTATACCCAAAACCTATATAATCTTATTAACCAGTGCCACCCCAACAAATTCAATAAAAAAGTTAAAGAACTCCTTTTCTCCCTTTTCTTTCTGTTGCATTCATAGTAAATTTAGTCCATTATGGCTGTGAATAATGAGTCAGCCATAAAAGTCAGCAGGCATTGGATCACTGCAGTAGAAGACTCCTGACCCCTAAGAGCAGTCCCCCGACATGGTGGGAGTGAAGAGTGCTCTGTCTCTTTCTTATATTCAGCAGGAATTCTCCTGTCTACAACATTCGCCTGCTTTATAAAATCACAGATGTTGGGGTCAGATATTTTAAGACCGTGTGTTCCATGCAAAGGTACTATGTTCTTCCTTTGCTTATAGATTACTTTGTGGATAGAGACATTTTCTCTTGTACCTTTAATGGAAATTCTTCAGGAGAATGTAATGGAATACATTTAGTCTGCTCTTGGTTGGTACTGAGTGTATTATTTTATTGTTTATAGGGCTGGTAAAATGGACTTAATCTCTCTGTTTTCCCCAGGGGCTACCTTGTGTGTATATTGTGTGTAGTTCTTCCATTTGGGACATTCAATCAACAAGGAAACAGAATTCTAAAATATAAGTTTTGTGGATCCTGCTCCTCTGCTCTATTTTTATCTGAAGCTCTTCACAGGCAGAGCCCATGCTCAGATCTGAATCTCTCACTGGGACTTACAACGGCCTTTCTCATAGCAGGTGCTTATTTATTCAAAAAAACAATTTTGGATGAAGATTTATTCAAAATTATAAAAATGATGTGGCAATTAGAGAAGAGTCATATATTTATGAGAGAGAAGGATGTTGGGAAAAGGATTTTTAGTTTATAGTATTTCTCCAGATCAGGTGGCTGGGGCTTCCATAGCCAGCTTTAAGTTTTCTAGAATTTTATACTATGTATGCTATTTTTTTAATAATATACCTTTCTTTAGAGTAATATAGAATATTCTTCAAATGTAGGAGGGAAAAGGTAAAAAAAAAAAAGGAAGCATTGATGTCATGGAAAGATTTGGCATTATATCAAACTCAGAGATTTTCTCCAGAGGAGTAACAGGGTGTGCAGTCCAGCACTGCAGTCTGTAGGCAAAGTGGGGGAATCAACTTGGCTGTAACAGCCTTGACGCCTTGGTGTCCCCGTTCCTCAGGCATAATAGCACTGGGTAACAGGACATAGAGACACTAGATAAAATCTGGTTAAAAAAAGAGGTTAGTACTGGGATAACTGAACAATTAATTCAATTCATCAAAGTACATTAAAACAACATTAGAAATATGATTCAATCAAGTAAGGTCTGGGAAGGTCAAAGTAGGCCACATTATCTTCTGCTGATTTGTGAGTGCATAGTTCCTCAGGATCTGGGGACTTTCTGCCAGTGACTTTCTGGGCTCAAGGGTGGCACAGCCAGAGAATCAGGTTTAAGTTCCCTTTTTAAATGACCCATGTGATGTGATGCTGGTAGTTGGTTTAAGACTCATTATCCCTGGTGCATGGGATGATGCTCCAACCAATTGAGCCACCAAGCCAGGGCTCTAATAACAATTTTATTTTAAAAATAGGGCATATAGTTTTCAAGGCATTATATTATTAAAGGTTGGTCTTCCAACATTTTGTAAGAAAAACCGAAATCAGAGCAACTAAGTGAAGGCCATTGAAGTAATCAAACCATGACATGATGAGAATCTGGGTGAGGGTATTGTCAGTGAAAATTGAGGGGAGGTTCATGGATATCCTGTTGAAAAACCAAACAATAGGTAATACATAGGCACATGCCCGTGTTGTGGGTTCGGTCCCTGGTGGGGGGCGAGCAGGAGGCAGCCCATGATGTGTGTCTCTCTCTCTCTCCCCTCTAAGAGTCAATAGAAACATATTTTTAAAAAGTTCTAAGGTTCAAATCAAAGGGTATAAGTGGAGGAACAATTTAGAAGGTCATAGATAAAGTGGCTTTTCCAGGGCAAATGATAAGGGGGATAGGATAATGTATAGAATCTTGGGGAACTCCACAGTTAGATGTGAAAGAAGAAAGTAGAGAGATATCTGGAGGAACTGGCTGAGGTGAAGAGTAGGAATCTGAATGGTTGTTGTATAGACACCAAGGGTTGACATTTCTAAACAATGGGCTAACTAGCACTGTCATATATAGCAGAAGCTTCTTGGCAAAGAAGTCTGAGAAAGCCACTGGACTCTGGGATTCTGTACAGGGTAATAAGAAAGTTATTGGTAAAACTTGAAAGAGAAGTATGGTGAGGTTGGAAACGGTACACTAGATTGAGGAACATATGACATTTTTGAGAACATTTTTTAGTATGTTATTCACTTTGCAAATGAAGGAAGACAGTAGAAGAGTAGCAATTAGAGAGAGCAATCTCTCTCCTCATTCCTTCTCTCTCCTTTCCCTCTCTTTCTGTATGTGTGTACTTCTGTGTATCTATATATATAAAAGCCAAGTGACCAGAATGACAAGAATGACTGGAATGACCGGTTGCTATGATGCACACGGTGACCAGCCAACCGGCCCGATTGGGGGTGGGTCCAGCTGGCCAACCTCCCACATCCCTTCCCCCCCAAACCGGCCAGACCCCACCCATGCACAAATTCATGCACTGGGTCTCTAGTATATATATAAACAAATATATGTATGTGTGTGTGTTGATGTATGTTTGTAAGTGTTTATGTACATATGTACACACAGACACACAAACACACATATATATATACACACATAAGCAATGTAAGTGTACATATATCAAGAAGCAGTTGGGACTATAGAAGAAGCTGGAGAAAAGAGATAACTATAAATGAGGTTCAATGACAATAGAAACACAAAAAATGTCTATTAGAGTATGAAAATCACTTGGAAAACACATCCCTGAGGAACTTGCAGGCTCCAGAAAGGAACTGTTATTTCCATCTATTTTTGTTACTATATTTCCTGAAAATAGAAACCTAGTATAATTCTTGGGGCCTCCTACAGTGCCTTATACATTTAATGCTCGTTAAAAATGTGTGTCTAGCCCAGCTGATGTGGCTCTGTGGCTGAGCATTGACCTATTAGCCAGGAGGTCATGGTTCAATTCCTAGTCAGGGTTGTGGCTTGCTCCCCAGTGGGGGGTGCGCAGGAGGCAGCCAATCAATGATTCTCTCTCATCATTGATGTTTCTCTCTCTCCCTCTCCCTTCCTCTCTGAAATCAATAAAAATATACTTTAAAAAATCTCACTGACTTAAAGTGAGAGTTATTGATTTGTCATTGTTTTTGCTGTATTTAGAAAATGGCATCTATTACAAAAGTTGAAAGGAAATATAAAAAATGGAGAGCAACTTGTCACATATCTGTTTCTCTTAAGACTGAAATGAAATTGAAAATTTATACTAGATTTATTCCCAATGCATTTGGATTGCACATTGTACTTCCCGAGGGAGATTGAGCGACAATACCATTTTTTGTACATATATAAATCATTAAATAGGATTACCTTTTAATCCTATAATTTACATTTGCCCAGTATTAAGCACTGAATTATTTATATGCAAGAAAAAACACAGACAAACCAAAACAAATGCTGCTGAAGAAAATGGAAAAAGAAAAAAGTGATATTGCCCAAGAGACCAGTCCAACAGTGAGTGTTTTGTTACATATGTCACCTGCTCTCATGAGATGCATATTTTCCCCCAAATACTCCTACAATCTTCCAATGGTGACAGTGAGGTGATGGGTGTCATACTTGTACAGTACTAGTACATGTACTGATGCTTAGAACAGAGAACGACATTCAGTCTTACTGTTCTGAATTATGAGAAGTCAACCTTGTAACTTCCCTTTTCCCCTCCTCACACACATACACACCAACTGAAAGTCAGCTTTCTGTCTGCTAAATCCTGAAATGTGATTCTGTTCCAGGGTTTATTTCCTTCCATTAACCACTAGGTAAACATATATATTCTGAACAACAACCCCTGTGGGTTATGTATTTTCAAAATACATATTAGATGAACCTATTTCAGACAAATCCAAAGGATGTAAGCATAATGGAAATCTAGGTTTTGATTGTGGAAATAGAGTCTCATTATATATTAATCTTTAAAAAATATAATAGTTCTGATTGACCTTTAAAATGGTTATAACTTTTTTATTGTTGTTTCATTGTCTCCCAAGAGACATAGGAAATGTAAGTGTCTTTAGCAGTATATTATATCACATTTGTGACTCAATATTTGATAAGGCACAGAGAGCTTAATCTCTAAACACATAACTCCATTGTCTCTAAAGATTGCTACCACTCAACTTGAGATGCTACAGGGACAGTTAATAGTTTCACAAATCATCAAGAATTTTCCACTTTCTGTCTGGCTTTATTTTCAAGGCTTCTTTGTCCTATAGATTGATTTTATTTGAATTATATGACTAAAATTCTGAGAAATCTCATTTTTTCAATCTATTTATAGAAACACCAAAGATTTGTCCTCATTTGGTGATTATTTGTCCCTTTTCCAATTGTGTTCAGAGAGAATACCAGTTGTTCTATGTTACTTAGACATATTTCTAACCTCCTGGTGATGAAGTTCTCTGGAATACTTAAGTACACTTACATGAAAAACACACAATTTTCCCTGTGGAGTGCATTAAGCATCTTCACATTAAAATGTAATGTAATTAGCATAACCAATGGACACAGACACTGGGGCGGTGGGGGCTGCCCGGGTTGGGAATGGCTGCGGGGGGAGGGGGGTTAATCAGGGAAAAAGGAGACATATGTAAAACTTTAGACAAATAAAAAATATATATAATGTATATATAAAATGTAATGTATTTCTATGGTTTTTTACTTTAACTTTCTTGAAGTAGTGATTTACATCTTACATTTTTTATATATCACAATATTTATTTATGATTACTATCTCTTTTTTTAAAATTAATCCTCACCAGAAGATATTTTTCCATTGAGTTTTTAGAGAGAGGGAAAGACAGAGAGAAACATTGATGTGAGAGAAACACATCGATCAGTTGCCTCTTGCACATGCCCTGCAGGGCCCAGGCTGAGGAGGAACATGCAACCAAGGTACGTGCCCTTGACCAGAATGGAACCCACGAACCTTGGGTCCACAGCCCAATGCTCTGTTCACTGAAACAAACCAGCTAGGGCTATGATTATTGTCTTTGAATGTTTATCACAGTGTAGGAACTGTACAGGATAATATTGGGCACCAACACTACTCTCCTCTTAATTAATTATACACACGGAGCATTGGGATGACCAGAGGGGTTCTGTTCTATGAGTTCTTTATGTCAATATACACAAGATAAAGTGCGCCAACTGCTATATTTAGATCATTATTGCCAGCCTCACATCAACTAATGTGCAGAGTTATTACTATGCCTCAGTACTAGACTAAGTTATAGACATCAGTTCATTATTCCTCTCAATAATATAATATAATCCTATATAATGAAAGCCTAATATGCTAAGTGTCTGGTCATCTGGTCGTCCATTCAACCAATCAAAGCGTAATATGATAATGATATGCTAAGGCCACTCAACCGCTCACTATGACCTGCACTGACCACCAGGGGGCAGACAGTTGACTGGCCAACCAGTTGCTATGACATGCATTGACCACCAGGGGGCAGATGCTCCGATTGGTAGGCTAGCTTGCTGCTGGGGTCCAGCCTATCTGGACTGAGCAAGATGGGCTAAACACACCCTAGAGCCCTCCCACAGTTCCTCCCCAGCTGGCCAACCTCCTGTGTCCCTCCCTGGCCCTGATCATGCACCTGTGGGGTCCCTCAGCCTGGGCTGCACCCTCTCGCAATCCAGGACCCCTGAGGGGATGTTGGAGAGCTGGTTTCCGCTAAAACCCCACTCAATGCAGGAGCTGCCCCCTGGTGGTAAGTGCACTCCCACAGGGGGAGTGCTGCTCAGCCAAAAGCCGGGCTTATGGCTGGCGAGTGCAGTGGTGGTGGCGGGAGCCTTTCCTGCCTCTGTGGCAGCGCTAGGATTGTCTGACTGCTGACAGTAGAGCCCCAGCTGGTTTGGCTCAGTGAATAGAGCATCGTCCTGCAGATTGAAGGGTCCCGGGTTTGATTCCAGTCAAGGGTATGTACCTGGGTTGCAGGCTCAATCCCGACCCTGGTCAGGGAACATGTGGGAGGCAACCAATCGATGGGTCTCTCACACATTGATGTTTCTCTCTGTCTCTCCCTTCCTCTTTCACTCTCTAAAAAAAAAATCAATGGAAAAATATCATA
Organism: Myotis brandtii; assembly: GCF_000412655.1. Lineage (NCBI taxonomy): Eukaryota > Metazoa > Chordata > Mammalia > Chiroptera > Vespertilionidae > Myotis > Myotis brandtii. The sequence goes on from NW_005365325.1 coordinate 1,712,230, forward strand.
GGGTGAAGATTAACAAAACAAAACAAAAAAGTATATAATTATACAATACAATATTAATATTGCTAACCTGGTATATATCCCTAATACCTCTTTTTCTCTTTGGTGTACATTATTCATCTTAATAGTTAAAACTTTCCCTCAATTTTGATAGTTGATGCGTTGCTATTTGGTGGGTGGAATGCATTATTTCCTTAGTGTCTTTCCAAGTTTTGCTTTTAAATTAACTAGAGTTGTTATAGAAAAAAAATCAGCAATATTTGTTCTATTTCTCTGCTTGATGTCCACTGGATTACCTAATGGATCTTACTTGCTTATTTTATGACTTTGAGTTGAAGGCTCCTATCTGAATACTATCCAGGTGTAGACACTTTCTGCATTTTTCACCTCCCTTTGTTTAATTATGCATTCCAAAGCTGAATGATTTCATATTGGGGCTTAGGACTTTGACATATGAATTTTTTGGGGGGAGGGGTTACAATTCTGTCTATAGCTCCTCTCTACAACTGTGAGTGGCTCAAAATAATCAATAAATATTCACTGAGAGATTAGTATGAGCTCAGGACTATGCTGGATTCTGTGGGAGCTGTGAGGAATGAAAAAGACATGGTGAAGACCTTGATTTAGATTTTGGTAAGTTTACATGGAACTCTTCGTAAGAAAATGTAGTAACGGTGATATCATTTCCTAGTATATTTTTAAAATATATTTTTATTGATTTCAGAGAGGGAGAGGGAGAAAGAGATAGGAACATCAGTGATGAGAGAGAATCATTGATTGGCTGCCTCCTGCATGCCCCACACAGAAGATTGAGCCCACAACCTGGGCATGTTCTCTGAGCAGGAATCAAACTGAACTATTACCTCCGGGTTTATAGGTTGATGCTAAACCACTGAGTCACGCCAGTTTGGCTTCTAAGAATTTTTAAATGGCAGAATATGTTTGGGATTAGTGATTGAGAAGGAAAACATTGAGTTTCAGGTGCACAGGAAGACATGGTGGGAAAACAGAACAGTTCTTCCTTTTAGACAGTTCCTTTATGATTGTTTAGAATTACCAGAACATGAACCAGAGAGGCCTAGAGAGGTTTATTAGTCTTCCATTTTGTCTGTCTGTTTAAGGTATTTATGTAGCTGTATGAACCCGAGTTAGAATGCCTATAACTTTAATTCATGTCCAGATCATATAGGACCATTATTATAATTATAACAATATAAAATTGTTTACATGACAAATTAAAGTAACTTAACCAGAAAGGAAAAATATCAGTTATTTAATGCCTACAATGTCAAGCATTTTACATACTATACCTGATTTAATTCTCATAACCCTCCTACAAGGTAGATATTTTTATCTCTATTTTACATACAAAGGAACTGAGACACATGGAAATTAAATACCTTGCTTCAAACAAGTGTTTAAAAGCACTCGTTCTGCTAATTAGTGTAGAAATAGAAGTTTAGTCAGACCATGTTGGCTCTAAAGCCCATAATCTTTTTATCACATATAGTATATGAATAGTATGCTAATTCCCTGAAATAACTACAATCCCCCCTTATCTCCAATTTTACTTTCTGTGGTTTCAGTTACCTGTGGTCAACTGTGGTCCAACAATATTAAATGAAAATTTCCAGAAATAAAAAATTCATAAGTTTTATATTGTGTGTGGTTCTGAGTAGCATGATGAAATCTCATGCTACCCCTTTACATTCTACTCAGGATGTGAATCATCCACTTGTACAGCATATCCATGTACCTGTCCTGTAGTCACTTAGTAGCCATCTTGGAGAGAGAAAGAGAGAGAGAGAATTGTTATAATTGTTTAATTGTTCTATTTTGTTGTTAGTTATTAGTGTTAATCTCTTTCTGTGCCTAATTTATAAATAATCTTTATCATAAGTATATATGGATAGAAAAAAAAACAGTATATATAGGACTCAGTACTACTATTCATGGTTTCAGGCATCCACTGGGGGGTCACGGGTTGATCTAAATAAGAATTGCATGCCAATGAATAAGAATGGTGTTCACCCTAATGTATTGCTTGAACAATGATTGATAAGAAATATAGTGGATATTGTATGAAAATAAGGGCCTATGGTAAGATAAATTTAGGAAATGATGTTTTAAACAGTTAAACAGGTTCATACCTTACAGGATTTCTTACATCTTCACAGGCTAGTGGGCAGTGTGAATTTCCAAAAGAATAAAAAGAATGAGCTGCTGTGTTTTCCTAAATTATTTGACACCACAAAACCTTATTCTTTTTGAACAGCTATTAGAGCAGTGATGGCGAACCTTTTGAGCTCGGCGTGTCAGCATTTTGAAAAACCCTAACTTAACTCTGGTGCCGTGTCACATATAGAAATTTTTTGATATTTGCAACCATAGTAAAACAAAGACTTATATTTTTGATATTTATTTTATATATTTAAATGCCATTTAACAAAGAAAAATCAACCAAAAAAATGAGTTCGCCTGTCACCTCTGACACGCGTGTCATAGGTTCGCCATCACTGTATTAGAGTCTTAATGACCCTAGAATTTTCTGGAGTGCAGTTCAAAGCGCTGGCTTCTGGTAACCAGTGACACCTGTTTCCTCTGAGTGGTTTCCCATAGTCACTATGAGAATGCATTTGTCTCTTGAATTAAAACTCAGAAGCCCAGAATACATATGTACGTGAGCTAGTCCTTTCATTTCAATTGGTAAAGCAATTTGTGGAAGATGATACATAAACCACACAAATATGTGCACAGAATTTTATTTGTCTGTGTAGTTCAGAGCAAGGTGAATTTAAGATTTAATTGCTCTCACGGAGTGTGAGTGTGGGTAGGGTGGGGGTGTGGGTGGGTGGCATTCATTTTAAGCCATAATGAAGGTAGAACTTACTTGCTTTTACTATCAGCACAATATGTGCCTTTGTAAACAGGACACAATCTGGAACCCGGTTCCTCTATTCAACACACTCTTTTTGTAGTTCATTTTTAGAATTTTGAGCTTGGCTTCCTGGTGCTATGGTAGAGCAAGTTTAATTTGTGCCTACAGAAGGCAGTTCTCTCAGAGTCAGAGGTATTATGGGAAAGCAATACATGAATTGGCTTTGGTGGGGAGAGAGAAGAACTGATGGCCACAGATCACTCTCGAGCTTCCAACCATCTGGAGGATGCCAGATGGAGGAAGGAAGGGTTCAGAGAGGACCAGCGCTTAAATCATCAGAACCCGTTTTAGTCTCTGTTGAACTAGATTTTCTCATAAAGAACTGACCATAGTTATCTCCATTCTGACTATCAGACTCACACAGGACTAGGTTAATATAGTGGGCCCACCATTTACTAGCTATATGTCTATTTTCAAAGTATTCAATTTTTCTAAATCTTATATTAATCATCAGTAACATGAGGATGACACGCACTATTATTATTATTAGAAATTAAAGTACCTACATTGTTCCTTGCTCTTAACTGATATATAGGGAGGGCTGCTTTTCTTTTCATCCTAGATTTTTGGATGGGGTTGGAGAAGAAGGACTTGAGGAGGGACAAGATGATCCAGGTAGAGGGAACATGTGCTGGTGCTTCTCAGACAACAGGCCCTACGTGTTTGCAGGTTCTGCATCTGTGGGTTCAACCAACCACAGATCAAAAACATTTTTTTTAAAAAGTTATGTTGTTGCCAATGGGTACAATGTAGTTAGGCTTACCATTGTTGTGTCCATACTGAATGTGTACAGACTTTTTTTGTCATTATTCTCTAAATAATACAAGTATAACAACTATTTATACAGCATTTACATTGTATTAGGTAACATAGTCTAGAGATTTTAAAAAAATATATGAGAGGATTTCATATAGGTTATATGCAAATACTATGCCATTTTATATAAGGGACTTGAGCATCTGCAGATTTTGGTATATGTGGGGGTCCTGGAACCAACCCCCCTCAGACACTGAGGGACGACTGTATTTGATACTGTTTTTGCATTGGAGGCTAGTCATTTTTACATTCTAGACAGGAGATGACAAATGCATTTAATTTCTAGTGAACCTTCTTCTGTTCTCATTCTGCTTTTCTTCTCTGCAGCCTTCACTAATGATGTGTCCTTTCTCTTTCTTAAATTTCTTCCATTGGCTTCCACAGGCTCTATCATAATAGTTCTTCCCAATTATGTGACTGCACCACTTCCTCCTGGTTTCAGAATAACTGTGTGTTCTGGTTAGCCATCATTGCATAACACACCGCCTCCGAACTTCTTGGCTTAAGACAACAAATATTGTATTTTTATCCGCGGAGGTTGACTGGCTCAACTCGGTGGTTCTCACTTAGGTTCTGTCACGTGATTACAATCAGGAATGCAGCACTGGAATTGTTTGAAGGCTTATTCACTCATGTCTGGCTCCTGGGAGGAGGGGGAGATGCTACTAGATGGTGGGTGCAGCAGTTGCGGATCCTTGGGCACCTCTCTCTGTCCCTATGGAGTCTCTTTTCATAGTTTTTTAAGTGCAGCATCTTCAGGGCAACCATACTTCTTACCTGGTGCCTCAGGGCTTCAAAGATACATTTCTGAGAAAGAGAGAAACAGCTTTTTATGATGTAGCTTTAGAAGTCATGCACTATCACTTTTGAAACATTTTATTCATCCGTACAGTCACAGAGGCCTGCTTGGGTTCAAGGAGAGGAGAAATAAACTCCACTCTCAATGAGGGTGAGTCAAGATTCTGAAAGAGCCTGTAAAACCAGAAATATTTTTGTGGCTACATTGGGAAGATAATTTTTACTACAGTACTCTGGTCCCGATAATACATGCAAAACAAATTCAATCTATCCCTAAGACTACCTTCCCCCGAATTTCACTCCATTTTGGCATTAGGCTCATGCTTGAGGGGCCAGGATCTCAGCCTAGAAGCCAGGGTTCGGTGTGGATAAGTCTCTTTGGTGTGCTTCCTTGTGTATAGCTTCTTGACTATCTTTCTTCTTGACCTAAGACCTGTAAACTAAAATGACAAACTATCTGTGTCTTCCCCCATAACCAACATTTAACTGTGGGACAAACCCAGAATAACTGCAATAGACACTCCAGTTCAGAAAGGGGGACATGGGCAGCACAGCAGTCTTTGGTCCATAGCAATTCTGAAAAAATAGCTGGGGATATATTGCCAAGTACTTGATTAAGGTTTAGTTGTACTATCTGGGAATGATTTTATGCAACTCTTGGCTTTGCCTTTTCCGTGAAATGTAGTCTGTGTTTGCAGCTCAATGGGACTCTGTCCTTTTTAGTCCAAGGTAATACAATTCTTTTAAAAACTTTGTGTGTGTGTGTTTTTTTAAATGCAACAATTTCTAGCTCATTATATTAGACAAAAGTCACACCCAGAATTTCTTCAGGGCAATCCATGTGCCACCCTGAGCTTCTTTTGAGATTGTTGTGGGGCAATACACTTCAGATTCTTAGAAACCCTATTGTGTAATAGAAAGAATCTGTGAGACAGGACAACATTCTTAGGTCATTTGTCTGTTTGAGGTATCACCTTAAATTTTTCTTAACATAGGTTTTTGTAGTCATACTCCTACTTTGCCTTTAGACCATGCCTCCTAATTGTATGCTAGACTTTTTAAATATACAAAGACATTACTAATTTTAGAATTGTTCTTTCTCCAGAGAAGCTTGGAAGGAACATGTTTTATTTACTCAGTAAGTCCTTGCTTCCTTCTATTTAACAATTCTTTCCTTAGGTTCTTTTTTCCTCTTGCAACTTTGCTATAAGCAGCAAGAAGGCAGGCAGCGACTTCAATGCTTTGTCTGGAAATCTCACTTACCTAGCTCATTCGGTTAGTATATTTCCTTATTTTCCACATTGCAGAGGCAATGGTGTTACTAAAGGTTTCATGACCTTTCTTAGAAGTCATACATTCTCATGTGTTATATTTGTTTAATTGATCACAAAGTCCCACTCAGGTTAAAGAAGAAGGGAAATAGACTCCAATTCTTGATGGAGTAATAAAAATGTTATGGTCATTTATGCAAAATATAATCAAACATAACCAGAATATAGGTATTCCCAAAGGTTCTGGTTTTTTTTTCCCTACTCCACCCACGCCCCCAGTATTGTTCTTTCATGATTTTATCTGCACATATGGCTTCAAGTAACATACTATGTATATGACTCCAAAATCAGCTTCATCATCCTAGTTGTCACTATTATTGAGTACCTATAGTGATCTAGGCTCTGTGCTGAGGGTTTTACATAAACTATAATTTATATGGTCCCTACCATACCTGTGCCATTGTTTCTGGTTTACAGAAGAGATATAGAGGTTTAAGTAACTTAACTACTGCCATACAGCTATTATGTGGTTCTGATTTTCCTATATTATATCCTATATAATAAAATGCTAATATGCAAGTCAACTGAACGGCTGGTCACTATGATGCGCATTGACCACCAGGGGGCAGACGCTCAACAGAGGAGCTGTCCCCTGGTGGTCAGTGCGCTCCCACAGGGGGAGCACCGCTCAGCCAGAAGCCAGGCTCAAGGCTGGTGAGCGCAGCGGTGGTGTCAGGAGACTCTCCTGCCTCTGTGGCAGGCAGGCAGGTGGACATCCTCCAAGGGTTCCCAAACTGCGAAAGGGCACAGGCCAGGCTGAGAGACCCTCCCCCTCCCAGTGCATGAATGTCGTGCACTGGGCCTCTAGTATATATACACACATACACACAGAGAGTGAAACATCAATTTGTTCTTCCACTTATTTATACATTCACTGGTTGTTTCTTGCATGTGCCCTGACCAGTGATCAAACCCAATACTTTGGTATATCAAGATGATGCTCTAACCAAGTGAGCTACCCAGCCATGGCTATAATTCTGATTTTTAATCTCAGATCTTTCACCTCTGAAGTCCGCACCCTTAATCACTAGATGAGGTTGTCTACCAGGTTTATTCCTGGTTCTGACTTCTTTTCCAAGGCTGTCTAACTGCTTACAATAATGACACCTTTTAAAATCTTTTCTCTGGACAGGAAGGTGGTAGGCAAAGGAGGAGGGCTACTGGCTAAGTTGGTATGTGTCTTGTGGGCTGAGACTGGAGAAGGGGGGGGCACCCTTCATCTTAAGCTGTGGACTTCCAAGAATAGGCAATGTAAGATTCTGATCATTGAGCAGAGGAGGCTAAGTTCTGTAAACCAGGGATGTACGTTCCAATGTCTCCTAAGTCAAAATGGTTCCGGGTCAGGTTATCAGGCATAATCATTGAACATTTGACTAGGGAATTGTTGAGCACACAAGTAGGAAAGAATCTCAGCAAAACATTACCTGTTTGTAGTAAGTGATCAGAGCTGCTCAATTTGTGTAGGCCCAGAATAGATGCCATTGTCTTTCTCATGATCCCATTAATGTCTCAAACATATTATCCTCTCCATATAGGGATTCAAAAAATTTCTGCCATATAATGCAGAAGTGGCTTAAAAGCAATTTAGGTGAAACACAATGTAGAGGTTTTAGTTTATTAATACTTTAGTGTGAATCTACAGTACCCTGTAACTATATATTTTTTCCACTGAGATAAAAATAGGTTGCCTTGGAAAAGTCTGCAACGAGGGAAGTGAGCATTCCATGCTGTTCTGAATATGTACATCTGCACAAGTCTGCACTGTGTTTTGATCAGGCCACTTTCTTGGAGGTCATTGTTAGGATCAAATTTCTTCTCTACAGCTCTTCAAAAACTTGGCTGGTGAAGCCACTCAAATATGGACCAAGTTAATTACATTTAAATAAAATCTATAATAATAAAAGCATAATATGCTAATTAGACTGGACGTCCTTCTGGACAACCTTCCAGATGAAGCTGGGGCTATGAGGGTAGCCTGGGTTCTGGGTGCCTGCCGGTGGCCGGAGGGGAGCCCGGGTCCTGGGTGCCAGAGGGAAGCCCAGGTCCCGGATGCCAGAGGGAAGCCAGTGCCAGCAGCCGGGGGAAGGAAGGCCTACTCTTGCACAAATTTCGTGCATTGGGCGTATAGTAATTTAAAGAAAATAGAATAATTTATCCAGCAGAAGCCAGAATATATGTATTAGTTTTTCATTGCTGCTGTAACAAATCACTACCAACTAAGTGATTTAAAACAGCAGTTGCCAACCAGTGGTCTGTGAACCACTGGTGGTCCGTGAGGTCTGAAATTTTGGAGACCGCTGGTTTAAA
>NW_005365325.1:1720763-1722685 GCF_000412655.1 Myotis brandtii
GGAAAATGGAGATTTAGAAAGCTTAGAAACTTGAGCTGACTGAAAAGAAGTAAGAAATGGTGGACCTTGAAAATGACTTCAGGTTTTCTTACTGTGCAGAATATAGTCAAAGACTGCTGCAGGTAAATATTTTACCCTTTGTTCTCCCTGTGTGATCTACGATAATAATCTGCTTCATGTTGATATTTACTGCCGTGTTGCTGACAATTACCTGAAAGAGAAGTTGGGGTGCTTCACTGGGCTGGGAAAAAATTTAGTAAATCAGAAAGCAGGTCTAATTAAGCAAGTTTATTCTATATCTATAAAAGGCTAAGTTGACTCATGCATGTGTAATACATATAAAGCTCTCACTGTCGCCAATCATATGCATGTGTTTCCATCTGTCATTGTCGTTTGTGTATTTGGTTGACACTTCTATTATAGAGAAAGGGTTAATAGCAATATTAAAATATTTCTTCTAATTAATTTCTTTTCAATGTGCACAAAATCGTGCACCAGGCCACTAGTATAGATATATTATCTTAAGTTCTGTAGGTCAGAACTCCAAACACATCTCACTGGGTTAAAATCAAGTTGCCCACAGGGCTGCTTTCCTTTCTAGATAAACTAGGGGAGAATCCATTGTATTTTTCTACTTCTAGAGGCTACCCACATTCCCTGGCTCTTGGCTGCTATCATCCTCCTATCTTCAAAGCTAGCAAAGGAGGGTCAAATTCTTATATAGCATCTCCCTGAAAAGCAATTCTCATCTAATTTTAAGGAATTATTCAATTAGGTTGGGCCTGCCCAGGTAAGATAATACAGGATAATCTTCCTATATTTAAAATCAGCTGATAAGCAATCTTAATCCCATCTTCAGTCTTAATTGCCTTTTGTTATACAATCTATCATATTAACAGTTTCCAGGGATTAGAGCATAGAGATATTTGAGGCACCATTATTTTGCTTGTCACAGTATGTAATCTAAATAGGCAGCTATATATAAATTTATGTATTTAAAAATTTTAATGTTATATATAACTAAATAAAAATTTGTATATGAAATTACACACACACACACACACACACACACACACACACACATACACACATACAATGCAGAAGTGTGGTATGGTCTCTGGAAACTATAGGTACCCAAGGAGATGTCTCTCAATCGAGACACCTGCCAGTACTTCAACCTGCCCAATTCTGCTTTTCCTTGTACAAATTAGGATTCTATGCCAGATTTTCTCTGAGGATCAATGGCTCTGCTATTTAAAAAGGTGGAAAAATCACCAATAATACTCATCCCCCATTTTAAAGATGAAGAAACTGAGACTCAGAAAACTTACCTCCTCAAAAACACATCCTATATAATAAAAGAGAAACATGCAAATTAACCATCCTCCGCTACACTGAAGCCACGCCAAAGCCACGCCCACAAACCATGCCCACCTGCCAATCAGTAGCAAGTATGCAAATTAACCCAACTAAGATGGCAGTGGCCACAGAGCTAGAGCAAGCAGGAGGCTTGGGTTGCCCCTGGTGATGAAGGAAGCCAAGCTTCCCGCATGCCCTGACCGGCCCTGGGCTATGCTCAGGACTACAAAGTTTCAATTATAGAAGATAAATAAATCCCAGATACCTGCTTCCAGCCAGCTGTGGCCATGGAGCTGGAGTGAGCAGGAGGCTTGGGTTGCCCCCGGTGATGGAGGAAGCCAAGCTTCCTGCCTGCCCTGGCCTGACCTGGGCTCCACTCAAGGCTATACAATTTCAATTATAGAAGTTAATAAATCCCAGAAAAAAAGAAAAAAGTAAAAAAGGAGAGGCTGGGAGCTTCCATCACTGGGTGTGTGTGGCCAGCCTGAAAATGGCCCTCAGCCCCTCACCCAGTCTGGCCACACCCCCATGGGGTGAGGGTCCCTGCTGGGGGGCTTGGCTAG
>NW_005365325.1:1723055-1744011 GCF_000412655.1 Myotis brandtii
GCTGCCAGTACAGCGGTGGTGGTGGGAGCCTCTCCCGCCTCCTCAGCAGCACTAAGGATGTCCGACTGCAGATTAGGCCTGCTCCCCGCTGGCAAGTGGACATCCCCCGAGGGCTCCTGGGCCGCTAGAGGGATGTCTGACTGCCAGCTTAGGCCCACTCCCCCAGGGAGCCAGCAGGTGGACATCCCCCGACGGGTCCCAGACTGTGAGAGGGCACAGGCAGGGCTGAGGGACCCCCCTGAGTGCACAAATTTTTGTGCACCAGGCCTCTAGTACATAACAAGAGACAGAGGCAACCCCATCATTAGAGGTCATAGCAGATTTGTGTAGAGGGCGTTGGTGGTGCTGGGTCATATCCTCCTGGCCTCACCAAGTCAGGGCTCCAAGAGAAGACTTCTAATTACCTGCACTGGCATCTCTTTACCTGATGATTTTGAACTAGGGAAGTTGCTCTACCCCAATGCAAGGAAAACTGGAAAGGCTAAAAAATGAAAACTCCTGAAGCTTCAACCAATGAGTGATAGAAGTTGGTGTATAAATACCCCAACTCCCTTGCTCCTCAAATGGGATAACTCTGAGGTGTGTCTTCTATACTGTTTTTCTAGGATTTGACCTTTCGGATTAAGCTCTGATTACCCATAGGGGTAGTTACTTGATAATGAAACCTTTATATATCATTTCCTTTCTTATATAATATACTCCCTTCTAGAATGTTCTTGAGATCTTAGCATTAATAAACTACTTTCGTTAGAATCTTTGTCTCAGGATCTGTGTCTGGAGAAACACAAATTAAGCCATCTTCTCACTCACAATATTGGGACTTGAGTTAACCATTGATGGTTGAGTAGATTGGGCGAGGAAAGTATGAGTGAAGGACTGGTGAAAGCTGGAAAGCGAATAGCTCTGTCCTTTCCTATAGATCATGGAGAACTCCACCATCTTGGCATAATTTTTTCTTCCTTCCTGTTCAATCCACTTTGCTAGCCTTCTATTGTATACCCTCATGGCATTTTATATCCTCATCTTACATATCTGTATATACATAACAACTTTATAACAAGGGGAGAAATTTGTTTCTTGGGCATCTGAAAAAGGTCATAGTGAAGACTGTCTTTGTGCTTGTTCATAATTAAGCATCACAATTCTACATTGTGTAGAGTTTACATAGTCTAATGGTGTTCTGTCTTCCATGGTTTATCATGACGTCCTCAGTCAGTGGCCTCTCATTCAAGCAGCAAGTCGCACAGTGCTTGGCACAGAGTTCACTTGATTCCTGGGAGCTCCTGTGTTAGAGAAATGGGTCAGGAGCTCATCTATCTAGAGAAGCAAGTGGAAAATAAGGTGCCTATGCAGCTTTGGGGAGGAGTGTAGCTGTGAAGTTGTAAGAACTCACAAACCATAAAAGGTCTTTAAGTACAGGAGCAACATTATGAAAGTGCTATTTAAGGAAGAAAATGCTTGAAGCTACACTTAAAATAGATTGGATCAAGGGAGCTTGAAGTCAAGGAGGCTGATAGGAGAGCTCTGCTGTAATCCAGGTGTGAGCCATGGCTTGGGGGGAGAGGGAAGGGGGAATCTATGTCCAGGAATATGGACAGAAAGAGATAAATGAAAGGAGAAACACTTTGCAGAAAATTTTAATGGGAATTGCTAAACGTTCGTAGGTAAAAATACACTAGATTATATCTATGTAGTGCTTTCTCTTTTTCACTGTACTTGACTACAAAATTTGGAGCCATTGGGCAGATAGGATGTTATTACTGCCAAAGTCAGGGACATTGAGAGCTGGAACTGCTGTTGGAAGGGTTAACAAGCTAATTTTAGTTACTTTAAATTTGTGCTGACAGGAAACTCTTCAAGTAGTAACACCATTAACATTCAGAAGCCAGAACTCCTTGACTACCCTCCCTGCCAATTACTGATTTAGAAACCTGTAGCTTTGTCAGCTTTTTTGTTTTTAAATGTCAGCTCATTTTTAAAGGAGAAAATAAATACAATACCTCAATTAAACTATTTCTGATCACTTTTCTTTTATAGTACACAGTAAAAATTCAACGATCTTATCAGTTTAAGATTCAGCTTTTACTTAAAATACTGAATTTTAAAAATAAAACATGATTAAATTTATTATGAACATTCTAAATCTTTCCATGTCATGTGAGGTCATATATCATCATAAGTCCTGGATTGAAGAGTCATATGTATTTTATGCTTTAATTTAATTTTATTGTATATTACCAGTAAACATTCACTGTGTACATTACACTTTGATGGGGGAATATAGAATGAATAAAATAACATGTTTGCTGTCAACAAACTTATTACCTAAAACAGTTTTCTTGAGACCAACTCAAAGTGGCCACTTTAAAATCACAGGTGTGCATAAAATAAATTGATGGGCTTGCAGTGTCTTGGGTGGGGATTAAGAGAGTCATTTGTACTGACAAGGGCCATCTGGAAAGAGGCGGCATTTGAGCTGATCCTGGTATGGGGTGACTAGACTATCAGGAGGCAGGAGAGTGTGTAGCAGGTACTGGGTAAGTTGCATTGTCTCTATGAGTAAGGGGTGTCCAGGTGTCCTCGGGCCAAGTGGTGGAGTTGTCAAGGCACTTGTGATCATCGGAGCTGGAAGGCCGTGGCCATCGCAATGACTCAGACTTGAGAGCTTTACAGCCTCCCGTTGCTCACACCCGTTCTGTTTCAGAGCAACTCCTGAGTCATCACAGTGAACAGTTGGCCATGTTGTTACCAGTACACTTCAAAGCAATTATAGAATATTTATGCCTGTTGGCAAAGGGAGATCAGATGGGGGTGCTCAGGATTCATTCCTGTAGAAAGGAGTGTGCCTAAAGTCTGTTTTCCCCTTGAGCCCCCCTCACAAGGCAGGTAGTAAACTTGAGAGATAAGAATTGACAAGAATATTAACAGATCATTAGTGCTTCCTTTTATAGACTGTCTTGTGCCCTGTTCAAAGCATGAAAGCTTATGGAGTCATAATTTCATTGAAGTAAGTCTTCATAACCACCCTGCTGTTAGTTCCTGTTTGCAGGTATGGGACAAAGGCTTAGGAAGCTGAAGTAACTTTCCCAGTCATCACACCCAGTAGTCAGTTAGTATTTGATTCCAACTGATTCTGACTCAACTTCTCATTCTTTTAAAACATTACTGTCTCTCATGAGTAACCAAGGGTCATAAGTATTCTTGTCGATGAGTCATGAAAATCACTCATATTGGCACAGCTCTCTAGTGTTTCTATTATGCCAAACATTGTTATACTTAATAGTAAGTTAAAAGTGCTTCTCTTAAATGTCATATTTGTTCCTCATAATAATCCTGCAAGTCTGAATTGTGGTTAATGGTCAGAGAAAGTGCTGGGCCTGACCACAGGTCACAAGGTAATCATGTGAAGTCACTGGGGCCTGAGACCCTAACTAAATACTGTTTCTACAAATGGTTTTAAAATTTTTCAAAACACAAAAACCACTCTTCATATAAAATATTATGGAGCAGCTTATTATGTGTGATAAAACCAAAGAGAGTGGGCTGCTGAGGCTGAATTTGAGTTTTGGAACCTTGGAGAACCTGCCTGTTCAGATTCTTCCTCCTTTGTTTATTGGCTCATTCCAAGGAACCTGAGCTTGAAGGCCTCAAGGTCTAGTCTTGCTGCCTTTGATGGAGGAGACATAGCCACCTTGGTCTAAGTCCCCCCACACTTCTAGGTATGCCTGGCTTCAGTCATTAAATAACGTGTTTCCTATTTTTTGACTCTGTTATGTGAACCTTGGGGGTTCTGTTTCATCATATGAGGGCTTATGGATTGGCCTGCACATATATTATATCAGGAGCAGGACTTTTTTTTCTCTTTCCTAAGGGAATATGAGGGATCTTTATGTGACATTTTAATTACCTATTATCACCAAGAAGGCATAGTTATTCCGGTGTCAGATTGCACTGGCTCAGAGTCTAGCTTTTTAAGTTAGTAAATTGAAACATAGTGTCTCTCTTTGTTAGTCTTCTCATCCATAAAATGGGGAGAATAATGATAGTGGCCACTCTGGACCACTTTGATAATTAAATTAGTACTTCATGTAGGAGACTAAGAACAGTGTCTGGTACATAAAGAGCGCTCAATAAACATTAACTATTATCATGCATTAAAAAGTCTTAGAGGTTTTTGTCTGAATGAATCAGTATGACTCAATGGACACACACACCACCACCACCATTGATCTGAGGCTGCACTGATCAAAAACATTAGAAATAAATCTTAATCTTTCCTTTTTAGGAACAATCATACTTAAGTATTTAGGCTAGTGTTTGTTGTCACACTTTAGGATGGGGATTGAAAAATTATAATGTATTTACAGGGTACAGAGTGCAGTGTACCATGGGATGGTAAGCAGGCTGCAGAACATGAAGGGTGAACAATGTTTGAAATGAGATGATTGAACTGGAGAAGAGGATAGGTTCTCAGTGTGGGGCATAATGGGACTCAGGTGGAATCTGAACCAATAGGTAGAGACTGGAAGGAAGGAAAGATATATTATTTAGTGCCTAGGATGTGTTAGATACATGCATTCACATATTTAATTTTTGTAACTATCTCATAACATAAGAATTGCTGTCCTCATTGTTATACATAAGGGAAGCTGGGGCTCAGGAATGCCACCTGCTCGAGGAGGATTTCCAAGTAGGTCCAACAGACGGCAAGTTCTAAATCCTTTCTGCTGCTTCCCTTCATGTACTAGGCTGCCTGGAAGTCTGGAGGTGTACACAGGGTTCTGTGGGTGGGTTTCTCCTTCTTTTGATTCTAGTCTTTAGCACATGACAAAAAGGCATTTCAACCTCGATTTTCTTTTGAGTTGCATTTCATCTTCCGTGTTGATTTTCTTTTTCAAATGTGAGGTTTTCAGTTGCAAGAAATCTGGCCAATCCATGTTGAGTTTCACGGAGCTGTGTGTATGAGTTTCATCAAAAGGCACATTTCAAGATGGAGCAGGGCTTGTCTGGGGTCTTGCCTTTTTAGACACGAACTTCACAGATGAAAATAAAACATTTAAAGATGGCTTTGGCCATTAGGACAACGATATTATGCTATTGGGAATCTTCCAGGCCTCCTAGCAGTGAATATAAAGACTGCAAAATAAACCCAGAGTTGAAACAAGTTTTTCTATGTGGCCCCTTCTGCATTTGCTTCCTTGTTACCTGAATCTGTATCTTGCCATAACACCAGTGTTTTCTCCTCTTGCTGTGATTTAAGTTTTGTCATCTGTTTGATGAAGAAGCTGAATTAAAAATCCTTGAAAATTTATCCCCATACTTACATTTTGTGATTTGAGAATTAAACTAAAATGAGTTTTCTATACCCTTCCTCCCTCCCTCCAAAAAAAAACTTCCTTCCTTCCTTCCTATCTTATTTATTTGATAACTTGATTAATAAATGAGACTTCAGTTTAAATTCAAAGCCTTGAGGTTTTTTGGTGTTTTTTTTAAAGATAAACTTGAAGGGTATAGTTTCTAAAGCAAGCTGGCACTCTACCAAGAAAAGAGCCGATTCTCACTTAAGCAAAACAGCAAAGTTGCAGATTGCAGCTATCATCACTAATTAGCTGTCCCAGATGGAGGGTTGTCCTACCCCAAAGCAAGAGCTGGATGACTTCCTACCGATAACTGAGACATAAATAACTTGCTCCACTCTCCCTCTGCAGTAGCCATACTATATTGCCTCTCCTGTGAGACATATATAATTGGTCCATTTTAGAATTGGGGCAAAAGAGGCTTGTTTTATACTTGATTTTAATAGAATTATCTAGGTGTAAAAATAATAAATGCTATTGCAGAATGTTTAGGTAATGGGAAAGACACAAATAAGAAAATAAATCATCCACAGTTTTCTATAGCTATCAGTACATATTGGTACATACCCTTCCACATGCATCTGAAATACAAGTTTACACTGTACACAACATTTTGCAAGTTTTTTTTTACTTAACCTTTATTTTAAACATTTCTATGTCATTACTGTTCTTCCACCATATCATATTATGAATGATGAATAGGATTCTATTATCTGAATGTTTTTTATTTTAATGACATTTAATTTTTGATACTTAGGTTGTTTTTAATTTTTCACTATTATAAGCAATATTGCAATGATTATCCATGTAGATAAAGCTCAGTACACATCCACAATTATTTCCTTGACATAGATATCTTAGTTGTAAAATTGCTGGAGCAAAAGAATAGGCAATTTCTAAGGCCAAGTCTTTTACAAAAATGAGAAATGCTTTTCATTATCACGGATTATGAATTTGGAAATTATCCTTACACTCTCGCCAACATTATACATTACTGGTTTATTTAAAAAATTGCTAATGTGATTGGTAAAACTTTATATATAAATAATATATTAAAGTCTCTTCATGTATTTAAGTAGACATTTTATATGCTTATTAGCTTTTATAATTCTGTCATAAATTTCCTCTTCCTAGCCTTTCTATCTCTTTATATTCTAAAAATGATAATTCCATGTTACATATATTAAAAATAGTGTCTCCCAATTTGTTGTTTTCCTTTTAATCTTAATTATTATATATTTAGCATAATATTGAAGAGCACAGACTCTATATTCAGACTGCCTGGGTACAACTGTGGAACCCAGCTCTTTGGCTACATGGCTTTGAGTGAGGTCCTGATTTACTAAGCCTCAGTTCATTCACTTATACATTGGAAGTAGTAATAGTATGTACCTCATATGATTGTGAGAATTAATTGAGATGACACTTGGAAAACGCTTAGCGCAATCTCTGGGTAGCAGTTGTGAGAGTATATCGTCATCAGCTTTATTTATGTTATTGGGTAGTCCCATAGGTGCCAAATGGGACAGAAGCTTCCCCTTCTGACCTACTGGGCTTCCACTGAGGTTGAACATCACGGTTGGGTAGGAGGATGGATGTGTATTCCCACACAGCTCTGAAAGGTGTGCTTTCTTTTGAGCCTTAAGGCACTGTCAATGATAAGATCAACTAAGCCTGTGTACAACAAGCAGCCCCTGATGGAGAAGAGTTCAGGGAGCTGTGAGGCGAGGTCCTGGATGAGCAGATAAATCTACAAGTCCTTTGACTTATCTGTGCTGCCAATTGTTGAAGCTTAATCAGTTGCATGTTTTATGGTGAAGAATGTTGGCCCCACGTGGAGAGGCAGTTGGCCAAGATTTAGAAATTATTGTGACAGTTAAAAGAGGAAAGCGGATTAGCACTAATACAGTAAATGGTCTAAACAGTAGGCCTGGCCAATCAGAGTCATTGATGCAGAAATACCAAGTCAAAGGCAGGCCAGCTCCATAAATGAGGATATTCACACAACTCAGACTGTGTTGCATACAGTGACATATGTGTGTCAGAAACCTTTTTAAAGTTCCCAGAGGTGATAATGTGATACATCAGTAGAAATGCTTTTACAAAGCCATAATGTCTGAAATTGTCTTAATCAGGGTTAGGGATCACAATATTAGTCAGAATGGCTGAATTGTTAGAGAGAATAAAAAGCTAATTTATTCCTAGGAATGTCTATTGGTATTTGAAACGTGACTTGATAATAGTGGTTCTTTGATGAGGCAGTAGAAATGCAGAGAGATTATGTAATTCAGAGTTAGATAATGAATGCATCATGTGTCCAAGTAATGAGAACACACGGTCTTTTTTCAAACAGAGAATTCAGTATTTAACAGGTGTGTTTTCTAAAACTCTAACAGTAGAACTGAACCACTGTAGCAGCCCCCTCCCCCCAAGAAATCCATTTATTAATAAAGATTTGTCTGTAAACACGTGTATTTCCTACGATGTGCAAGACACAGCCCACATGAAGATTACTTCTTTAGCTGGTTGCAAGGTTGATGCTATGTGATTGCAAAAAATCAAAACTAGCTCATTTTAAAATGTATCTTAAGAAAAGAGTTAATATTCTTAACATCTATGAAAAGATAAACAGTCTTATCCTATATAATAAAGAGCTAATATGCAAATGGTCATCACACTTTCAGCTCTCACGCTGTCATGCCATACGGCTCAGACACTCAACACTGGGGAGAGAGGAATGGGGACCAGCCAGGCACAAGAGAGAGAGAGAGAGAGAGAGAGAGAGAGAGAGAGAGAGAGAGAGAAATGAGGACCAGCCAGGCTGCGGCCTGGGAGAGGGGCAAGTCGCCCACCCTGTGGTCCCAGGCACCAGTGGCTGCAAGCAGAGGGACAAGCAGCCCGCCCCACGGTCCTGGGCACCGGTGGCTGCGGCCCAGGTGAAGCTGCCCACCCATGGTCCCCTGTGGATACAGCCGGCCGGGTGAAGCTGGCCCAGGTCTGGGGTGCCTGCGACCAGCCAGAGGAGGGAATCCTGGGTCCCGGGTGCGAGGCGAGGCAGAGGCGGTTAGGGACAATCAGGCCAGCAGGGGAGTAGTTAGGGGCGATCAGGCCAGTAGGGGAGCAGTTAGGAGTGATCAGGCAGAGGTGCTGAGGGATGATCAGGCAGGTAGAGGTGGTTAGGGGTGATCAGGCAGGCAGGCAGAGGAATCAGGGGCAATCAGGCAGGCAAGCAGGAGAGCGGTTAGGAGCCAGCAGTCCCAGATTGTGAGAGGGTTGTACAACTGCTGGTTTAAACTGGCAGTCAGACCCCGAGGGGTCCCAGATTGGAGAGGGTGCAGGCCAGGTTGAGGGACACCCCCCCCCTCTGTGCATGAATTTTGTGCACCGGGCCTCTAGTTTATAAATAAAACTATTGAGGGCCGAAATGTTAAATAAATCCTATTGAATGCTTTTGTGAAAATGAAACAATTTGCAATTCTAGTATCCCTCTAGTGGCCACTGTAAAGTAGTGGTATTACAGCCCGACTATGTGGCTCAGTGGTTGAGCGAGCATCTACCTATAAACCAGGAGGTCACAGTTTGATTCCCCACAATCTGGGCATGTGCCCTGACCAGGAATCGCACTGTGATAAACCACATTGGTCAATGCTCCACCAATGAGTCACACAGACTGGGCAGAGTATACTTTCTTTTTAATTAGCAGTCTCATTTCTTGGACTCTATTCTCATGTTTGGATAGATATACATAGAAGCATTCTCAGTTTAAAAAGAAAGAAAAGTTCAAATGCAAGTCATTTATGAAATAACCAAGAAAGGATGAAGGGAGGAGTTGGGGTACTTCTACACCAGCTCTGAGCCACTAGTAGAGAGTTGCTTCTGGAAGTGTTAATTCCCTGGAATCCCAGCCTGCTATGGACTTGGGCTGAATGACTTCCCCAGTAATGCAAAAAACATTCAGCCATAAAGATGCAGGTAGCAACAGTTTGAAACAGGTTAAAGGCTCCTAAGATATGGACAATGTCTTCTAGCTATTAAGAAAACATTCAAATGAATTGCAAGTGCATAAGGACAAATATATTTATTATAATGTATATTTTAGAAACAATGTGCCAAAGTCTTGGGGATTGATTGCAGAAATCACAGTGTATACAATTATATATAATTTCTAAATAATACTTAATCACTAAAAAGTATGTTGTAGAGTACTGCCTGACATGAGTGTTTTATTTAGGAAAATAAGCAGGTTTCAAAGCAGTGTGTATAATATGATTAGATTTTAGTTTGGAGAAAAAAATCTATCATTAAAAATAGATTTGAAAGAACCCAAAACAGTAACTCCCTCTGAGTACTGTGATAGTGAATGTACTAGTACTCTTATTCCTCTTCTTCTTCTCCTCCTCCTCCTTCTTCTTCTCCTCCTTCTCCTTCTCCTTCTCCTTCTCCTTCTCCTTCTCCTTCTCCTTCTCCTTCTCCTTCTCCTTCTTCTCTGTTTTATTAAAAATGTTCTACTATAAGCATTAAACTTTAAACTGTCATCAATGAGTTAAAAATACCATAATTAAAAAACCTTCACTACATCTAGAATAATAATGTTTTAAATGTATTTTAATTAAATTTATTGGGATAACATTGGTTAATAGGATGATATGAGTTTCAAATGTACATTTCTATGACACATGATCTATGTATTGCATTGTGTGCCCACCACTCAAAGTCAAAGCAACTTTTGTCACCATATATTTGGCCCCCTTTATTCTCCACCACCCTCTCACAAGAAAAATAATTTTGAAAGGAATTAATGTTTACTTTTTTAAACTCAGTTAAGATTATTTCTGTAAACATAAACATTGTTCCCCCTGAAGTTTGACTGGTCATGCCTGTCTGTTAGCAGATATGGTACATGAAAACAATCTGGATTACATCTTGTACACTTCCAAATCAGTTACTTGTTCAGTTTGTTATATTGGCAATACAGAACTTCAATTCTAAATCCAAGTGTTCAAATTCAGTCATAGAAAGTTTAATGAAAAGAAGAACACATTCACCCTAGCTGGTTTGGCTCCGTGGATACAGCATGGGCCTGTGAACCAAAGGGTCCCAGGTTTGATTCCAGTCAAGGGCATGTACCTTAGTTGCAGCTCCTCCTGGCCTGGGTCCGGTCGGGGCTCATGCAGGAGACAACCAGTCGATTTGTTTCTCTCACATGGGTGTTTCTCTCTGTTTTTCCCTCTCTCTTCCACTCTCCCTAAAGCATAGAGAGTTTAATGAAAAGAAGAACACATTTTCCCTAGTTGGTTTGGCTCCGTGGATACAGCATGGGCCTGTGGACTAAAGGGTCCCAGGTTGGATTCCAGTCAAAGGCATGTACCTTAGTTGCAGCTCCTCCTGGCCTGGGTCCGGTCGGGGCTCATGCAGGAGACAACCAGTCGATTTGTTTCTCTCACATGGGTGTTTCTCTCTGTTTTTCCCTCTCTCTTCCACTCTCCCTAAAAATCAATGGAAAATTATCCTTGGGTGAGGTTTAACAAAAAACAAACAAACAAACAAAAACAACCACACCACACTCTACTTTACCAAGAAATAACTAAAAATAAAAAATAATATTGAGAAATGAAAATCCCTTGCACCCCAACAGAGAGATGTGCTGGACTGTGAGATTCTTTACTGAAAGGAATTTAGACTTGCTCAGTTTTAGGTGCTAGTGAAACATCTTTAGAACTAAGATTAGCTAAGGGCAAGTTGCAGCTCTTCCTGGCCTGGGTCCTGGTCGGGGCTCATGCAGGAGACAACCAATCGATTTGTTTCTCTCACATGGATGTTTCTCTCTGTCTTTCCCTCTCTCTTCCACTCCCCCTAAAAATCAATGGAAAATTATCCTTGGGTGAGGCTTAACAAAAAACAAAAAACCAAACCAACAACCACACCACACTCTACCAAGAAATAACTAAAAATAAAAAAATAATATTGAGAAATGAAAATCCCTTGCACCCCAACAGAGAGATGTGCTGGACTGTGAGATTCTTTACTGAAAGGAATTTAGACTTGCTCAGTTTTAGGTGCTAGTGAAACATCTTTAGAACTAAGATTAGCTAAGGGCAAATTGTTCCTTTTTCACAACATGCCAGTCATGGAATGCTACTATAAATCTAATCAAATGTCAAATAAATCAGGTTTTTGGCATAATGCTTTACACAGTAGGTCCTCAAAGACACTCATCCAATAAATTAATATTAGATTTTGAAAAAAAAGTTTGTCACAATTATGGTTAGCATATTTTGTTAGATGGTTGATGTTAGTCAAAATTGCCAGTTCTTTTTGCAGAAAGTTTTTTTTTCTTCCAGAAAGAGAGTGGGAGATCTTTGTTCTAATCTTTTTAAGAGCTCATCAATAATGCACCAGATCAAAATTTAGAACAGGCTGTGTAATGATTGGCATATGGGGGATGAAGAAAATTAATTTGATTCAAGAGAACAACCAGGCAACTTCCCCTCAATAGTCCTTCTACTTCTGTGAAGGGGAGGTTTTAGGAAATGGTGAGGAATGGTGAGAAGCAGGTTTTAAAAACCTGGTCTAATTTTTTAACCACATAAAGAGCAAATTGATGTAATTAAAATAAACATCTGCAATCTTCCTTCATCTTAGCCAATCAGTTGTTCTGTTATATTGACTGTAGTTCTTCGGTTTTACTAAAATTTTCCCTTCCCCTATATTTGGGTCCACTTTCTAAGGTTCAGTTATCCTTACCTCTCTGTGGTTTATTCCAGTAGACCCTTCCCCACCCCCCACCCCAGTCTTTCCCTAATTCAAATTTATGTTTTTAATATCTTGCAAAGTTAATCTCCAAAAACACAATTCTTATCTTTATTCAATTGCTCCATAACATTTCACATTTCATTCTGTATTGAGATTGTTTGCAATTGTTGTGTTCACCTTATCTTTCACAAGTCAAGGCTAAACCTCTGGATATCGTATCTGGGTTTAGAAAAGTAGGAGGAAGGATGTTGGTAGTGCAGAAATTCATATAAAAGATACCCACTATTTATAGGCAGTATCTCAAACATCAGGTCAAGTGAGGTGGGACCCTTGAAGAAAAGCACCCCTGTATTGTAGACTCTCTGCTTGACTTCAAGCTCACAATATAACCATGTTCATTCCAGAGAGGCCTCTAGTACTAGTAATAGAGTAAGAATAAGAATCTTGGATTTTACTACCAACTTCTTTTCGCATTAACCGCAAGAGACCAGGAGATGAAAGGATTCATTTATTAATTCCCTTATCTTACAAATGTCTACTGAGTTTCTATCTCCTTATTCCAGGGATCCTGTTAGCACTTAATAGGCTTTTAATAAAGGTAAAGCTAATCCTGTTTAAAGCTTTGTCCAGATTCTTCATTTGAAAAAATCAGTAAGTGAACTGATTAAGATCACATGACAAACACTAAAATATTTTTTATTTATAGAGAACAGATGGAGTTCCCTTATTTCTCTAGAATGGGACTACTATGACATATGATTACTTCTCTTTCTGGAACCCCCATCCTGACCTTTTAGCTCCTGTCCAACTTATAGATTTCACTTCAAATGTTATTTACTCAGGGAGGTCTTTCCTTATTTTTCTGAAATTAGATTTAGCCTACATAATAAACTTCATAACATCCTACTTTCCCCTTATAGCACTCCTCAGAATATTTAATTACATAATTAACTCATAATTCCCTGACTAGACTAACTACACAAGACCTTCAGTTTTGCTCAGTGCTTCACTTAATACCTGGAACAAGGAGGTTCTCAGTGGACATTTTTAAGGTGAATGAATTAATGAGTGAATCCTTTCATTTCTCAACCTCTTATGATTCTTGTGAAAAGAGATTGACAGTAAAACCCAAAATTCTTATTTCTAGTTTGTTACTGGTATTCTCTCTGGAGTCACCACAGTGCTATTGTGAGGCTTGAAGTAAAGCATAGAGAGTCTATAATATACTGTTCAAGAGTCTGGCCTGGGGTGACCTGATTTACTGAGGCCCTTCACTGGACAATAAAGAGCTGAGTGTTCCTTTTATATGGATTTTTGCAGGGCCGGCATCCTGCCTCCAGCCTTACTGTTCTGAACCCAGAGAACTCTAAGTTTAGCCTTGACCTATAAAAGGTAAGGTGAACACAAAGATTACAAACATCTGAATGTAGAATAGAACATAAAATATTACTCAGCAATAGAATATTATTCAGGTACTCAAAGAAACTCTCCATGGAATATAAATTTTATTTTTAAAAAATAACTGGAGGGTAAAAACATGGGCCAAACTGATCATCATGCTGACAGATATTTACCTTCTTCCCCGTTCCCCACCCCAAGCAGTAAAGTTTGCTCCAATTTTGTTTGATACTCTTTTATGAGCCATCAGAATGCAGTCCACATCTCTTTCTATCTTCATCATGGAATCATAGCAATCTATATTTGTGGAAGAGTGTGTGTACATGGCTTGCTCAGGCAATAGAAAAATAATGTAAAATCTTAAGTGGTTTTAGCTGTGATTCTCGGCAAAACTCAAGGCACTGGGTAATAGAGCAGTGAATAATGCAGATGAGGTCCTTAATCTTACGGAGCTTACATTACCATTAGGCAGGGAGAGAAAAACAATAAACAAAGTAGATCAATGAAAAGCTAGGATAATTTCTCAGAGTCTGATATGTGCTGTGAAGAAAACAAAGCAGGGTGCTGTGATGGAGGGGGCTGGGGGCTGGTGGATGCTGCTTTAGATTGGGCAGACAAGGGAGTCATTCTTTGTAGTGGGACATTGGAGCCTCCACTCTTTTCTCCTACAGTGGTGATTCTCAGATAGGAATGATTTTGCCCCACCCTCGAACATTTGACAGTATTTGGAGATACCTTCGGTTGGGACAGTAGGGGGTGTTGGCTACTGATATCTAGTAAGTAGAGGCCAGGGATGCTGCTAAATAGTCTAAAATGCACAGGACAACCCCCCAACAAGGAATTATTCTCCCAAGAATATCAATAGTGCCAGTTGAGAAACATTCATAAATTCTGATCACAATGCCCAGGTTAATTTCTTAAAGTAGTGAATTATATCACATTAATCCTCAGTTGGAAATCTGTTATGAATCCCCTTGTCTCCCAGACTTCCCATTGCCCCTTATCTCTATTTTATTTCCTTTAGTATTTATACTCCAGGCTCAGGGCTTTATGCTGGCTGATTCCCCCACCTGGAATGTTCGTCCTTCAGACACGGGAATGACTATTTTCTCATCTCTATCAAATCTTTGCGTACATGTCAGCTTTCTAATGATCAAAATTGTAATCCTCTACTTCTGATTTCCTTACCCTGATTTTGTTTCCATCCCACTTATCGACTTCTAACATGTAAGAGGAGTAAGTGTGGAGGCCCTGAAAGTGAATGTGTCTGGTGTGCTTGAAGGACAATTAGAAGACTGGTAGCTGGAATACAGTGAATGAGAGGGAGAGCAATGCAACATGAGTCAGAGAAATTGTCATGATTAGTTCATGTAGGGTCCTATAGAACACAGAAGTGTCTGTGTGTATTTTGTGAAGGGAGAATTTGGGGTCATGTTTAGAATAGGATTTATATATTTTTTCCTAAGTTTGTTCATTTTTATATCCAACTTTGGTAATAAAATCTTAAGTGATTTCAGCTGTGATTCTGGACAAACCTCAAGGCACTGGGTAATAGAGCAGTGAATAATACAGATGAGGTCCTTCATCTTTTTTTTTTTTAATATATTTTATTGATTTTTTACAGAGAGGACGGGAGAGAGATAGATAGTTTGAAACATCGATGGGAGAGAAACATCCATCAGCTGCCTCCTGCACATCTCCCACTGGGGATGTGCCCGCAACCCAGGTACATGCCCTTGACCGGAATCGAACCTGGGACCCTTCAGTCCGCAGGCCGACGCTCTATCCACTGAGCCAAACCGGTTTCGGCAAGTCCTTCATCTTATTGAGCTTTCATTACCATTAGGCAGGGAGAGAAAATCAATGATCAAATCATGAATGATCCAAATGACTGCTTCATTTCTATGTTTTGCACTCAATGGCTTTTCTCCATGTACTTGCAATAAAACCACTATCCACATTGTAAAACCTATGAGATGTTCAAAGGTCCAACTACCCCCCAAATATTTGAACACTGACCCATTTTTAAAATGTCCACCATTGTTTTGTGTTTTAGCCATTGTTTCAGAGGCTGCTTTTAAAAAGAAAATATGTTATCTAGAACATATAAACATATAGTAGTAATTTTACTAAGAATTGTTATGCCATCAGCAATTGATTGTATTGTCTCTTGAATAAAGACAAAATGAATAAAGGGAGAAAAGGAGTCTTCTGAATGGAGGTATAATGAGAGAGGTTGGAAATGTCAAGCAAGGGAGGAAAACTAAAATCTGCTGATCATCTAGTAGGCAACAAATATTTTGCTAAGTAGTTTGATATATACTCTCACTTAAACATTGAAAAATACTCATTTCATTTTAACAATGAAGAAATTAAGTTTCAGAGAGATGAATTAGCTTGCTTATTCGTGAAGCTATTAAGAAGCCTTGTTGCAATTTGAATTAAAATATTTTTGGGCCCAATACTATATTAGTGTACTCAGGTTGTTATAACAAAATACCCTAAACTGTGTAACTTATACAGGTATTTATTTCTCACAGTTCTGAAACTAGGAAATTCACTATCAAGGCATCAACTAATTTAGTTCCTGGTAAGGACCCTGTCCTGGCTTAGAGTTGGCCATTTTTTTGCTGTGTCCTCTTCTTATAATAGCACTAGATCCATTATGAGGGTTCTATACTCCTGACCAAATTATCTCCCAATTGCTCCATTTCCACATACTATCACATTGTGGGTTGGGGCATTAACACATGAATTTGGGGGACACACAAATCAGTCCATAATACCAATATTATTTCTATGATATTAAGCTGCCTTTCTACTAAAAAGAAAACACATGCCTACTTTGACATTTTGGCAAAAGTAGGCCCTCAATGAATTAATCACCTGTGAGTTTAGGCCTAGATTCATTCCCTTTAATTAAGTCAGTTCTTAAAGTCGTTAGTTAATGCTGAGAGAGTCTTTAACATCTATGAAAGAACTTTTAATAGAGAATGGCTGAATAAATGAATTCTTTTTTTTCTCAGTACTCTGAAAAGTCGAAGTTGCATTATCCTAATGCAACTTTCCCCCTTGCTAGTTGTAAAGGGAACATCCTAATGCCATACCCCTGTATTTGGATTTTTGATACAACTCTTGCGTCTGGTAATAAAAGCCAAGATTTATATTGACTAGAGAAATTCAACCCTTTCCTCATACATCAAATGGACAAAGGGGTATTCGCTATTAAATAAAGACTGTGTTGGTTGCAGTATTCAGCTCTTCCACACAAAGATACAGACAATCATTTATATTTTTGAAAAATGAAAGATGAAATAATCCTATGAATCTGATATAACTGAAAAAAAGTTTTACTTTTTGATTTTTTTTAAAAGAAAAGTCCATTTTTCTCCCCAAATTTCCTTTGGTTGGAGGACTTATATTTTTCCATTAACTTTATTTCAACTATTAAACAACAACAGCAAAACACTGAATTCTTTCTGTTGAGATATGTAAAGATTACCTATCAACATAGATTACATGAAGTGGCTATTTGCTTACAGTTGCAATGTTTTTACCCAGAAATGCTTGCAGTTTATGACAGTATAATTTAAAATAGAGAAACACATATTAGAATAAGTTTAAGGAAACATTCCTTCCCTAAAAATTCCATTTTGTTCCTTGTCAGGGCATCTGGAATCCAACTTAAATTGCTATTGTCTTGTCTATGGATATGCTAAGTCAATTTATAAAAGTTTTTTTTTTCCCCTGTAAAATCAAATCAATTTATATTGGGTAACATTCTGACTCCCTCATCAAAAATCTAAATTTCTGCAGACCTTGAATGGGATATTGGTACACAGATCCAACTGCTTATAATATAAGTATGTTTGAGAATTTGGTCTTCTTATCTTGGGAAAATTAGTATTAGAAGCCTGCATATATGCACGAATGTATGGTTATTCAGAATTGCTAGAGTTAATGCATTGTTTGAAAGAGTTGTCTTTGTTTTTGTATCAATTTTAATTGCCTATTTGAGCAGACATGCACTTTGAGTTATTTCTAGTCCTATACATTGGATTTAGAATTCAGTAGATTTACTTTTCACCAATACAAATAGCAAGTCTGGTATATTTTTGGCAAGTAGAGGGTGCAACACTCTATTTTTAACCCCACTGGTTCATAAAAATGATGCATGGCACTAGTTTAAGAAGCAACCAGTCACGGAATCACAGTCTATGAAAACATCCTCCAAGAACACACTCCATCTTTATAAGAAATCCCCACAACCCAGCACTGGTAAAATCACAGCTTGGGAAGTTTACACATTATTAAATCTGGGAGGAGTCAGATCCCTTCTTTGGGGAATGGCTTTTGTCTCCTGGATAATATCTGTATTTCTTTGCATGAGACAGATGGCCACTCATGTGGGGGTTGCAGTTTATGCCTATCAGACAGGTTTAGACAGGTGTGGGTTGCAGTTAAAGATTGTCACTCTGCAGGATATTTTTCAGAACTTTATTTATATAATTCTCTGTAATTAAAAGTAATAAAATGATTTGTCAGAGCAGATTCTCCCTTAACTGCTCTAATTCAACATGCTCTAGTATTTTGTTGAGAATTTTTGCATCTATGTCCATCAGAGATATTGGCTTGTAATTCCCACCGACCCCCTTTTTTTGTAGTGTCTTTGTCTGGTTTTGGTATCAGAATAATGCTGGCTTTGTAGAATGAGTTTAGAGGTGTTTCTTTTTTTGCAATTTTTGGGAACAGTTTGAGAAGAATATATATTAGTTCTTCTTTAACTGTTTGGTAGAATTCACCTCTGCAGCCAATTGGTCCTGGACTTTTGTTTGTTGGGAGTTTTTAATTGGTCTCTTTAGATTTTCCATTTCTTTCTGGTTTAGTTTTGGAAGGTTGTTTGTTTCTAGAAATTTATCCATCTTTTCTATATTGTCTTATTTGTTGGCATATAATTGTTCACAGTATTCTTTAATGATCCTTTGTATTTCTGTGGTGTCAGTTGTAATCTCTCCTCTTTCATTTCTGATTTTACATGGGCTCTCTCTCTCTTTTTTTTTTCTTGATGAGTCTGGCATAAGTGTTCCATTCTTCATGTTTGCATTTTTTGACATTGAATATTGAAGATTAAGTATTGTATTAGAGTCAAATAAAAAATGTAACACTCAAGGCAATAAAACTAAAATGAGGAATTTGGTATCAGTTATTTTATAGAACATTTAAAATCAGGTTAGAAGAATGAACTCAACTTGATTACTACATCCATCATGACTCTTTCTGAATAGAGCATTAGCTATACTAGGAATAATTTAATGGAAAATCTGCACTTTTAGAATGGTGACATCTATGGAACCTGTCTGTGCCATAATGTGCAAAGTACTTACAACTGTGTGGTATATTTTCTGACAAGGTATAATTCCAAAATCATACATTCTATTATTTAATTAACAGCACTTTTTTACTTTCCAGCTTCTTTACAAAGCATATGACTAATATAATAAAATGTTCTATGAACTGTTATGTATTAAAAATGAAATTCTATTATGAGGCAATTTCCATAGCATCCTTTAAGTTTAGCAGACTTCTGTAAGGAAACCCAACAACTTCTCTTTTCTGCTATAATTTTGAGTTTCTCAAAATGCAATCTTTCAGTTTTGTGTAGCTAGAGCTCCTTTCAGCTATTTTAATTTTAATTATTTGGCTCAAAGTACATAGGATTAATTAGAAATAATTTGTTAAATACACATGAACCATTAAAGAATAAGACCAAGCAATCCTGTTTGAATGAAATTTTAGAAATAAAATGCACTTATAAACCAGAACATAATCTGTTATATTTTGAAAAGGCACATCTATTATTATATATATTTCTCTTTCCCTTCTATAATACACATATTATCTCTATTGTTTGGTTTTCAGAGAGAGGGAAACTAATATTTATTGAGTGCTTACTTTTTGCCAGTAAGAATTTCATAAAACACACAGGAAAACTCTTTGAGGAAAGATTATTACTCACTTTACATAATAGACAACATCTAAATGAGATATACTTTAAAGAGAAGGAAACTGACCTCAGAAAGGTTTGAGATAATAGAATAACTGTTGAACCCTGGTGTGCGTGATTCAGTTGGTTGGAGCCTTGTCCTAAGAAGGAAACTGACCTCGGAAAGAAGGTTTGAGATAAAAGAATAACTGTTGAATCCTGGTGTGCGTGATTCAGTTGGTTGGAGCCTTGTCCTGTGCACTGAAAGGCTATGGGTAAAATTCCAAGTCAAGGCACATACCTAGGTTGTGGGTTCCATTCCTGGTTGGGACGAGTATTATGGGAGGCATCTGATAGATGCTTCTCTGCCACATTGATTCCTCTCTCTCCTCTTCCCCTCTCCCTCTTCCTCTCTCTCCCTTCCGTTCTCTCTAAAATCATTACACATATCCTTGGGTGAGGACTAAAAAAAACAGAAGAAAAACAAGAATGACTATTGAGTAAAATACAGTTGCCCCTTGAATAACATGTGTTTGAACTGCATGGGTCACCTTATATGCAGATTTTTTTTAATAAATATACAGTTGGACCTTCATATCCCTAGATTTCATCCTCAGATCTATAGTTGAATTTCTTCCATATACCAAGGGCCCACTATATGCATTGTTCTAGGCCATTTTATATAAAGGACTGAGTACCTGCTAATTTTGGTATCCTGGAACAAATACCCTGTGTATGGATACCTAGGGGTGACTGTAGTTAAGTTTTGGGGAAGTCAAAGTTATATGTGGACTTTCAACTGTGGAGTGGTGGTAGATGCCCCTAACCCCTGCATTATCTCGGTCAACTGTACATACAGACATAAATACGTGTGATAAAATATACATACAAAAACAAAGTAAACACAGAGATACATCTAAACTAGCAATGATTTTATAAATAAAAAATGGAGTTGTTGGAGGTTGGGCAAAAAAGGTAAAATTAAAAGACTGGACAATAGCATATCCTTGAATTGTTTGAAATGAAAACAGAACTATAGAAATGCTTATTTCTATCTATTTATTTGTTCACTGATTAATACATTTAACAATTGTAGATTTTCCAGACACTGTACTAGTAGGTACTTTTAATAGCACTGACGAAAAAAAAATCATTCAAAATTCCCTGCTGTAACAAGGCCAACATTTTAGTGAGTAAAGTCAGAAAATAAATTTAATTTAAAAATAGCATATATAGTATATTTATCAGTGATAAGTCCTCGGGGGGCGGGGGTGGAAGAATGTGATTGTAAGTACAAGAAGTTAAATTCTTACCATTTGCAACAGCATGGATGGAACCGGAGAGCATTATGCTAAGCAAAATAAGCCAGTGGGAGAAGATAAATATCCATGATCTCACTCATTTGTGGAATATAATGAACAACATAAACTGATGAACAAAAACAGATCCAGAGACAGAGAAGCAT
>NW_005365325.1:1744921-1749734 GCF_000412655.1 Myotis brandtii
GCTATAACCGCTCCCTCCGCCCGCCCTGTTGAGCCCGCCCCGCCCAAGCCCTGCGCAGAGCCATTTGCCGGATCGCCTCAGGCAAAGGCTAGATTAGCACCTCCCCAGAGGACAGAAGTTTTCCGCGGCAGACACAGCTGATTCACACAGCCAGTCGGCCTGGTGGTCAAATCCCTCTAGTATTAACTACAACAATCAAGGCTCAACTAGAACAAGACTGCGCACAAAGACCACTAGGGGGTGCACCAAGAAAGCATAAAAAATGCGGAGACAAAAAAACATGACAGAAATGGAGGATATAGAGCTAAAAAACGCAATTTTGAGGGCTTGCAATAAACTTTTGGAGAGCTTCACGAAAACTAATGAGACCCTCGATGCTATGATAAAGAAACTAGAAATTAAGCATACACGCTCTGAAATAAAGAATATTACACCCAATAGCAGACCAGAGGAGCGCAAGAATCAAGTCAAAGATTTGAAATGCGAAGAAGCAAAAAACACCCAACCGGAAAAGCAAAATGAAAAAAGAATCCGAAAATACGAAGATAGTGTAAGGAGCCTCTGGGACAGCTTCAAGCGTACAAACATCAGAATAATTGGGGTGCCAGAAGATGAGAGACAGCAAGATATTGAAAACCTATTTGAAGAAATAATGGCAGAAAACTTCCCCCACCTGGTGAAAGAAATGGACTTACAGGTCCAAGAAGCGCAGAGAACCCCAAACAAAAGGAATCCAAAGAGGACCACACCAAGACACATCATAATTAAAATGCCAAGAGCAAAAGACAAAGAGAGAATCTTAAAAGCAGCAAGAGAAAGAGACTCAATTACCTACAAGGGAATACCCATACGACTGTCAGCTGATTTCTCAACAGAAACTTTGCAGGCCAGAAGGGAGTGGCAAGAAATATTCAAAGTGATGAATAGCAAGAACCTACAACCAAGATTACTTTATCCAGCAAAGCTATCATTCAGAATTGAAGGTCAGATAAAGAGCTTCACAGATAAGGAAAAGCTAAAGGAGTTCATCACCACTAAACCAGTATTATATGAAATGCTGAAAGGTATCCTTTAAGAGGAGGAAGAAGAAAAAGGTAAAGATACAAATTGTGAACAACAAACATGCATCTATCAACAAGTGAATCTAAGAATCAAGTGAATAAATAATCTGATGTACAGAATGAACTGGTGATTATAATGAATCAGGGACATAGAAAGGGAATGGACTGACTATTCTTGGGGGGGAAAGGGGAATGAGAGATGCGGGAAGAGACTGGACAAAAATCGTGCACCTATGGGTGAAGACAGTGGGTGGGGAGTGAGGGCGGAGGGTGGGACGGGAACTGGGAGGAGAGGAGTTATGGGGGGGGGGGAAGAGGAACCAATGTAATAATCTGAACAATAAAGATTTAATTAAAAAAATAAAAAAACTACAATATTAATAGTGTGATCAGGTGAGGGCTCCATGAGGAGGTGACATCTGAGCAAACACTAAAGAAGGCAGAAGAGTAAGGAACCCAGATATTTAGGAGAGGATGATTCTTATAGCTAAAGGAAGCAAATGAGCAGCACTGGAGGTGAGGTGGAAGTATGGGTCTGAGAAATAACAAATATTCTCTGTGGTGGAGTAGAAGGAGTGAGGAGGATCAGCAGGGCAAGAAGAGCCAGAGAGTGCAGGGCTGTGGGCATTGTAGTCTGACCTTTACACTGAGTGAAAGAGGGATAGGTTTTGACCTGAGGAGAGGAGTCATCTGCCCCACATCTTCGGGGGCTTGCTCTGCCGCATGAGGGCAAGAAGGGAACCAGGTAAACAACCTTACTACTAGAGTAATCCCAAACACAGTGATGGTGGTTTGGATGTAAAGATGAAAATGATAAGAAGTGTCTTGACTTGGGATATATTTTGAAGATAGATGTGAAGATAGTGGCTCTAGGATTTCCAGATGGAGTTGATGCAGAGTATAAGAGAAAAAGAGGAGTCAAGAATAATTCCAAGTTTCTTGGCCTGAGCAATGGAAGGAATGGAATTATCCATTTCCGAGAGGGGAACATAGTGGAGCAGATTTGTGTGTGTGAAGGGAAAGCGTGGGTTGCGAATGGAAAGATCAGGGTCTCAGTTTGATTGATTTCATGCTGAACATTCTCAAAGAGAGAACTTTTAATGAAATAAATGAACTTGATTTTAAAAATTGATATAATATCCTAAATATTTCAGATTGGGACCTTGGCCGGTGTGGCTCAGTTGGTTGGAGTGTCAGGGTGGCTGTCAGGTTCGATCAGTGTGGATGTCGAATCTGATCAATGTTTCTCTCTCATCTCTCTCTCTCTCTCTCTCTCATCAATTTTTTTAAAAAAGATTCATATTGGAATTAATCTTTCCAAGATATTTTATGGGATATAATGAATATGACAAGAAAGAAAGGAAGAGAAAGGGTGGGAGAGAAAAGTGAAGGGGTTAGAGAGGAAAAAAAGACTATCCCATGAGCTTCTCCCCTGAGCTCCTGAGGTGGTGACAGCCTGGGCAGTGTCCCCTCCTCAGAAGTCTGAGCCCCAGATGTGTGAGGATCCTCCTTTGAAACGCTAGATTCTGATAACGCCAAATCTGCTCTTTTCTCTCGTGATCCAAGGCAGCAATCGCTGTTTTCTATAGTTATCTTTATCTTTTTCTGTTTTAAGTCTTCCAGCATCCGTGTAATCAGCCCCCTTTATTATAATTGATTTTTTAAGATGCCTAGAATCATTTCTATTTTTGTAACTGGACTCTAACTGATACACTCTAAATATGTGACACAAATCGATATCAGTGTAAAACAATGACACTTTTCATAGTTCTTAAAATTAGTCTTTCTTTTTTTCTTATTTGCCATCATCAATAAACAGTTTGCATAAAGGCCATATTGCTTTCTATACCAATTGCATAATAGTTGTTGGGATATTTGGGACCATAATAGAGCAACTATATTGAAACATGGGTATAAATTTAAATTGAGCTGTTACCTTTTTTGTGTGCAAATTTTTGGCATATGAACTGTTTTAATGTAGAACAGGGCTCACATTTTCCTAATGTCACACTCTGTATTTTTGAAAGGTTCTCAAGAGTTGAAATGTTATATAGACTTTTTTTTTGGGGGGGGGGGGGTTGGGGAAGGCATCTCTCCCTGCTGTGGAGCCGAGTAACTGTTTTATGTCTTTGAAGATAATTAAAAGTCCCTTTATTTAACCAAGTCTAACTTCTCTATGCAAGCTTCAGAAGAAGAGTCCTTAAAGTTTCTATGAATCTACATTCTTTTTTAATATGCCCTATTAAATCCTGAAAATGAGGGGATAATTTCTACTGAAAAAGTGAGTTTTTCTGGATAGTGTACAAGTATGTAAATTATACAAATTACTTTTGGGGGCTGTTGTGGAAACAAAATCTCAGTCTTGAGGGGAAATGGCTAGGTTTGAACAAGAGACAAAAATTATACACTTCCAAGTTAATTATAGATAGGACCTCATTTAAACTTTTTAATATTTGTTAATTTTGAGAGAGAGAGAAAAAGAGAGAGAGAGAGAGAAACACACACACACACACACACACACACACAGAAACACTGATTTGTTGTTCCACTTATTTATGTATGCATTGGTTTATTCTTGTATATGCCCTGACTGGGGCTATACCTACAACGTTGGCATATCGGGGCAATGCTGTAACCAACTGAGCTACCAGGCCAGAGTAGATAGGACCTTATTTAAAATCTTATGTTAGTGCTCTAACCTGATTGTAGCATCCTTTTATTACTCAGGATAGTCCTCTATTTAATATAATAAAAATTAGTCAAGACTGAAAGTATTAATCCAATAAACTCATCTCTTTCTGACACCAAATTCATTTTTCAGTGGCTTTCAATAAGTTAACCCAATTAATTACAATTATTGCCATATAGATTCAGAAAAAATTCCCATATTTTACTAGAGTTTCAGTTTCATACATTCTGTACCATTTTGAAAGAGGAATTATGCTTCTGTTTTAAATGTATCTCTATGGCCTTAATCATCTTACCTACATGAAAAATGATCTCATTTTCTTAGTCCTTATCCTTTGTCCACAAAGATTAGATGCTCTAGATCCTTAGGCATTGAAAACAACTTGGTGATAAGGATACAATCCTACACATTGGTTATAGCAGGTCTTATTATCCAGCATTCATTCCCACCATTTTTCCTTGCTAACCAAACCCGATTTTTACATATTTCAGCCAACAAAATTGTACAACAATAAAAGGTATTTGAGGCAAAACTTACAAGGATGCGAGCCCCAGAGGCATGGCAGTAATTCTGAGGGAAGAAATCAAACATGTAGAGTCTTGTTGTGGATGGCAGAGCAATAAGTTACAGGAACCCTGGACCTTGATGGTATTGCAGAGCCATTTCATCAGCCTTAGAATTTCTCTATCACCAGAGCTCTTAACATATGAGATCATTAATGTCTAACATTTAAATTGCTTTACACTGGGTCTTCTGTGCTTTAACCAACTTTTATAGATTTTGTAATTGATGACTTGGCATTCATTGATTACCCAGCCTAAATTAGGTCCCTGAACCCAATTCTAATGTGTGTGCATGCCCTCAAAGAATTTAAAAAAATAAAGCTTAAGCTACTATTACTCACCTGGATGTAGACCCCAGCCTCTCTGAGGTCAATTGGAACACCCTAGAAAAGTGGTTCTCAACCTTCTGGCCCTTTAAATACAGTTCCTCATGTTGTGACCCAACCATAAAATTATTTTCATTGCTACTTCATAACTGTAATGTTGATACTGTTATGAAT